>NW_026585644.1:57384159-57417018 GCF_907164565.1 Psammomys obesus
TTATTATTATTATTATTATTATTATTATTATTATTATTATTATTATTTTCATCTTTAACTTTTATTAATTGCACTTTATTCACTTTGTATCCCCTCATAAATTCCTCTCTCCTCCTCTCCTAATCCCACCTTCGCTCCCACTTCTTCACACATGCCCTTCCCCAAGTCCATTGATAGGGAAGGTCCCCCTCTACTTCCTTCTGATCTTAGTCTATCAAATATCATCAGGAGTGGCTGCATTGTCATTTTCTGTGGCCTGGTAAGGCTGCTCCCCCCTGGGGGGAGGTAATTAAAGGAAAGGCCAATCAGTTTATGTCAGAGGCAGTCCCTCTTCCCATTACTATGGAACCCACCTGGACACTGAACTGACATGGGCTATATCTATATAGGGGTTCTAGGTTATCTCCATGCATGGTACTTGGTTGGAGTCTGAGTCTCTGGAAAGAACCCTGTGTTCAAATTGTCTGGTTCTGTTGCTCTCCTTCTGGAGTTCCTGTCCTCTCCAGATCTTACTATTTCCCACTTCTTTCATAAGATTCCATGCACTCTGCCCAACAGTTGGCCATAAGTCTCAGCATCTGTTTTGATAGTCTGAAGGGCAGAGCCTTTCAGAGGCCCTCTGTGGCAGGTTCCTAACTTTTTTCCTGTTTTCTTCTTCTTTTTCTGATGCCCATCCTCTTTGCCTTTTGGGATAGGGATTGAGCATTTTAGTCAGAGTCCTCCCGCTCAATTAGTTTATTTAGATGTATAGATTTTAGTAGGTTTATCCTATATTACATGTCTATATGAGTGAGTATATAGCGTCTGTGTCTTTCTGCTTCTGGGACAGCTCACTCAGGATGATCCTTTCCAGGTCCCACCATTTACCAGCAAATTTCATGATTTCCTTATTTTTCATTGCTGAGTAATACTCCATTGTATAGAAGTACCACAATTTCTGTATCCATTCTTCAGTTGAGGGGCATCTGGGTTGTTTCCAGCTTCTGGCTATTACAAATAAAGCTGCTACAAACATAGTTGAGCAAATGTCCTTATTGTGTTCTTGAGCTTTTTTTGAATATATGCCTAGGAGTGGTATGACTGGATCTTGAGGAAACACTATTCTTAATTGTCTGAGAAAGCACCAGATTACTTTCCAGAGTGATTGTACAAGTTTACATTCCCACCAGCAGTGGAGGAGGGTTCCACTTTCTCCACAACCTCTCCAGCATGTGTTGTCACTTGAGTTTTTCATCTTGGCCATTCTGATGGGTATAAGGTGAAATTTCAGGGTCATTTTGATTTGCATTTCCCTGATGACTAATGAGGTTGAGCATTTCTTTAAGTGTTTCTCTGCCATTCAATACTCCTTTATTGAGAATTCTCTGTTTAGCTCTGTTGCCCATTTTTTAATTGGATTAATTGATTTGTTGCTTTTCAGCTTCTTTAGTTGTTTATATATACTGTATATTATCCCTATATCAGATAGAGTTTTGGTGAAGATTCTTTCCCAATCTGTAGGCATTCATTTTGTTTTGATGATGTTGGGCTGTGCTTTACAGAAGCTTTTCAGTTTCATGAGGTCCCATTTATTGATTGTTGCTCTTAGAAACTGTGTTGTTTGTTGGTCTTCTGTTCAGGAAGTTGTCTTTTATACCAGTGAGTTCTAGGCTTTTCCCTACTTTTTCTTCTAACCGATTTAATGTGTCTGGTTTTATGTTGAAGTCTTTGATCCACTTGGACTTTAGCTTTGTGCAGGGTGATAAGTATTGATCTATTTGCATTTTTTTACATATGGATATCCAGTTAGACCAGTACCATTTGTTGAAGATGCTATCTTTTTTCTATTTTATGGTTTTGGAATCTTTGTCAAAGATCAGGTGTCCATAAGTGTGTGGGTTTATTTCTGGGTCTTCTGTTTCGTTCCATTGATCCACCATTCTGTTTCCATGCCAGTACCATGCATTTTTTATTACTGTTGCTCTATCACACAGCTTAAAATCAGGGATGGAGATACCTCCAGAAGATCTTTTATTGTACAGAATTGTTTTAGCAATTCTGGGTTTCTTGTTATTCCATACAAAGTTGAAAATTTTTCTTTCCACATTTGTAATGAATTATGTTGGTAATTTGATGGAAATTGCATTGAATCTGTAGATTGCTTTTGCCAGCATGGCCATTTTCTCGATGTTAATCCTGCCAAGCCATGAGCATGGGAGATCTTTATATCTTCTGATATCTTCTTCTAACTCTTTCTTCAATGACTTGAATTTTTTTTCATACAAGTCTTTGACTAGCTTGGTTAGTGTTACACCAAGGTACTTTATGTCATTTGTGGTTATTGGGAAGGATGTTGTTTCCCTCCATTCTTTCTCAGCCATTTTTGTCTTTTGTATACAATAGGGCTACTGATTTTTTTTTTTTTGAGTTAATTTTGTATCCGGCCACTTGGCTGAAGGTGTTTATCAGCTGTAGGAGTATCCTGGTAGAATTTTTGGGGTCACTCAGGTATACTATCATATCATCTGCAAATAGTGATAATTTGACTTCTTCCTTTCCAATTTGTATCCCCTTTATCTCCTTCAACTGTCTTATTGCTCTAGCAAGGAATTCCAGAACTATGTTGAAGAGATATAGAGAGAGTGGGCAGCCTTGGCTTGTCTCTGATTTCAGTGGGATTGCTTTAATTTTCTCTCCATTTAGTTTGATGTTGGCTATAGAGTTGCTATATATTGCCTTTACTATGTTTAGATATGTGCCTTGTATCCATGATCTCTCAAATACTTTAAACATGAATGGATGTTGGATTTTGTCAAATCCTTTTTTAGCATCTAAGGAGATGATCACGTGTTTTTTTTTTCTTTCAGTTTGTTAATATGGTGTATCACATTGATGGATTTCCATATAATGAACCACCCCTGCATACGTGGCATGAAGCCTACTTGGTTATAGTGGATGATATCTTTGATGTGTTCCTGTATTCGGTTTCCAAGTGTTTTCTTTTTTTTTTTTTTTTTTTTTTTTTTGCAGAATTTTATTTAAGAAGTGATCCCAGAATACAAGTAGTGGAGTAGAGAAAGGAGAAGGGAAGGCCAGCTCCCAGCCAGTAATGGTTATTGAGTCATAGAAACACCAGGCTAAGTGACTCTGAAGCCAGCACAAGGAACTCACATTTCAGAAGCAATCAGGCGATGGGCACAATGTACCCCCAACTCCTGCAGCCCTGGCTGGGAGCATCTGAGTGTGTGTGTTAATTTCTGCTAATTCTCTTTTGCTAGATGCACAGGCAAGGATGCAGGCTCTGAGGTACCTGCTCTACCAGGCAGAGAAGTACCACTGCATGCAGAGGGATGCAAGCCTGATGCACTGTGGAGAGTCAAGGGGAAGTGGGCCCTTTCAGAACCCACAGTATGGCAGAACCCAAGGGTTTTCTGATATGGGGTTTACATTCTCCTGAGAGAGTTACAAACATATGGGCTGTAAAGTCAGGCAGCAGCATGGGAAAAAAAAAACAGGGCTGTGGAGGTATGGTGGCACACATCTGTAACTCCAGCACTTAGGAGTCAGGGGTAGGAGACTCAGGAGTTCAAAGCTACCCTTGGCTGTATAGTGAATTCCAAGTTAGCTTGGGCTACTGCTTAAAAAAAAAATGCAAGCTGGTAACTGTGCAGAAGGCAGAGTGGCAAGCCACATGAGCTCATACTAGGTATCCTTGGCATCTTCCAGGTAAGAGGGATGTCAGCAGAGACCCTAGTGAGCCATAGGCTGCTGGAAGCCCTGTGTGCCTACTTTTAGAAGCCAGGCTGTGAAAACAGCAAGATCAAAACAGAACAGACCTGCAGAACAGATTTGTGAGTCCCTGGAAATTTGAGCCCCTGAGGCAGAGGAGAGAGGAGAGAGCAGAGCTGAAGGCTGGCCCTCAGCTGGGTTGGGTGTGAGAAATCATGTGGGATGAGAGTTACACAGCCGGTTCATAGATCACGCCTCGCAACCGGTTCCATGTGGGAGGTTTATTAGGGAAAGGGGTCGCAGAGACATTCTCTGGACGAGGCAGGAGAGAAAAAGAGCTCCAAGTTTTTTCTTGAGTATTTTTTCATCAATGTTTATAAGGTATATTGGCCTAAAATTCTCTTTCTTTGTTGGGTGTTTGTGAGGTTTAGGTGTCAAGGTGACTGTGGCTTCATAGAATGAGTTTGGTAATGTTCCTTCTGTTTCTATTTTGTGGAATAGTTTGAAGAGAATTGGAGTTAGCTCTTCTTTGAAGGTCTGGTAGAATTCTTCGCTGAAACCATCTGTTCCTTGGCTTTTTTTGGATGGGAGACTTTTGATGATTGCACCTATTTCCATAGGGGATATAGGACTATTTAATTGATTTCCCTGGTCTTGATTCAGCTTTGGTAAGTGGAATCAATCAAGAAAATTGTCCATTTCATTTAGATTTTCAAATTTTGTGGCATATAGACTTTTTAAGTAAGTCCTAATGAATGTTTGGATTTCTTCAGTGTCTGTCTTTATGTTCCCCTTTTCATTTCTGATTTTGTTGATTTGGATGGTGTTTCTCTGCCTTTTAGTAAGCTTGGCTAAGGGTTTGTCTATCTTGTTGATTTTCACAAAGAACCAGCTTTTGGTTTCATTGATTTTTTTGAATTTTTTTATTTGTTTCTGATTGATTGATTTCAACCCTGAGTTTGATTATTTCCATCCATCTACTCCTTTTTGGTGTGTCTGCTTCTTTATTTTCTAGGATATTTAGGTGAGCCATTAAGTTGCTTGAATGAGCTGTTTCGAATTTCTTCTTGAACTTTCCTCTTAGCACTGTTTTCTTTTTTTTTTAATTTTCTTTTTCTTATTAGTTACATTTTGTTAACTCTGTGTCCCTGCTGTATCCTGCTCCCTCATTCACTCCCCAACCCCACACTCCCTCCCTGGTCTCCTTCCTGCCCCTTTCCAAGTCCACTGATAGGGGAGGACCTCCTCCCCCTTCATTTGACCCTGTTTTATCAGGTATCTTCAGGGCTGGATGCAAAGTCCTCCTCTGTGGCCTAACAGGACTGTTCATCCCCTGGGGGGTGGGGAGGTCCAAGAGCCTGCCCTTGAGATCCTGTAAGAAATAGTCCTTGTTCCCTTTACTTTGGAAAACTACTTTGTTACTGAGGTACCACGGGCCACATCTGAGCGGAAGTTCTATGTTATATCCATAGATGGTCCTTGGTTGAGTGTCAGTCTCAAAAAAGACCCTGTGCCCAGATATATTTGGTCCTTGTAGAGCTCCTATTCTTTCCATATCATACTAACTCCCCTTCATTCATATGATTCCCTGTACTCTGCCGAGGGTTTGGTTATGAGTCTTAGTGTTTGCTTTGAAACACTGCTAGGTAGAGTCTTTCAGATGCCTTTTGTGGTAGACTCCTGTCATACCTTCAATGCACATCCCATTTGTCTTTCTAAATGAGGATTAATCACCTTCGCCTGTGTCCACTTTCTTGATTATCTTCTTTAGGTGTGTAGATTTCATTATGTTTATCGTATCTTGTAGGTCTATATAAGTGAGTATATACCATGTTTGTCTTTCTCCTTCTGGGATACTTCAGTCAGAATGATCTTTTCTAGATCCCACCACTTGCCTGCAAATTTCATGATTTCCTCCTTTTTGATTGCTGAGTAGTATTCCATTGTGTAAAATACCACAATTTCTGTAACCATTCCTCCGTTGATGGACATCTGGGTTGTTTCCAAGTTCTGGCTATTACAAATAAAGCTGCTACGAACATGGTTGAACAAATGTCCTTGTGTACTTGAGCAAATTTTGGGTATATACCTAGGAGTGGTATAGCTGGGTCTTGAGATAGCACTACTCCTAGTTGTCTGAGAAAGCGCCAGATTGACTTCCAAAGTGGTTGAACCAGTTTATATTCCCCCCAGCAATGGAGGAGGGTTCCCTTTTCTCCACAACCTCTCCAGCATGTGCTATCACTTGAGTTTTTCATCTTGGCCATTCTGATGGGTGTAAGGTGAAATCTCAGGGTCGTTTTGATTTGCATTTTCCTAATGGCTAATGAGGTTGAGCATTTCTTTAAGTGTTTCTCTGCCATTCGATATTCCTCTGTCGAGAATTCTCTGTTTAGCTCCATTCCCCATTTTTTAACTGGATTACTTGGTTTGTTGCTTTTCTGCTTCTTTAGTTCTTTATATATACTGGATATTAGCCCTCTGTCTGATAAAGGGTTAGTGAAGACTCTTTCTCAATCTGTAGGCAGTCATTTTGTTTTGATGACGGTATCTGTTGCTTTACAGAAGTTTTCAGTTTCATGAGGTCCATTTACTGATTGTTGCTCTTAGAGCCTGGGCTGTTGGTGTTCTATTCAGGAAGTTGTCTCCTGTGCCAATGAGTTCTAGGCTGTTCCCCACTTTTTTTTTTTTTTACAACTGATTTAGAGTATCTGGTTTTATGTTGAGGTCTTTGATCCACTTTGACTTTAGTTTTGTGCAGGGTGATAAATATTGATCTATTTTCATTTTTCTGCATGTAGACATCCAGTATGTCTAGCACCATTTGTGGAAGATGCTGTCTTTTTTCCATTGAATGGATTTGGCTTCTTTGTCAAATATCGAGTATTCATAGGTATGTGGGTTTATTTCTGTGTCTTCTATGTAGTTCCATTGATCATCCTTTCTGTTTCTATGCCAATACCATGCAGTTTTTATTATTGTTGTCCTGTAGTACAGCTTGAGATCAGGGATGGAGATACCTCGAGATGATCTGTTGTTGTACAAGATCTTTTTGGAGATTCTGGGTTTTTTGTTTCTCCATATGAAGCTGAGAATCTTTTTTTCAAGGTCTGTAAAGAATTGAGTTGGTATTTTAATGGGAATTGCATTGAATCTCTAGAGTGTTTTTGGCAGGATGGCCATTTTCACAATGTTAATCCTACCAATCCATGAGAATGGAATATCTTTCCATCTGATATCTTCTTTGATTTCTTTCTTCAGAGACTTGAAGTTTTTCTCCAACAGGTCTTTCACTTGCTTGGTTAGAGTCACACCAAGGAACTTTATGTGGTTAGTGACTAATTTTGTATCCGGTCACGTTGCTGAAAGTGTTTATCTGCTGAAGAAGTTCTCTGGTTGAATCTTTGGGTTCGCTCATGTATACTATCATATCATCTGCAAATAGTGATACTTTGACCTCTTCTTTTCCAATTTTTATCCCCTTGATCTCCTTTAGTTGTCTTATTGCTCTGGCTAGGACTTCAAGTACTATGTTGAAGAAATATGGAGACAATGGGCAGCCTTGTCTTGTCCCTGATTTCAGTGGGATTGATTTAAGTTTCTCTCCATTGAGTTTGATGTTGGCTATAGGCTTGCTGTATATTGCCTTTACTATGTTTAGGTATGTGCCTTGTATCCCTGATCTCTCCACGACTTTAAACATGAATGGGTATTGGACTTGGTCAAATGCTTTTTCAGCATCTAAGGAGATGATCATGTGGTTTTTCTCCTTCAGTTTGTTTATGTGGTGGATTACATTGATGGATTGCCGTATGTTGAACTACCCTTGCATGCCTGGGATGAAGCCTATTTGGTCGTGGTGGATGATATCTTTGATGTGTTCTTGGATTCGCTTTGTAAGTATTTTATTAAGTATTTTTGCATCAATGTTCATAAGAGAGATAGGTCTGAAGCTCTCTTTTTTTGTTGGCTCTTTGTGTGGTTTAGGTATCAAGGTGACTGTGGCTTCATAGAATGAGTTTGGTAGTGTTCCTTCTGTTTCTATTTTGTGGAATAGTTTGAGGAGAATTGGTGTTAGCACTTCTTTGAATGTCTTGCACAATTCTGAGCTGAAGCCATCTATCCCAGGGCTTTTTTTGGAGGGGAGACTGTTAATGACTGTTTCAATTTCCTTGGTAGATATAGGGCTATTCAGTCTTTCTACTTTATCTTGACTTAATTTTGATAGATGGAATCTGTCAAGAAAATTATCCATTTCATTTAGATTTTCAAGTTTTGTGCATATAGGCTTTTGTAGTATGACCTAATAATTGTTTGGATTTCCTCAGTGACTGTAGTATGTCCCCATTTTCGTTTCTGATTTTGTTGTTTTGGATAGTTTCTTTCTGCTTTTTAGGTAGTTTAGCTAGGGGTTTGTCTATCTTGTTGATTTTCTCAAAGAACCAGCTTTTTGTTTCATTGATTCTTTGAATAGTTTTAGTTGTTTCTATTTGAATGCTTTCAGCCCTGAATTTGAATATTTCCAGGCATCTGCTCCTCTTGGGTGTATCTGCTTCTTTTTTTTTCTAGGGTTTTCAGTTGGGCCATTATGTTGTTTGTATGTGATGTTATGAATTTCTTCTTGCAGGCACATAGTGCTATAAATTTTCTTCTGAGAACTACTTTCAATGTGTCCCATAAATTTGGGTATGTTGTGCCTTCATTTTCATTGAATTCTATGAAGTCTTTAATTTCTTTCTTATTTCTTCCTTAACCCACCTGTCATTGAGTAGTAAGTTGTTCAGTTTCCATGTGCATGTTGGCTTTTTGTTGTTTCTCTTGTTGATGTCCAGCTTTAGTCCATGGTGGTCAGATAGTATACAAGGGATTATTTCAATCCTTTTTTATCTGTTGAGGCTTGCTTTATGACCAACTATATGGTCTATTTTGGAGGAAGTTCCATGAGGTGCTGAGAAGAAGGTAAATTCTTCTGTGTTTGGGTGTAATGTTCTGTAATGTCGGTGAGATCCATTTGATTCATGACCTCTGTCAGAGTTATTGTTTCTTTGTTTAATTTCTGTTTTGTTGACCTGTCCTTTGTTGAGAGTGGGATGTTGATGTCTCCCACTATTAATGTGTGGGGATCTATGTGTGGTTTAAGTTTTATGAGTGTTTCTTTTACAAATGTGGGTGCTCTTGCAGTTGTGGCCTAGATGTTCAGGATTGTGACGTCTTCCTGGTGGAATTTTCCCTTAATGAGTATGAAGTGTCCTTTCCCATCTTTTTTGATTAATTTTGGTTGAACTTGTATTTTATCAGATAATTGAATGGCTACTCCTGCTTGCTTTTTGGGTCCATTTGCTTAGAAAACCATCTTCCAGCCCTTTTCCCTCAGGTATTGTCTATCTTTGTGTCTTAGGTGTATTTCTTGTATGCAATAGATTGCTGGGTTTTGTTTACACATCCATTCTGTTCATCTGTGTCTTTTTATTGGAGAATTGAGTCCATTGATGTTGAGAGATATTAATCACCAGTGACTGTTAGATCCTTTGATTTTGATGTTGGCTGTGATAGTATGTTTGTGTGCTTGGTTGCTTTTTGTTTTACTGTAGTGAGGTTAATTATTTCCTGTGTTTTCTTGAAAGTAGCTAGTTTTCTTGCATTGTGTTTTCCCTTTTAGTGTCTTCTGTAATGCTTGATTTGTGTGTAGGTATTGCTGAAATTTATTTTTGTCATTGAATATCTTTTTTTCTCCATCTATGAGGACTGAGAGTCTTTTTGGTATAGTAGCCTGGTCTGATATTTGTGTTCTCTTAGGTCCTGCATGATATCCATCCAGGCTCTTCTGTCTTTCATAATCTCTGTTGAGAAGTCAGGTGTGATTCTGATGGGTTTGCCATTATATGTTACTTGTCCTTTTTCCCTTGAAGCTTTTAGTATTTTTTCTTTGTTTTGTATACTTACTGTTTTGATTATTATGTGGCAGGAGGATTTTCTTTTCTATTCTAATTTATTGGGTGTTCTGTAGGCCTCTTCTATTCTTATTAGCCTCTCCTTTAAGTTGGTGAAATTTTCTTCAATGATTTTGAAAATATTTTCTTGGCCTTGGAGGAAGGAATCTTCTTTTTCCTCTATTCCTATTATTTTTAGGTTTTGTCTTTTTATGTTGTCTTGAATTTATTGGACGGTCTGTGTCAGGAATTTTTTAGATTTATTATTTTCTTTGATGGATACATCGATTTCTTCCATTGTATCTTCCACACCTGATATTCTTTCTTCCATTTCTTGTAGTTTATTGGTTATGTTTACCTTAGTAGTTCCTGTTTTCTTCCCTAAGTTCTTTCTCTCCACAATTTTCTCCATTTGTGTTTTCTTTAATTTTTCCAATTTTATCTTCAGATCTTGAGCTGTTTTGTTGATTTCCTTCACCTGTCTGACTGTATTTTCCTTCAATTCTTTCAGCTGTTTGTTTGAACAATCCTCTGTTTCTTTTATTTCTTTCAGTGATTTAAGTATTTCCTCTCTAAAGGTCACAAACTGTTTGCCTGCAACTTCTTGTGTTTCTTTATTGATAGTCATAATCTGTTTTTCTTTATCTTCTTCCATTTCTTTATGGATGGCCATAATCTGTTTGACTATATCTTCTTCTAGGTCTTTATGTATTTTTTTGTTTCCTCTATTATCCTCTTCATGAGCATAGACGTTATGTCATCTTCTTGATTTTCAATTATGCTGGGGTGTCCAGGGCTACTTGACCCTGGATAACTGGGTCCTGGAGATGCCATATTGCTCTGTCTTTTGTTGGTTGAGCTTTTACATTGGCCTCTACCCAATGGGCTATCTTAGACATTGGGTGTTAGTTTCTGGTGATTCCTGGAATCCTGTGGTGGAGAATCCCCTTGGCAGGAAGATGGTTTTTCCTGAAGGAAGCCTCCTCAGCTTTTTGGGTATGGTCACTGTATGGCGGTGTTTTTCAGGAGTTGCTACAGCTTGCCTCAAGAATACAGACCTCAGTGGTAACTGTGGTCCTTGTTAGTTGAGAGGGCTTTCCTCTTAGCCAGAGAAGTCCTGGAGACAGCTGCATTGCTTCTGAGTTTCTTGCTGTAAATTTAGTGAGCTGCTGCTGTAACCTGGTTGTCCTATGGTTTGCTCAGTTTTTTTTAGGGATAACTGGTTGCCTCTTGGATCAGTATCTGGGGATTGATCTCGGGGATCCCAGGCTTCTGTAGGTCTGAGGTTGGGGCTCTGTGCCCTAGTACTCAAGTGCTAATCTGTGGCAGATGAGTACTGCTCTCCTGGTAGCAGCAGGATAGCTGGTGCACAGCAGGTCCCTGCGATGGGCAGGTCTGCAGGACCTTTTCTTGGGCTATACTGGGTGGCCTAATTCCGTCCCCATTTGCTTCCTTCCCTGTGGGGTTTTCTTCTGACAAGGACTGCCCATCAATGTACCCCTGGGGTGCAAAGCTCTATCTGTGATGGAGAGCTGGGCACCCAGCAAGACTCTGTGCTCGCAGCTGGTGCCCAGTTCAGTGATAGAGGCTCACACACACCATTCTGTGAGATGTTTTCTAGGAAAAGACTAGGTGACCCAAGGCCAGTCCTGTTTCCTTATTTCCCTGTGGGTTTTTTCTCACGACTGGGACTCCCAGTCTCTGGTGGTTTTGTGCCCACCGTTCAGCCTGGGAAGATCATCAGGACACACAGGTGTGTGGCTCTGGTCTGATGACCTAGTGTCTGCATGACCCAGGATCTCTTCTGGGTTCTGGCTAGGTGACCTGAGAGTGGACCCAACTGATTCCCACACCGTGGGGGTTTCCTCTCATCTGGGAGACATGATCCCTGTTGCTTTAGGGCCCAGTCTCTTGGTCGCTGTATGGAAAATGTCCGGCTCCTCAGATGCAGTGTTCTCCTGAAGCGCCATCTTGTCGAATCTTTTGTTCGTATTTTTGCAAAGTATTTGCACTTTATTTTTCAGGTATAATTATATCATCATCATTATTATTATTATTGTTATTATTATTATTTACAATTTATTAACTTTGTATGTTAGTTTTAGCCCCTTCCCTCATATCTTCTGGGTTCCTGCTCCCTCCCTCTTCCTTCCCTATCCCACTTTTGGCCTTCATATATTTCCTCAGACATGTGCACCCACACACAAAGAAACACATATGCACATAAATAAAAATATAATTCTTAAAAGTGCCTACAGGGATCCTTAATAATCAGAAAGATTTTGCTTGGAATGTTAAATGTAAAAATTTGTGTTTATTCAAACATTAAATGAATGAATAGATTTAACTACTTTATGATTAAATTGTTACAGTGATTGACAAAAGAATTCTAAAATCTACTTTGACTGAATGAAAATCAATAGAATAATACGTTTTCAAAAAATTTAATTTTCTTTATTAAATATGTTGTCAAGATTACTATCTTAGTATATTAATTCAGAAAACAGAATAAAAATCCTGACCATTTTAAAATGTGCATCAGCTTTATTTTGTAATGAACTGTGGCCATTATTAACTGTTAGTAAAAAAGCAGATGTTGTTTTATATAATTAAAATTAAAATTTGTACTTTATAGCACGCAGGGGTCCAGCCCCAGGTGAGGAAAGGGCTTGAAGGAGGGTGGTTGCAAGGGCAATGAAGGACAAGGGACAGAAGGATCAGAACATTGAGTTTCCTTTTATAAAAGACTGGACAGACAGGAAGCACATTTCAGTATGGCTTGACCTGTTCTGACACCTTGTGTCTCTTGCAAGTTTTATTTATACATAAAATAATTTCTTCAGAAACTTTAATTATTGATTACATAGCTTTAAAGTCTTCATTGGTTACCTAAGTATATAGGATCAAAAGAAACAAAGCAAACAAAGAGCAAATTTGTAAAAAAAAAACAAAAACAAAAACAAGAGTTAACATTATATAAAGCCTTGCAGTTACAAAAATGCTAGACAGGATGACCCTATTTGAGTTTGAATCTGTTTCAAGTTGGCATAGAAGTAATAGATTAAAAATTATATCCTTCCACCTCTTACATTAAACTTACCTTCCTTTAAAAGTTCAATCCTTCTAACTCTTAGTTGATTCTTCTTTTCCTTCCTCTATTTTTCTTTTATATTTAAAATAAAACCATCATCCTATTTTCAGATTTTGAAAAAAAATATTGTGCACCCTTTTTGCTTAAAGGTGGCCCATCCTTTTGTCTTTCTAAATTATCAAAAATGTCCTGGCCTGACAAGTTTTTTGAGGAAAGGCAGGCAGTATATTGAGCCAAATGCTTGTCTCTTTATCTTGAACTCTTGCTTCAATACAATTTCCATCTTTATTATAATCCTGTAAAGGATAGAACATCAGGGTTTCCAAACTTTTTTACCTGGTCTTCAGGAAGGTACCAAAATCTTTAATAATAGCATAATCAAAATCTCCTGTCTATACTTGTCCCTTGTTTTTGAAGGTTGGAATGAAAGCCTAGTGATAAAATTATAGCATGTCAGCTTCCAAAATTTCCCTAAGTTTTTCTTCTTTAACAATTTTTCTCAAATCCTTTACATCATGCTTACTAATATTATTTATTAACTATCTAATAACAAATCTAAATAAGTTTTAAGGAAGACTCAATTTTCTACATAACTGTTTTTCCCAGGGAACCACCATTAGTTTTATTATTATTTTTATTCACACCAGCTTTTGTTACATTATTCCAATCTTAGCCTTTAGAGAGAGGAATTAAACAGTAAGAAATATCCACTAAGGGCAGTGAAGGGTCAACTGATGTCACCAGGCACTGGAACTTTGTCAAGCAGTACCCCAGAATGCTGGGCCTCACCAATAACACATATTAAAATGAATCCTAAATATTTAGAGATTTAAGTATAAAAGTAAAAGTCCTGCAGGAACCTGGGAACTTTTTCTGAGAACAACTAATAAATTAGACCAGAAAAGAAAATCCTCCAGCCATGTAATAATGAAAACAGTAAGTATACAGAACAAAGAAAAAAATACTAAAAGCAGCAAAGGAAATTGTCAAGTAACATATAATGGCAAACCCATAAGAATTACACCTGATTACTCAACAGAGACTATGAAAGCCAAAAGGGCCTGGCTGGATATCATGCAGCCCCTAAGAGAACAGAGATGTCATCCCAGGCTACTATACCCAGAAAATCTTTCAGTCATCATAGATAGAGAAAACATGATATTCAACAACAAAACCAAATGTCAACAAAACCTACATATAAATCCCAAATTACAGAAAAAATACATCCCAAGAAAACTAGTTACTTTCAAGAAAACATGGGAAATAAATAACTTCACTATGGCAAAACTAAAAGTAGACAAGTACACAAACACACTACCACAGACAATATCAAAATCAAAGGATCTAACAGCCACTGGTCATTATTCTCTCTCAACAACAATGGTATCAATTCTCCAATAAAAACACACATAATAACAGAATGGATGCGTGAACAAGACTCAACAATCTGTTGTACACAAGAAACATACCTAAGTCACTAAGATAGACATTACCTGAGAGTAAAGGACTAGAAGACAGTTTTCCAAACAATTGTACCCAAGAAGAAAGCAGGAGTAGCCATTCTAATATCTAATAAAATAGACTATCAACTAAAATTAATCAAAAAAGATGGAGAAGAACACATCATACTAATCAAAGGAAAATTCCACCAGGAAGATATGACAATCCTGAACATCTATGCTCCAAACACAAGGACACTCACATTTGTAAAAGAAATATTACTAAAACTTAAACCACACATTAATAGTGGAAAACATCAACACCTCATTCCCAACAAAGGACAAGTCAACAAAACAAAAATTAAACAAAGAAACAATGACTAAGACAGAGGTCATGAATCAAATGGCCCTAACAGACATTTACAGAAACTTTCACCCAAACACAAAAGAATTTACCTTCTTCTCAGCATCTCATGAAACTTTCTCCAAAATAGAGCAAATAGTTGCTCATAAAGCATCAATGGATATAAGAATATTGAAATAATCCCTTGTGTCCTATCTGACCACCATAAAAGAAAGCTGTACCTCAACAACAACAGAAATAGCAAAAAGCCTATACACACATGGAAACTGAACAACTCACTACTCAATGACAGCTGGGTCAGGGAAAAAATAAAGAAATCCATGACTTCTTAGAATTCGATGAAAATAAAGCACAATGTGCCCAAACTTATGGAAACAATGAAAGCAATGCTTAGAGGAAAATTCATAGCACTAAGAGCTTTCAAGAAGAAATTCGAAACATCACATATAAGCAACTTAAAGGCTCACCTAAAGGCCTTTGAAAAAAAGAAGCAGATGTACACAAGAGGAGTAGATGGCTAGAAATAATCAAACACTGGGCTGAAATCAATAAATTAGAAACAAATAAAACAATTCAAAGAATCAATGAAACCAAGAACTGGTTCTTTGAGAAAATCAACAAGATAGACAAACCCATAGACAACTAACAAAAAGGCAGAAAGACACCAACCAAATCAACAAAATCATGAATGAAAAGGGGACATAACTACAGACATTGAGGAAATCCAAACAATCATTAGGACTTACTTCAAAAGTCTATATGCCACAAAATTTGAAAAACTAAATAAAATGAAAATTTTCTTGATTGATTCTACTTGCCAAAGCTGTATTGTAATCAATCAATCAATACATTAAACAGTAAATACATTAAACAGTCCTATAACACGTAAGAAAATAGAAGCTGTCATCCAAAGTCTCCCATCCAAAAAGAGCCAAGGGCCAGATGGATTCAGTGCAGAATTCTACCAGAACTTCAAAGAACAGCTCACACCAATACTCTTCAAACTATTCCACAAAATAGAAACAGAAGGAACATTACCAAACTCATTCTATGGAGCCACAGTCACCTTGATACCTAAACCTCACAAGGACCCAACAAAAAAAGAATTTCACGCCAATCATTCTTATGAACATTGATGCAAAAATACTCAATAAAAGGCTCGCAAACTAAATCCAAGAACACATAAAAGATATCATCCACTATGACCAAGTAGGCTTCATGCCAGGTATACAAAGGTGTTTCATTATGTAGAAATCCATCAATGTAATCCACCATATAAACAAACTGAAAGAAAAAGACCACATGATAATCTCCTTAGATGCTGAAAAAACATTTGATGAAATCCAACATTCTTTAGGTTTAACATTCTGGACAGATCAGATATACAGGCACTTACCTAAACATAGTAAAGGCAATATACAGCAAGCCTATAGCCAATATCAATCCCACTGAAATCAGGGACAAGGCAAGGCTGCCAACTCTCTCCATACTTCTTTAAGATAGTACTTGAAGTCCTTTCTAGAGCAATAAGACAGTTAAAGAAGATCAAGGGGATACAATTTAGAAAGGAAAAAAGTAAAAGTATCAGTATTTTCAGATGATATGATAGGACACATGAGTGTCCCTAAAAAATTCTACCAGGGAACTCTAGCAGCTGATAAACACCTACAGCAAAGTGGCTGGATACAAAATGAACTCAAAAAAATCAGTAGCCTTCCTGTATACAAAGGACAAGAGGGCCAAGAAAGAAATTAAGGAAACAACAACCTTCACAATAGGCACAAAGGACCTTGGTGTAACTCTAATCAAGCAAGTCAAAGACTTGTATGAAAAATACTTTCATTCCCTGAAGAAAGAAATAGAAGAAGGTATCAGAAGATGGAAAGATCTCCCATGCTCATGGCTTGGCAGGATTAACATAGTAAAAATCGCCATGCTGCCAAAAGCAATCTACAGATTCAATGCAATTCCCATCAAATTACCAACACAATTCATTACAGACCTGGAACGAAAAATTCTCAGTTCCTTATGGAATAACAAGAAACCCAGAATTGCTAAAACAATCCTCTACAATAAAAGATCTTCTGGAGGTATCTCCATCCCTAATCTCAAGCTCTACTTTAGAGCAACAACTGTAAAAACTGCATTGTACTGGCATAGAAACCAACTGAGGATTCAATAGAAACGAATAGAAGAACCTGAAATAAACCAACACACTTATGGACACCTGATTTTTGACAAAGATGCCAAAACCATACAATGTAAAAGAAAAAAAAAAAGCTTCTTCAACAAATGGTACTGATCCAGTTTATACATGTATGTAATTGTTCCAGTGATAATCATACGGAGAAAATGCAACACACTGCAAAAATGTTAGGGCCTATTTCCACTCTAGTTCCTGCACCAGTGAGCTCAATAACCTTATGTAAATCACCCAACTTCACTAAACTTCAGTTTTCACTTTTTAAAAAGCCAAGGTATGAATACTGGATGATTTTTAACAATGGTGGAATTCTAAGAGGCAGGGACTTAAGTAACACAGTCATACAAATTTCAAATTCAAAGAGAAGTACTCATGTTGAAGATGCCTATTGACTGGTACAACCTGACCCCTCATGAAAGTTAAATTAATATTTTAGATTAATAAAAAATGTGCTTCAATCAGCTTTCAAAAAAAAAAAAAACAACAACAAAAAAAAAACAAATGGTACTGATCTAACTGGATGTCTACATGTACAAAAATGCAAATAGATCCATAATTATCACTGTGCACAAAACTAAAATCCAAGTTGATCAAAGACCTCAATATAAAAATGTACACAGTAAACCTGTGAAAAGAAAAAGTGGGGAATAGCCTTGAACTCATTGGCATAGGAGACAACTTCCTGAACAGAACAGCAACAGCACAGGCTCTAAGAGCAACAATCAATAAATGGGATCTCATGAAACTGAAAAGCTTCTGTAAAGCAAAGGATGTTGTCATGAGAACAAAATGACAACCTACAGATTGGGAAAGGACCTTCACCAACCCTATATCTGACAGAGGGCTGATATCCAGAATATATAAAGAACTAAAGAAGTTAAAAAGCAACAAATCAAGTAATCCAATTAAAAAATGGGTTACAGAGGTAAAAAGAGAATTCTCAATAGAGGAACACTGAGTGGCAGAGAAACACTTAAAGAAATGCTCAACATCTTTAGTCATCAGGGAAATGCAGATCAAAAATGTTCCTGAGATTTCACCTTAAACCGTTCAGAATGGCTAAGAGGAAAAACTCAAGTGACAACACATGCTGGAGAAGATATGAGAAAGAGGAACCTCTCCTCCATTGCTGGTGGGAATGTAAACTTGTACAACCACTTTGGATATCATTCTCGTGCTCTCTCAGACAATTAGGAATAGAGTTTCCTCAAGATCCAACTATACCACTTCTAGGAATATATCCAAAGTAGGCTCAACTACACAACAAGGACATTTGCTCAACCATGTTTGTAGTAGCTTTACTCATAATAGCCAGAAGCTGGAAATAACCCAGATGTCCCTCAGAGGAGGAATGGATACAGAAATTATGGTATTTTTAAACAATGGAATACTGCGCACCTATTAGAAACAAGGAAATTATGAAATTTGCAGGCAAATAGTGGGATCTAGAAAAGATCATCCTGAGTGATGTATCCCAGAAGCAAAAAGACACATGGTATATGCTCACTTATAAGTGGATATTAGACATGTAATAAAGAATAATAATAAAGGATAGTCTGTACATCTAAGGAGGTTAATCAAGAAAGAGGACTCTGGATAAGATTCTCAGTCTTCACTAAGAAAGGCAAAGGAGATAGACATCAGGAGAGGGAGAAAACAAGGAAGGAACAGGACAGGAACTTATTACAGAGGGCCTCTGAAAGACTCTAAACCTCAGAGTATCAAAACCTATGCTGAGATTCATGGCCAAACTTTGGGCATTGTGCAGAGAGTCTTATGAAAAAAACAAAACAAAACAAAACAAAACAAAAAACAGGGATATAGAATGACCTAGAGGGAACAGGAGCTCTACATGGAGAGCAACAGAACCAAAAAATCTGGGCACTGGAGTCTTCTCTGAGACTGATACTTCAAACAAGAACCATGCATGGAGATTACTTAGAACCCCTGCACAGAAATAGCCCATGATAGCTCAGTGTCCAATAGGGTTCTCCAATAATAGAAACAGGGACTGTCTCTGTCATGTACTCATGGGCTGGCTCTTTGATCACCTCCACCTGGGAGGGGAGTTTTACCAGGTCCACACAGGAAGACAAAGAAGCCAGTTCTGGTGAGGCCTGATAGACTAAGGTCAGATGGAAGGGGAGGAGGACCTCCCCTATCAATGGACTGGGGGAGGGGCATAGGAGAGGAAGAGAGACTAGGCTGGAATTTAGAGAGGATGAGGAAGTAGGCTACAGCTGGGATGCAAAGTGAATAAACTGTAATTAATAAAAATGAAATTAAAATAAAAAAACATAGTAAGGAAGAGAAAGATCATAAACACTGGGCCAATTGTTAGTTCAAGTGGAACACACCAGACTGGGAACATGGATCTGCAGAGAAAAGGTGCTCAAGATAAGAGTTGCATTGCTACTGATGTTTTTGAGTTAATTTTATATCCGGCCACTTTGCTGAAGGTGTTTATCAGCTGTAGAAGTTCCCTGGTAGAGGTTTTGGGGTCATTCATGTATACTATCATATCATCTGCAAATAATAATAATTTGACTTCTTCCTTTCCAATCTGTATCCCCTTGATCTCCTTTGACTGTCTTATTACTCTAGCAAGGACTTCCAGCACTATGTTGAAGAGATATGGAGAGAGTGGGCAGCCTTGTCTTGTCCGAGATTTCAGTGGGATTGCTTTAAGTTTCTCTCCGTTCAGTTTGATGTTGGCTATAGGCTTGCTGCATATCGCATTTACAAAAAATTCAGTAGCACTCCTGTATACAAAAGACAAAAGGGCTGAGAAAGAAATTAGGGAAACAACACCCTTCACAATAGCCACAAATGAGATAAAGTACCATGGTGTAACCCTAACCAAGCAAAAACTTGTATGAAAAAAAATTCAAGTTTCTGAAGGAAGATTTAGAAGAAGATATGAGAAGATGGAAAGATCTCCCATGCTCATAGCTTGGCAGGATTAACATAGTAAAAATGGCCATCTTACCAAAAGCAATCTACAGATTCAATGCAATTCCCATCAAATTGCCAACACAATTCTTTACAGACCTGGAAAGAAAAATTCTCAACTTCGTATGGAATAACAAGAAACCAAGAATTGCTAAAACAATCCTCTACAATAAAAGATCTTCTGGAGGTATCTCCATCCCTGATCTCAAGCTGTACTATAGAGCAACAGTTATAAAAACTGCATGGTATTGGCATAGAAACAGAATGGTGGATCAATGGAACCGAAGAGAAGACCCTGAGATAAACCCACACACTTATGGACACCTGATTTTTGACAAGATGCCAAAACCATACAATGGAAAAAATATAGCATCTTCAAAAAATGGTGCTGGTCCAACTGGATGTCTACACGTAGAAAAATGAAAATAGATCCATACTTATCACCCTGTACAAAACTGAAGTCCAAGTGGATCAAAGACCTCAACATAAAACCAGACACATTAAATCGACTAGAAAAAAAAGTGGGGAATACCCTAGAACTCATTGGTACAGGAGAAAACTTCCTGAACAGAACACCAATAGCACAGGCTCTAAGAGCAACAATCAATAAATGGGACCTCGTGAAACTGAAAAGCTTCTGTAAAGCAAAGGACACCATCATCAAAACAAAGCGACTGCCTACAGATTGGGAAAGAATCTTCACCAAACCTTTATCTGCCAGGGGACTCATGTGCAGTATATATAAAGAACTAAAGAAGCTGAAAAGCAGCAAACCAAGTAATCCACTTAAAAAATGGGGAACAGAACTAAACAGAGAACTCTCTGTAGAAGAATATTGAATGGCAGAGAAGCATTTAAATAAATGTTCAACCTCATTAGCCATTAGGGAAATGCAAATCAAAACAACCCTGAGATTTCACCTTACACCCATCAGAATGGCCAAGATCAAAAACTCAAGTGACAACACATGCTGGAGAGGTTGTGGAGAAAGGGGAACCCTTCTCCACTGCTGGTGGGAATGTAAACTTGTACAACCACTCTGGAAATCAATCTGGTGCTTTCTCAGACAACTAGGAATAGCGCTTCCTCTCAAAATCCAGCCATACCACTCCTAGGCATATATCTAAAAGAGGCTCAAGTACACAAAAAGGTCATTTGCTCAACCATGTTTGTAGCAGCTTTATTTGTAATATCCAGAAGCTGGAAACATCCCTGATGCCTCTCAACCGAAGAATGGATGCAGAAATTGTGGTACATCTATACAATGGAGAATTACTCTGCAATGAGAAATAAGGAAATCATGAAATTTGCAGGTAAATGGTGGGACCTGGAAAGGATCATCCTGAGTGAGTTGTCCCAGAAGCAAAATATACTCATTCATATAAACTTACAACATAGGATAAACCCACTAAAATCTGTACATCTAAACAAACTAAGCAAAATAGAGGACCCTAACTAAAATGCTCAATCCCCATCCTGAAAGGCAAAGAGGATGGACATAAGAAGAAGAAGAAAACAGGAAACAACCTAGGAACCTGCTACAGAGGACCTCTGAAAGCCAGAAGAAGAAAACAGGAAACAACCATGGAACCTGCCACAGAGGGCCTCTGAAAGGCTCTGCCCTGCAGACTATCAAAGCAGATGCTGAGCCTGATGGCCAACTCTTGGGCAGAGTGAATGGAATTTTAGGTAAGGAGTGGTAAATAGCAAGAGCTGGAGAGGACAGGAACTCCACAAGGAGAACAACAGAACAAGAAAATTTGAACACAGGGAACTTCCCAGAGACTCATATGCCAACCAAGGACTATTCATGGAGATAACCTAGAATCTCTGCACAGATGTAGCCCATGGCAGTTCAGTTTCCAAATGGGTTACATAGTAATGGGAAAAGGAACTGCCTCTGACGTAATCTGATTGGCCTGCTCTTTGATCACCTCTCCCTGAGGGGGGAGCAGCCCTACCAGGTCACAGAAGATGACAATGCAGCCACTTCTGATGAGAACTGATAGGCTAAGATCAGAAAGGAGAGGAGAACCTCCCCTATCAGTGGACTTGGGGAGGGGCATGCATGCAGAAAGGTGAGGGAGGGTGGGATCAGGAGGGGAGAAGGGAGGGGCTTATGGGGGGAATACAAAATGAATAACATGTAATTAATAAAAGTTAAATAAAAAATTTAAAAAACGAGTTGCATTGCTTTTCATTATAAATACTAACCCCAATGAAGTCAGTTTTGGAAGGTAAATTTCTGTTGGACAAAGAAATGTTACTTATATGCAGAAATTTAAAGGAATCATTTTTTTTTCCAGCTTTGTTTGTTTGTTTGTTTGTGTGTATGTGTGTGTGTGCTTGATTTTTGCTATGGAGAAGATAGCAAGCCGAGACTGCTCAGCGTCTCTGGGTACAAAATGGAAAGTTTACAGATCAGACCATCTCCTAAAATATTCTTATGTTGTCATGAAGCAGAGAATGATAAAACCATCTTTTACTTTGGCCACAGTCTATTGTATCCTGACTAGTAAATCTGGTCTACTGTATGTTTTTTACTTTTAATAGTAAAATTGTTTTGCTTATAGAGAAGACATTTAAACAGACCAATGACTCACAGCAATGAGCATTTGCAAGTTAAGCTATTTCAGCAAAATTGTATGCTGTGTGACACACTGCAGTTTTCACAGTGAGATTTCTTTTGTTCTTTTTGTTTTTATTTGCTGCTGTTGTTTGTTTATTTTATTTTTGTTTCCTTTGAGGATGTGGTTACATTTTTTTTCTTTTGAGAAAGAACTTGAAATTGGGTGGGTATGGATGGGGAAAGGATCTGTAAGTACTTGGGGAAGTTTAAGAATATGATCAAAATATATTTAAATTTAAAAATTGTTGAAAAAAGAAGAAAAGTTTATTTTGGCTTACAAATATTCAAGCTGTCATTCATGGTAAATTGGTCTATTGGCAGATGTATTTGCTTACTATGTGGTACCAGATAGGAAAAATGGGAGACAGGAATTTATTATATTCCCACTGCAATCAAAGTGTATTTTCAATAACCTACCCCCCTCCATGCCACAGGTTCAAAAGTTCTACTATCTACCACTTGTGCCACAAGCTAGATCAAGCCTTCAATACTCAAGCTTCTGAAGAGAACTCTGGGTTCCAAAACCACCAACAGTATGTATACAATGAACACATATCTCAGAATTGTCTACTGAGAACTAAAGACATTTTAGAAGTGAAATAATAATAATATCAATAATAATAATAATTAATAATATACATGATGTGATAATATAATTAAACAGCATCTCCATATGACAAATGAGAAAACAACTTGTCTTAAGGTCAACAACCGGTTACAGTCAGAACTAGGCATGATATTTAACTCCTTTTGTATACAAGGGCTAGGGATATTTTTCATATATATATTTTAAAATTTGTAATTGTGTTCCATGTGATAGTACCTTTGAGTATGATAAATGTAGTAATCAAATCTAGCATCAAATTTTATTCACCATTTTGAAATCTTTAGTAACTACTAAATATTCAGGTTGACTTGTTTATTTTCAGCTCTCTATATGAGAAAGAATATGTGGTGCAAGTCTATCTGTGTCTTGCTTAATTCATTTAATGTTATAACTTCCAGATTCACCTTTAAAAAAAGAACATAATTTAGCTGCTCTTTATGGCTGAATAGTAGCCAATACTATGTACGGATATTTATATATTCTTTATTGACTCTTCAATTGATTGTATTTTGTAACTATAAAAAATACTCTAATAAACATAGCCATGTTTCTCTCTGACATGTTGATGCCATTAGATGCATGTATATTTGGATGTGTTTCCAGAAATAGAATATCTGCATTAAAAAGCAGATCTACACTCTGTAACTCAGATAAATAGCTACATAGATATACACATGAATATATATGAACAAAATATAATATAAAAATTAGATTACTCACATTAGAGTAATCTATTGTCTATTTGTCTGACTCTAATTTCATTTGTTATAAAGGTTTCCTTTGGCATCTATTTTCCTACAAGGGTAATTATTTAGTTTTTATTTATGGTTTTATAAAATATTGTGCCTATATACCATATTTTCTATATCTATTTATGGATTAATAACAATCCTATAATTTCAACAAGAATGAAACCTGAGATACCCTGGGAGCAGATGGTTGGGTAAAGAAGAGCAAGTTGGAATGAATGAGACTTCTTTAATCTGGTACCAACCTATGCATATCTGTATCTAATCAGGTGATATTTCACCATTGACACAAGGAGATGTCTTTATACCTTCCAAATTTCTCTAAAACTTACTTGAAGTCACCAATGATAAAGGCTGATTGACTCTGGAATCCTGCTCTCAGCTTTAGAAAGAGTCATCTCTATTTCATTAATCACTAAATACACATAATTGCTTTTACTCTATATTTTAAAATTGCCTCTTCATAATTTACTAACCTTCTGCAGGACCTCTGTTAACTCACTGCAAGAAATATCCTCTCACTAAGTGAACACACTATTTGTATATCAACCTGAGCTTCAGAGGCCCATTGTTACATTTTAAAAAGAGCTTTCATTTTGTTTGAAATTAATTGCAGATTCTTGTGAATAATATAAAATGTGACTCATGTTACATACAATAAGCAAAATATCTCCAATCATAAAATTGTCTAATACAATGAAATTTTTAGTTCATATTTTAATTTCTTTAATGTCAGTATGAATGTACATTAAGAACTTTAATGTACCATATCTTGGTGTAAAATTTTTTATTGAGAAAATAAAATTTTTCCTGCCTTGAAAATAACTCTATAATTAAAAAAACACCATGCTATTAGTACAAGTATAACACATTTACCATACACTCTTTTGAATTAATAATTTATCTCAGCCTCAAATTATAATTATTTTATTATGTTTCATCAAGAAAGAAGTAGCTATAGAAAGGACAACAAAGCATAAAGAAATTTCTAGAAATTGGGCTTTTATTGGCAGTGTGTGCGGGGGTGCTCATTGAGGTTCTGACAATCAAAGTTACTGGTTTGTAACAAATCTTTCTTCTGTTCTTACCACAGCAGCCAGCTGAGATTTGTAGTTGCTACCTATAGCCTTACACCTTACCAAGACTGTCAGTAAGTGAAGAAATACTGTTGTATAACACTCTCAAAAATTATTTCTTTTTTTGAAGGAATTGTGAGGAAAGTCGCATCTGTTTTTATTAAAATTTCTTTCATTTATTGTGGAAATGAAAGAATTATCAGATGAATAACCTAGTCTATATTTTACTGTAGAAACTGACTGATACTAGCTAAGAATAATTATCTATTGTTGTCACAGAATCATAAGTTTTCAGCTGCATGTAATACATTAGCTTTTACATTTTCTTTTCTTTTTTTTTTGAAGTCTTCGATCCACTTAGACTTTACTTTTTTTTTTCTTTTTTTATTATTTTTTTCTTTTTAGTTACATTTTGTTAACTCTGTGTCCCAGCTGTATCCCGCTCCCTCATTCCCTCCCCAACCCCACACTCCCTCCCTGGTCTCCTCCCTGCCCCTTTCCAAGTCCACTGATAGGGGAGGACCTCCTCCCCTTTCATCTGACCCTGTTTTATCAGGTATCTTCAGGGCTGGCTGCAAAGTCCTCCTCTGTGGCCTAACAGACTGCTCCTCCCCGGGGGGGGGGGGGAGTGTCAAACAGCCTGCCCTTAAGATCCTGTTAGAAATAGTCTGTGTTCCCCTTACTTTGGAAAACTACTTGGTTACTGAGCTACCACGGGCCACATCCAAGCAGAAGTTCTAGGTTATATCCATAGATGGTCCTTGGTTGAGTGTCAGTCTCAGAAAAGACCCTGTGCCCAGATATGTTTGGTCCTTGTAGAGCTCCTATCCTTTCCATATCATACTAACTTCCCTTCTTTCATATGATTCCCTGCACTCTGCCGAGGGTTTGGTTATGAGTCTTAGTGTCTGCTTTGAAACACTGCTAGGTAGAGTCTTTCAGATGCCTTTTGTGGTAGACTCTTGTCATAAGTCCAGATGTCCATCAACGGAGGAATGGATACAGAAATTGTGGTATTTTTACACAATGGAATACTACTCAGCAATCAAAAAGGAGGAAATCATGAAATTTGCAGGCAAGTGGTGGGATCTAGAAAAGATCATTCTGAGTGAAGTATCCCAGAAGGAGAAAGACAAAATTGGTATATACTCGCTTATATAGACCTACAAGATATGATAAACATAATGAAATCTACACACCTAAAGAAGATAATCAAGAAAGTGGACACAGGCGAAGGTGATTAATCCTCATTTAGAAAGACAAATGGGATGTGCATTGAACTTATGACAGGAGTCTACCACAAAAGGCATCTGAAAGACTCTACCTAGCAGTGTTTCAAAGCAGACACTACATTTTCTTCATAATAAACTCTTGTTACTTTACTCAACTATGTGGACGGTGACCCACTCATTGTTAACACTTGTTATGCACTGTCACTATGAAGTAGGAAACCTGCAGTGTTGAAGACTTTCTGTGCTAGGGAGGATTAACAGAAGATGAGAAATCAAGGTAAGACTCTCTGTCCCTGATTTTAACCAGGCACCAAGTGTCACCTATGGTAAGAAAGTTGTGTCCTTGTCATAATGGAGAGCAAAGACAAGAGCAGGAACAGGTGTAAAAGTGGCCAAGACTTCCCACACCTTGAATACAGAGTATGCCCTGCCATTAGGTCCCTTTTATTGAGACATTTACATGGAGAAACTTGCTTTTATATACATTGCCCTCTCTTTGAATGTGTACAGCCTAGGAGAGTCTTTCTCAAGAACCCAGGAACCATCTCTCTACATGTTCATCATTCAGGTATGTCAGGTCTTTGTCTCTTGTCTGACTTTAGCATAATTGGCAATTACACATGGCACAATCATTTTGACCTAACTTCCCTTTCTTTTCTGGAGAGTGCTAGTTGGAAGATATAAAGATATAGTCTTGAGCATCTACTTTATAAAAAAAAAAAAATCTCAGGTTTTAATCAGTGTTTATCTCTATTTCTTTCTGTGATTTCAAGCAGTTAAGAGGAGTCAAGGAAGACTGGATTAATCCACCTTTCCAGACTCTTACTAATGTTTGTATCTATATCTTTCAATAACTAATTAATATTTCTTGACCATTCCAGGAAGATTTCAAATTAAAATATTTAGACAAGGGACATTAGAATACCTTTTCTATACATTGAAACCTCAATAGTTCAGCAGTAAATAACTAAATCCTCAATGACAATATAAAACATGTGGATATAATAACCTAGAACCTCTGCTTGGATGTAGCCCGTGGTAGTTCAATAACCAACTGGTTATCCATAATAAGAGGAACAGGGACTATTTGTGACAGGAACTCAATGGCAGGCTCTTTGACCTCCCCACCTCCTCCTAGGGAGGAGAAGTCCAGCTAGGCCACAGAGGATGACTTTGCAGCCAGTCCAGAAGATACCTGATAAAACAGTGTCAAATGAAAGGGGAGGAGGTCCTCCCTAATCAGTGGACTTAGATAGGGGCAGGGAGGAAATGAGGGAAGGTGGGTGGGATTTCGAGGGAATAAGGGAGTAGGATACAACTGGGATACAGAGTTAATAAAATGTAACTAATAATAAAAAATTATATATATATATATAACATGAATAAATTAATGAAGATATTTTTTGAACAATGGAAGGAAGAATTTTGACCTCTATCCATTTTAAAGTTAAAAACATTGATGTGGAAATTAAAAAAAAATATGTTGCACTGAGCCAAAAACCAGAAACCTTAAATCATATAATATCTCTCCTTGCTTGTGTGAGGTCTTTTCCATAAGGGACCTTATCCTCCCTTGTTTTTCTCTTAATATTTTCTCTTGAAAAAAAATCCCAGCACTTCTTCCACTTATTTACCAGAATGCGCATTGTTTTTTGTTTTTTTTTTCTTTGTTTGTTTGTTTGTTTTTTGGCAATGCTTCTTAGTAAGTCAGCGTAAAGCTCTTTACTATGAGTAAAATTTCTTTCTTCTGATCTGGCAGTTGGAACAATGGCAGCCTGATGGTGGGAGAGAAAAAGAAAGATGGGGAGTGCACAAGTATCTTTTTACTTTACATTTTTAAAGGAATATTGCATCTAATAACCATAGCTTAGTTTTGAAACCTGTGATTCACACAATTAGAAAAGGCAAATGGTTAAGTTCTAGATTCCTTATACCGACAATATTGAGATTTTTGGTTTATTTTTCTTTGTGAAAATATCTTGTTTATCTTGATTCCACCTGATTTAATCAATAATTTCTACCTTCCTTAAAATCTGTCCTGTCAACAACTATTTATTTAAGGCATAGCTACTGCACTGCTTTGTTTCTTTCACACATGGTCTATCAGAACATTTTCCACTTTGTATAAAAACAATTCTGAGTTGATCAAAGAGATAGTCATTCTGAAATATATATGTGTTTTCTCTCTTGTCTCAAAGGTTTCTACTTCTTCCTAACTGCTACCTCTTCTAGAGAATACTTTTCTTTAATAAAATCTGTGCACATCAGGCTTTTTTCCCAGGCCGAGTGAAAGTCATCCTCTCTAGCAAATAATATTGAAAACACAAAGAAATTAAGGCAGAAACTCAGGTTAGAAAATTCAAGTAAGCAGCTTGCCATTTCTGAACACCTGTCACTCTTAGCCCTCCTCCTTTGCCATTTCCACTCTGCTGTGGCAGCATTAAATAACTACTGGATTTGAATATGGGCTTTCCCTGTCACTGCCTCCTGCCTGTGCTGGTGTAAGAGCCCTGGCATACAATGTACATAGGGTATTTGTACTAAATCTTCTTGAGTGCTTGCTGCCTCTGAAATGCCACAGTATTCCTCAGCTTCAGGAAGGAGAACCAGAGTCACTATGCTTAAGACTGGGTCTCTCTACCCACAAATGTTTAGATAATTAGCAGTCATTAGGAGACCACAGGAAATAATAAAAAGACTTTTTTTCTGTTTTATTTAGTCTTAATGTCCTCCTTTTGTGTGGTAAAAGGAAACTCTGTGACACTAGAGTTGAGGTCCTAGGTGCAATTAAACATTCAGAACAGGACAGAAGCTTAACGAACTTTCTGAAAGAGACCCGTTTATTGTTAGGAGTAGATGGGAAGAACACTAAAACATACTTTGTTATGTAAAAAAGACTATGTCTAAGATGCTTAAGCAGTAGGGGAAGCTTCTAATACCCACGAAATTATATTGTACAGGCTCAAAGAAAAGGACATTCAGACATTTTTCTGCTTTCATTACAAATGATATATCTATGATCTTTCTCTTCTTTCTCTACTTGATGTTTTCCTTCCTCCTCTATTTTTAATGCAAAAAATAATGAAGTTTTTTTATCCAACAAACTCTGAGCATGATAGAAATCTCAATCACTGTAAGTAGAGAGGTGAAGTGAAAAACAAATAAAGACCAAGGGACTGTGGATGTGATTAAAACAGAAGGATAAGCATTGGCCTTCCAAACACACACACACACAGACACACACAAAAAAAAAAAAGAAAAGAAAGAAAAATTTTACTTCTAGGTAGGACCTAAAATGTATAAATGTAAAGAGTCACTGTTATGCTTAAAATTTTCACCAAAGTCATCTGTTTTGTAAGATGCAGAAGCTGCTGAGAAAGGAATGTCACTATTTTCTATAGACATATGGGAACACAATTACATGATCTGATAGTGGCTGATAATGACCTTCAAATAAGACTCAAAGAAAAAAATAACTTCATTATCTGGGAGATACCCAGGAAGATAGATAAAGTTTGAAATTCAGCATGCATCCAAGAGTGTACACAGAAATGGTGGATCAAGAGCCTTAATGTCACGGCTAACAAGCTAAGCGGTAATACCAGCATGTGGAGTCCAGGACCATCAACTCAAGACCATCAAAGACTCCGTAAACATCCACTCTTAAGGCAGAATCTAAGTTCAAGTTGTCAAAAACAAGTTTTCTGAATATGCCTCCTTGGAAAAGATTGTTCGCCAGCATTTATTCAAGTTTTGTAAAATAGAAACTCTGATAGTTAATAAAATAAAGTGCTTGTTTGAAGAAGCTTAAATCCATTCAGAAGAAAAGCCATGCACTTTGGTTACTTTGGTGTTCATATGTCTGCAGTAAAGAAGAGTAAATCACTGCATACAAGAAAAACTGTCAAATATTAATGGAAGTCTTATAATATACTAGGCAGAAATTTATGCAATTAATAAATTAAATAATTCTGAAAAAGGCATGTTCTTCAATTAACATCTACCTCAATTAGAAACTTTCCCTTTTACCTAAAGACAGACTACTGAAGACTGAGAAGAATGTAAGGACCTGTGACAGAATATAAAGTTCTAGAAAGTTTTCAGAATCTCCCAGTCCTCAGGACCTTTGGACCACCCTCTACCATTTTTTTCCTTCTTCTATATTCATCATCATTCCCATACCCTCCCTAAATATTCTATTATACTCCTCCCTATAATTTATCCCTCTCTGACTCCTATTTTTTTATTATCTATACTAAGTTTCCAAAGTCACTTGGATCCCATAAACCTTCCTTCTGTAGAATTCCTTTTCTAGGTGAATAAATGGTATAGTTTCAAAACCAATTTTTACAGTTGAGAATTATAGCTTCTAATGTAAATGTGATAAGACAATAATGTGAAACTTCTGATACCCAGGTCTGGGAAAGTGTGTTGTTGAAAACAAGAGGTAATACATAAGTGGTATTGGTTGACTCAATGAAGCTATGGCTCAAAAGAGCTCCTACCTTGGAAAAGCAGAACTTATACAGACTCTTGACATTCATATCTGATTTTAAGTAAATTGGATTGGATTTACCAGAATTAACTGAAGTTAGCATTCTTCTTTTCAGTGCAATGGAAACTCAAAAGAGAGACTTAGGCTATGGAATAATGAAGTGCTACTTTTCCTGTGTGTCTGATTATGAATATATCTATATTCTGTTTATTTATCTAGTTGCTCAAGTATTTAAAAGCAGGTGTTACATCTTCCTTTATATTCCATTGAATTTATGAGAGAATATTTTACTCATCATATCTCACAATAGGAATTCTTTTTGGCTGTGTGTGTGCGCTTGTATGTATGTACAAAAAACAGTACTTTTTTCAGCTCATAAAAAATTAGGCATTAATCTAAGTAATTATTTTGCAAGAATAATTAAAACATATTAGAACAAATATATAATATAATAAAAATAAATATGTATTATGTTATATCTGGCTAGATGACTGAATTCTCAACAGAAGGTATAAACTTGATAAGCTTACTATGTTTCTGAATTCACTCTAAATATACTAATGAAGTATCTTCTGTTATGAGATTCCTAAGCCATATTTTCCCACCAGCATTCATCCACTTACACACTCAACATAGAAGCTCAAAACCAACAGCACTTGCTGAAGATTCAAGAAGAGCAAAAGCCAACTTATGTACTCTATCTGTCTCAGAGTCAGAGTTCAGAACACTCGGTTTTCACTGAATTTTGGTTACAAAGGACATCTTATCTCTCCAAAAAAGAATGAATTAAAAATGCTTTACTTAATACATTTTTAGTTGCATGGGATAATTGCTAGGGAGCCTTATCTGGGTCTGTCCATATACACTGTTGATGGATACCTAATGAATTTTTTTTGGTTTGGTAAAGTTGTTATGGTAAAAGTGAACATTCTTTTTAATGGATTGACATCTGATAGAAAATTATTAATAAACTATCAACTTTTGCTTTCTGTAGTTAATAGTTATTACAATGGCAGATTTATATTAGAAATGAGGAGGAGAAAACGTCATAAAATGCATGATATCTGGTATACATTGAAAGTGAGAAAGGAAAAAAAGCACTAATGGATTTATTGTTGATTAATATAAAGTATTTAAAGTGGCTTTAATATACTTTTAATTTTTTGTTAAAGAAAATTTTGGTGGTCATTTATCAGAAGTGGTAAAAATTAAACACATGTAAAAATAGTAAGAAAAAATAACAATCTTAAGATAAAGGCCAGTTTGTCCTCATTTATGTTGTTATTACATGTGTCATGTGACTTAGGAATGGAGACCAACGGACAAATGGTGAAGACCTACTATATTATGGATCACCAATTTGCCACAATATCCTCTTTGAAAATTAACATCATTGGATTTGACCATATGATCCTGTGGGATTCCACTGAAAGCATTCTAAGCATATTGAAGCCTTTATTGCTGACATTGTAGAAACCCAGCAGAACTAGCAGGAAAGAAAAGCAGAAGAAAACTTGACTTCTTTACAAGCACAAATTAAATATGTATGAAATATCCCTACCTATCTTTAAATCCTCCTGCTCTCTGGCTCAGGGGAAATTCAGAAAATACAGATCTGACAACTGAAACATAAATAACCTATTTATTTTTGTGGTACCTGAATATATTTTAGTTGTTAACCTAGATGGATGGTAAAAAAGAAAATCAACCACTTAAATACCCTGTGGGTAGCATGTTCAGGAAAATGACAAAATAAAATAAATGCCTATTTTCATATTGTTCCCTAGTGCCACTAGAAAGGTATAGTGTTATTTCTTGATTCTGACAGAAATAATGGATTTCCAGACTATTCAAGTATACATGTGTATATCAGGACTGGATTTCCATATTGTTCAATTGTATATGTGTACTTCCAAATTGTCATAATCATATATAGCTTTTAATAATATTGCACAGAACTTTTACATGTATTTTAAATTTTCTACTCAAAGGAGAAAATACTTAGATCATCTATATTGTTATAAGCTAATAATGTGATATTGTATGAAGTTGCAAATCCTTGAAGAATAAAATATGTTTGCCCATAGCAATTACTGAACATAGAAGAATAGTCAATATATTATAAGGTCATTTCATCTCCAACAAAAAACAACAGTATGAATAACATTGTTATCAAACTACATTCAACAATCTTTTCTAATTACATTTTTATATGTGTTACAGGATCATAAGTTCCCATATAGCTTTTTCAAAACCTTTATTTTCCCTGAGTATTCTTCAGACCCTTCTAACCCTTCAGATCCTTCACCATGCCCAACCACTGTCATATATGAAGCATTCTTCTTCTTCTTCTTCTTCTTCTTCTTCTTCTTCTTCTTCTTCTT
>NW_026585644.1:57417028-57431594 GCF_907164565.1 Psammomys obesus
TTCTTCTTCTTCTTCTTCTTCTTCTTCTTCTTCTTCTTCTTCTTCTTCTTCTTCTTCTTCTTCTTCTTCTTTTTTATCTCCTTCCTACTTTCCATGTTCTTTTTTGTTTTATCTTGCATATATTTTATTCTCCACTTCACCTATACCATTTATTTCCAGTGGCTTATTTCTTCTTTCCTGGCTTCCATCTATGCTCCAAGTCAAAATAAGAAAGCAAAAGATTCAAAGCTAAGAGTCACAGAAGAGGGAGAGACAGTGAGAAAAGTAAGGGGCAGATATAGAATAGAACGTGGCATGCTTCCTAGGTCAGTGTAACATCATAAAGTATAATTTTTCATGTTCTTTACAATTACATAGGACTTTCAGGATTCTTTTTTTCTTCACATCAGAGAAATATTCCATTGTGTATATGTAGCATTTTTTTAAAATTATTTGATCATCGGTTGATAAACATCTAGATTGACCCCATTTACTAGTTATTGTGAATGGAGACAATAATAAGAATGGTTTTGCTTAGCTCCCTAACCCATTTTTTAATTGGATTGTTTGATTTATTGCTTTTTAACTTCTTTAGTTCTTTATATATTCTGGATATCAGCCCTCTGTCAGATAAAGAGTTGGTGAAGATCCTTTCCCAGTCTGTAGGCTGTCCTTTGGTTCTGACAACAGTGTCTTTTGCTTTACAGAAGGTTTTCAGTTTCATGAGGTCCCATTTATTGATGGTTGCTCTTAGAACCTGTGCTATTGGTGTTCTGTTCAGATAGTTGTCTCCTGTGCCAATGAGTTCTAGTCTCTTTCCCACTTTTTCTTCTTTTTTTTTATTTTATTTTTTTATTATTAGTTACATTTTATTAACTCTGTATCCCAGTTGTATCCCACTCCCTCATTCCCTTCCAAACCCTCCCTCATCTCCTCCCTGCCCCTTTCCAAGTACACTGATTAGGAAGGACCTCCTCCCCTTTCATCTGACACTGTTTTATCAGGTATCTTCAGGACTGGCTGCAATGTCCTCCTCTGTGGCCTAGCAGGACTGCTCCTCCCTTGGGGGGTGGGGATGTCAAAGAGCCTGCCATTGAGTTCTTGTCAGAAATAGTCCCTGTTCCCCTTACTATGGAAAACCAATTGGTTACTGAGTTGCCACGGGCTTCGTCTGAGCACAGGTTCTAGGTTATATCCATACATGGTCCTTGGTGGAGTGTCAGTCTCAGAAAAGACACCTGTGCACAGATATATTTGGTCCTTGTGGAGCTCTTATTTTTTCCATGTCATACTAACCCCCCCTTCTTTCATATGATTCCCTGAACTCTGCCGAAGGTTTGGTTATGAGTCTTAGTATCTGCGTTGATACATTGCTAGGTAGAGTCTTTCAGAGGCCCTCTGTGGTAAGCTCCTGTCCTGTTACTTGTTTTCGCCTACATCCAATGCACCTCCCATTTGTCTTTCTAAGTGAGGATTGATCATCTTACTCCGGGTCCTCTTTCTTGTTTATCTTCTTTAGGTGTACAGATTTCATTGTGTTTATCATATCTTATAGGACTATATGAGTGAGTATTTACCATGTGTGTCTTTCTCCTTCTGGGATAACTCACTCAGAATGATCTTTTTAGATCCCACCATTGGCCTGAAATTTCATGATTTCCTCGTTTTTGATGGCTGAGTAGTATTTTATTGTGTAAAAATACCACAATGTCTGTATCCATTCCTCCGTTGAGGGACATCTGGGTTGTTTCCAGGTTCTGGCTATTACAAATAAAGCTACTACAAACATGGTTGAGCAAATGTCCTTGTTGTGTACTTGAGCAAATTTTGGGTATAAGGCTAGGAGTGGTATAGCTGGATCTTGAGGAGCACTATTTCTAATGGTCTGAGAAAGTGCCAGATTGAGTTCCAAAGTGGTTGTACTAGTTTACATTCCCACCAGCAATGGAGGAGTGTCCCCCCTTCTCTACATCCTCTCCAGCATGTGTTGTCACTTGAGTTATTCATCTTAGTCATTCTGATGGGTGTAAGGTGAAATCTCAGGGTTGTTTTGATTTGCATTTCCCTTATGACTAAGGACGTTGAACATTTCTTTAAGTGTTTCCTGCCATTCTGTATTCCTCTACAGAGAATTCTGTTTAGCTCTGTACCCCATTTTTTAATTGGATTACTTGATTTATTGCCTTTTAACTTTAGTTCTTTATATATGTTGGATATCAGGCCTCTGTCAGATATAGAATTGGTGAAGATCCTTTCCCAGTCTGTAGGCTGTCATTTTGTTCTGATGACAGTGTCTTTTGCTTTACAGAAGGTTTTCAGTTTCATGATGTCCCATTTATTGATTGTTGCTCTTAGAGCCTGTGCTGTTGCTGTTCTGTTCAGGAAGTTGTCTCCTGTGCCAATAAGTTCTGGGCTCTTCCCCACTTTTTTCTTCTAACCGATTTAGAGCATCTGATTTTATGTTGAGGTCTTTGATCCACTTGGACTTTAGTTTTGTGCAGGGTGATAAACATGGATCTATTTTCATTTTGCTGCATGTAGACATCCAGTTGGACCAGCACCATTTGTTGAAGATGCTGTCTTTTTTCCATTGAATGACTTTGGCTTCTTTGTCAAAAATCAAGTATTCATAGGTGTGTGGGTTTATTTCTAGGTCTTTTATTCGGTTCCATTGATCCTCCTTTCTGTTTCTATGCCAATACCATGCAGGTTTTATTACTATTGCTCTGTAGTACAGCTTGAGGTTGTGGATGGAGATTCCTCCAGATGATCTGTTGTTGTACAGGATCATTTTGGAGATTCTGGGTTTTTTATTTCTCCATATGAAGCTGGGGTACAGAGCTAAACAAAGAATTCTCCGTAGAGGAATATTGAATGACAGAAAAACACTTAAAGAGATGCTCAACATCTTTAGCCAATAGAGAGATGCAAATCAAAACGACTCTGAGATTTCACCCATCAAAATGGCCAAAATCAATAACTCAAATGACCACACATGCTGTAGAGGTTTTGGAGAAAAGGGAACCCTCCTCCATTGTTGGTGTGAATGCAAAGTTATAAAATCACTTTGGAAATCAATCTGGCGCTTTCTCATACATTAGGAATAGCCCTTCCTCAAGACCCAGCTATACCACTCCTAGGGGTATATCCAAAATTTGCTCAAATACACAACAAGGAAATTAGCTCAGCCATGTTTGTAGCAGCTTTATTTGTAATAGCCAGAACCTGGAAACAACCCAGATGTCCATCAATGAAGGAATGGATACAGAAATTGTGGTATTTTTACACAATGGAATACTACTCAGCCATAAAAAACAAGGAAATCACGAAAATTGCAGGCCAATGGTGGGATCTAAAAAGATCATTCTGAGTGAGTTATCCCAGAAGGAGAAAGACACACATGGTAAATACTCACTCATATAGTCCTATAAGATATGATAAACATAATGAAATCTGTACACCTAAAGAAGATAAACAAGAAAGAAGCCCCGGGATATGATGATCAATCCTCACTTAGAAAGATAAATGAGACGGGCATTGGAGACAGGAGAAAACAAGTAACAGGACAGGAGCCTACCAAAGAGGGCCTCTGAAAGATTCTACCTAGCAGATACTAAGACTCATAACCAAAACTTCGGCAGAGTCCAGGGAATCATATGAAAGAAGGGAGAGTTAGTATGACCTGGAGAGTACAGGAGTTCCACAAGGACCAAATATATCTGGGCACAGGGGTCTTTTACGATACTGTTTCTCCAGCAAAGGACCATGTATGGTTATAACCTAGAACCTTTGCTTGGATGTAGCCCGTGGTAGCTCAGTAACCAATTGGTTTTCCATAGTAAGGGGAACAGGGACTATTCCTGACTTGAACTCAATGGCAGGCTCTTTGACCTCCCCACCTCCTGGAGCAGCCCTGCTAGGCCACAGAGAAGGACATTGCAGCCAGTCCTGAAGATACCTGATAAAACAGGGTCAGATTAAAGGGGAGGAGGTCTTCCCCTATCAGTGGACTTGGAAAGGGGCAGGCAGATGATGAGGGAGGTAGGGTGGAGTTGGAAGGGAATGAGGGAGCTGGATACAGCTGGGATACAGAGTTAATAAAATGTAACTAATAATAAAAAATTACAAAAAAAATCCCAGATTGTAGAAAAACAAACAAACAAACAAACAAAACAATGGTTTGGCAAATACATCTGAAAATAACATCCTTTGAGTCTATACCCAATAGTAGTATAGCTGGATAATATGGTAACCATATTTATTTTTTATTGAGAAGCCTCCACGATGATTTTATAAATGACCTCACTAGTTTACATTCTCACAAATATGAATGGCCCTTTCTCTACAACTCCACCAATTTTTTTTTTTTTTTTTTGTCATTTGTATTCATGGTCATGGACATTTTTTATGGAGTAAATAGAATCTGTAAAATTATTTTAATTTGTGTTTCTGTAATAATCAAGGATGTTGAACACCTTTGAAGATGTTTACTATTCATTTGTGTTTCTTCTTTGCAGAACTTTGTGCTTACTTTATAACACATTTATATTTGGGTTGTTCTCCTCATATTTAGATTTTTTTAAATTCTGTATAGATTCTGGAAAATCGTCCTCTGTTGGATATAGAACTGACAATTATTTTCTCTGAATATATAGGCTGTCTCCTTATTGATTAACATTTTTTAATGACTGAGGAGATCATAGGCTCTTCTGGGTATCATTTCGTATAGTTTCAAAACTGGTCATGTAAGCAGACTACAGTCTCAATAATTGTTTATTTGCAGAGATCTGTTCTGTTCTCAATAACGGTCAGAGAGGCTTACTTTTGCCCTTGTAGGAGTTAACACAGAGACCCATAACAAGGCAAAGTATGAGAATAAGTGACTGTGAATGCGTTGGCTTGGATGTGACATCAATATCAACTCCATCCTATCTAAAGCTCAGGGAACATTATAGAGGAATGAACAGAAAGAATGTAAGAGCTAAAGGATAAAGAGAGCTTTATTTTCTTCTGGACATGACGTAGTGATGCACACATTTTCATTTTCTCACAACTGTGGTTGCTTGTATGCAATATGCAGAAGACCAAAAAATAAATAAACAAACAAATCAGAATTCTATGATGGATGGAAGAGATTTTTGTGAGGCGCTATTGGTAGTTGATTGCTATGGAGGGAGACGGTCATTTTTCATTGAAAATATGACCACCAGTAAGTTTCCCATGCCTTAGTGGATGGCCCCACAGCCATCCTCACATAACAATAGTTTAACTCAGTGTGATAGCATTAAAAATAATAATACATATGTTTTTGATACTCTGCTAGGTAGAGTGCAGGGAATCTTATGAAAGAAGGGGGAGTTAGAAAAACCTGGAGGGAGAGGAGCTCCACAAGGAGAGCAACAGAACCAAAATATCTGGGCACTGGGGTCTTTTCTGAGACATGTACTCCAAACAGGGACCATGCATGGAGATAACTTAGAACCCCAGCACCGCTGCACAGAAGTAGCCCGTGGCAGCTCAGTGTCCAAGAGGGTTCCTCAATAATAGGAACAGGGACTGTCTCTGACATGATCTCCTCCACCTGAAAGGAGAGCAGCCTTACCAGTCCACAGAAGAAGACAATGCAGCCAGTCCTGATGAGACCTGATAGGCTAGGTCAGATGATAGATAGGAGGGACCTATCTATCATTAGACTGGGGAAAGGGTATAGGAGAAAAAGAGGGAGGGAGGATGGATTGGGAGATGGTCGTGAAGGGGGCTACAGCTGGGATTCAAAGTGAATAAACTGTAATTAATAAAAATAAAATTAAAATTAAATAAATAATAATACAAAAAGGACATCAAGTAAGGAGGAATTGTAGTTGCTGGGTGTCAGGTGGAGTGAGAGGAAGGCAGTGAGGTGGATAAAATAAAAAACAATATATTGTATACACGTATAATATTTTCAGAGAATAAATATTTCTCTACCTTAAAGCAAGTATATAGTACTTGTTAACACAGGAAATTAATGTAGAAGGCATAATATGAATAAAAATAATCAGTCATCATTTTACAATTTTTACAATTATAAGCCTAATGTAAAAAATTAACTACCAACTATCATGTAGGATTTTAACTAAATGTTGAATTTTAAAAGTCTTCTAAAAATCATGTTTATGGTGATAGTAGGAAATTTGATGATGAACTACATATCAATATTAATTACTTTAATTTGTGTGACAATGCTGTTGCTATTGATGCTGACTATGACTAGTCTTTAGAGATCTGTGTTAAAGCATTTGAAGGTGCTGGTTGCAGCTGCAAGTTACCTGAAATGGTTTAAGATAAAGTTAATTTGTGCATGTGTGTTTATATATGTGTATCTGTGTGCATATCACCAAATGAAGAATTAATACAACCAAAAATCTAATTAGCATTGCATTTTCATAAACAACTAGGAATTGATTGGATAATTTTTTTTCAGTGTCTGCAGTCATCAATTTAGGGATTCCACTATTAATTATAATTATCCAGTGTTTTTGTCTTTTTCTCATTTTCAATTCATTCAACCTGTTGTTTTTGTTCTTTCTGTAAAAATAAATACTGTTCATAAATGTCTACATAAATATAGAGATGTCCTGCAGTGAGTTCCTGTCTGATGTTGGTCATGATAGTCAATATTGTTAGTAGAGATCATTACAGCGAATCTTTTTGTCATATAGATCCAATGAATAGTGGTCATTTCTTCTTCAAATAGCATGAAATTCTGACATGATCCCTTCTGTTGCTCTCTAATAATGAATGTAGTTACTAGTTGTGACAAATTAGAGATATATATGTGACAAAGCCAACTCAAGAAAGAAAAGATTTGTTATGGGTACATTGTATCAAAGAGGTTGCAGTCCACAACAGAGGGAAGCATTCATGGAACTGCTCTGTCTATAGTGACAGAAATTTGTGACAGAAGGTGTTACTGTTATGGTAGATTAGGAAGCAGAAAGAGGTGCTGGGATATAAGCCTCAAATGCCTGTTCCTAGTGATCATCTTTCACATTTTTCCAAAATAGTGCAATCAATTGAGAAACAAGCATTCAGCACCAGGATGTGAAAACAAATGGATATGAATAAATAGTTCTGACATTGTAACATGATGTTGGATGATGTAATGTTTCTAGTAAAGCTATGCTTTAATGAGATTGCCCATGTTGCATTATAGTCCAGCCACACCAAGACTTTCCATAATTATAACTGTGAGTACTTAACAGCTTTTAGTTCTGTTCCCAAGTAGGTACTAACATATGCTTTCACCTGTTATTTGTTATATAGTCTTCTTTCCTCAAAAGTGTTAAGTGTAGCCATTACTCCAAGGTTTTGTAATTTTTGTTTGTTTTAGAAATTTACTTGTTCTGGATTGTTTAGTTGTCCATACAATTGGCTCATTCTTTTCACTTGTATCTCAAATCAAGCGTCACTTTGTAAGAGAAGCCTCCCTCGACTGTCACCTTATCTTAATCCTTCTAGCAAGAAATTATTGATGACAACCCACAAGCTTTTCTTCACAGCCCTAAGCATTATCTACAATTACCTTTGCTATTAATTATTTTCTGTTTCTGTTAAAAGAATGTATCTCCTCATGTTTAGGCTTTATAAAACAAAAATTTATCACCTCCTTTCTAGCTCCAAGGATAGTGTCTACCACTCATGGTTTATAATGAATGTATTTATTTTGAATAAATGAAGAAACCAAGACATATAGAAATTAATAGCACATATTTTTAATGAGGTTATGCCAAATAAACATTAAGTTCATGCTCTGTGAGTTTATAATATGTGCATATTTTTATATTATGTATGAATAGAAATTCATGTGATATTAAAAGATAAAATTGCACAGGCTTTTCTTTGGTAATTTTATTAATATCCTGTGACTTTTTTCTAGGAATATAATATATTCTTAGTTGAAATTTCAGATTGAGAAATTATGGAAAAAAATATCCTTAACTCTCTGCAACTGAACTACAATTTAAACTGTTTTCTGACATTTCAAACCAATTTGATCAGATCTTCTCTTCTCACTGAGACAAACATTGATAATATATGTTCTAGAGTTTTAGCTGTAATTCAGAACTCCTTGAAAAATTCTGTTGAAAGCTTCAACAAATACAAGAACATTGAAATAATCCCTTGTATCCTATCAGACTACCATGGCCTAAAACTAGACCTCAGCAATAACAAAAAGAGCAAAAAGCCTGTACATGCATGGAAACATGGGGGTATAGAAGGACCTCCAGGGGAGAGGAACTCCATAAGGAGATCAACAAAGCCAAACATACTGGGGTAAGGAGGGACTGTGGAGACTTGTGCATCGGTTCAAAACCCATGTACAGGGAAGACCTAGACCCCTGCTCAGATGTAGACCATAAACCATTCAGTCTCCATGTGGTTTCCCTAGTAAGGGGAGAAGAGACAGTCTGTGATATGAACGCGGTTGCTTGCTCCTTGATCACTTGTCCCTGGTTCGGAAATCTGGCCAGCACACAAAGAAAGAGGATAAAGGCAACCCTGATGGGGTATGATAGGCTAGAGTCAGAAAGTAGGAAAGGAGAACTTCTTCCATCAGTGGACTAAGGAAGAGCAACAGAGGAGAAAGAGAGAGGGACGGGGGGGGGGTGGAACATAAAGGAGATGAAGGAAGGTGCTATAACTGGGATACAAAGTGAATAAATTGTAAAAATAAAAGGAAAAATAAAAAAAAGAATTTTGCTGAAAGACATATACCAGACAAGTCCTGTAAAACGTATCAGTTACAGGCTCTAATATATGTCTTAGTTCTGCTACAAGAAGTACATCGTATACTTTGAAATAAGAACTATTTTCAGTTATTTTCTCACCTAAGTAATTTTGGATTCATGTGTTAAGGTTCAGATATTTTGAAAGCTGTCACCTTTGTATGTAACATTAAACTGATTCAAATTTCTTTTTTATGCATTATCCTATATTAATTGTGAAACAGTCCAAGGAGGTGAGCATAGCATAAGAAAATCCTCTTTAACAAATGAGGAGATTGATGCACAGTATTATAAGAATGCCAACTAAAGATCGTATCTTTACATCTATCATAGACAATAAACTGAAAGTCAGGGTTAAAAATTCTGCATTTTGATTCTTAATCTCTGAGCTTTCTTTTCATGTGGTATGAGATACAGAATATTGTTTTGATAAATAAAATTTAGAAAGAGCAACAATCACTAAATGGGACGTCATGAAACTGAAAAGCTTCTGTAAAGCAAAGGAAACTGTCATCAGATTAAAATGACAACGTACAGACTGGGAAAGGATCTTCAGCAATCCTATATCTGACAGAAGGCTGATATCCAGAATATATAAAAAACTAAAAAAGTTAAAAAGCAGTAAATCAAGCAATGTCATTAAAAATGGGGTACAGAGCTAAACAGAGAATTCTCTGTAGAGGAATAGAGAATGGCAGAGAAACACTTAAGTAAATGCTCAATGTCCTTAGCCATCAGGGAGAGGCAAATCAAAATGACCCTGAGATTTCACTTTACACCCATCAGATGGCTAAGATAAAAAACTCAAATGACCACACATGCTAGAGAGGATGTGGAGGAAGGGGAACCCTCCTCCATTGCTGGTGGGAATGTAAACTAGTAAAACCACTGTGGAAATCAAGCTGGCACTTTCTCAAACAATTGGGAATAGCGCTTCCTCAAGATCTATCTATACCACTCCTAGGCATATCCAAAGATGCTCAAGTACACAATAAGGGCATTTGTTCAACCATGTTTGTAGCAGCTTTATTTGTAATAGCCAGAATCTGGAAACAACCCAGATGTCCCTCAGCAGGGGAATGGATGCAGAAACTGTGGTACCTTTATACAGTGGAATACTACTCAGCACTTAAAAACAAGGAAATCATGAAATTTGCAGGGAAATGATGGCATCTAGAAAATATCTTTCCAAGCAAGGTATCCCAGGAGCAGAAAGACACACATGGTATATACTCACTTATAAGTGGGTACTAGACCTGTAAGACAGGATAAAATACTAAAATCTCTACACCTAAAGAAGATAAACAAGAAAAAAAAGCAGGAATAAGATGATCAATCCTCACTTAGAAAGACAAATGGGGTGGACATTGGAAGTAGGAGAAAACGAGAAGCAGGATAGGAGCCTACTGCAGAGGGCCTCGGAAAGACTCTACCTAGCAGTGTATCAAAGATGATGCTGAGACTCTTAATCAAACTTTTGGCAGAGTACAGGGAATCATATGAAAGAAGGAGGAGTTAGTATGACCTGGAAAGGACAGAAGCACCACAGGGTCCAAATATATCTGGGCATAGGGGTCTTTTATGACACTGTGTCTCCAACCAAGGACCATGTATGGATATAACCTAGAACCCCTGTTTGGATGTAGCCCAGGTAGTTCATTATCCAAGTGGGAACCCTAATAAGAGGACCAGGGACTATTTCTGACATGAACTCAATGGCTGGCTCTTTTACCTACTCCCTACCCGTGAGGGAGGAGCAGCCTTGCTAGGCCACAGAAGAGGACATTGCAACCAGTCCTGATGGGATCTGGTAAGCTACGGTCAGGAAGGGAAGGAGGACCTCCCCTACCAGTGGACTTGGAAATGATCAGGGAGGACATGAGAAAGGGAGGGTGGGATTGGGAGGGAATGAAGAAGGGGGCTACGGCTGGGATACAAAGTAAATAACCTGTGATTAATATAAAAATAAAAATTATTATTAAAAATTTGAAAAAAATAAATTTAAGAAAAAAAATGTAATTGTGTTAAATGAAATATTTGGAATACTAAAACAACAAACATGTATAAGGCATATGGAACAATTATTGTGAGAGGCCCATGGACAGAATGAATTTTCACTGTGTTAACAACCTAAAATGAACAGTGCAAATATCCACATTCAGCAACTGAAATGGAATCATCAAGGAGAATAATTATTAGATTAGAAGTATATATTTTGTCTTTCCTTCAACATCTATGAAAATTTTATTTTTCTGATCATCAGCTAAAGTACCTTTATTTCTTGCTTGGCTGCAAGTATCATTTAGACGTATGTGATAATTGAATCTGAATGGAAACACAATTTAATCAGTTTGCTTTGCCTTCAGTTGATTCATGTGAATGAAAACTTTTAAATTCAAATAATTATCTATACAATTTTTCTTTCATAGTGTTAAGCTTCCTGGTGAAGATAATGATCATAAAATAGACGTTTGACTCTAGATTCTATTAAGAAAGTAAGTGGCAGTCATATTGCAATTATTCCGAAGATGTCTGTTTCTAGTGGTCTGAGACAATACAAAGTAATCTTTTCTAACCTTGGATTTACTGAACGGTGGAACCAAACCTGAAGCCTGAACACAAATTCAATCACTGAAAGTAAACAAACTATGCAATGCTGAAAATACAAGTGTGTGTGCACAACAGATAAAATCCTTGGACCAATAAGGGCTATTGATGAAGGTTATGATGACAGGCTAACACAAAATGTCTACTTTCTATCAATTTTTGCTCTTTGCCCCTGATAGTCATTACCTTAGTTCTCATAAGAACACTTTTAAATATTATTCTACCCGTCATAGGTGAAGAAGCAGGAGTTGAGAGATTACTTGTTATGTATACAGCATGTTTTTGATTACCCTTTCCACAGCGACAGATGATCCACAAAAAAGAGCAGTATCAGTCTATACAAGGAGAACTTTTCATCTTGATTATTCCCTCATTTCTCTTTAAACAACAACACATCACAGTATCAATTTATGACTGAGTGTATATTTTAGATTAATATATACATTATATCTGCCTAAACCTAACAAGAATATTTTCTTTTTTTTTAACTTTTATTAGTTACTCTTTATTCACTTTGTATCCCCCCATAAATCCCACCCTCCTCCCCTCCTAATCCCACCTTCCCTCCCCCTTCTTCACACATGCCCTTCCCCAAATCCATTGACGGGGGAGGTCCCCCTCTCCTTCCTTCTGATCTTAGTCTATCAAATCTCATCAGGAGTGGCTGCATTGTCATCTTCTGTGGCCTGGTAAGGTTGCTCCCCCCTCAGGGGGAGGTGATCAAAGAGCAAGCCAATCAGTTTATGTCAGAGGCAGTCTCTTTTCCCATTACTATGGAACCCACTTGGATACTGAACTGCCATGGGCTACATCTGTGCAGGGGTTCTAGGTTATCTCCATGTATGATATTTGGTTGGAGTATGTGTTTCTGGGAAGACCCCTGTGTTCAAATTTTCTGGTTCTGTTGTTCTCCCCGTGGGGTTCCTGTCCTCTCCACATCTTACTTTCCCACTTCTTTCATAAGATTCCATGTTCTCTGCCCAACAGTTGGCCATAAGTCTCAGCATCTGCTTTGATAGTCTGAAGGGCAGAGCCTTTCAGAGGCCCTCTGTGGCAGGTTCCTAACTTGTTTCCTGTTTTCTTCTTCTGATGCACATCCTCTTTGCCTTTCAGTATGAGGATTGAGCATTTTAGTCAGTGTCCTCCCTCTTGATTAGTTTATTTAGATGTACAGATTTTAGTAGGTTTATCCTATATTATATGTCTATATGAGTGAGTATATACCGTGTGTCGCTTCCTCAAGGTCCAGCCATACCACTCCTAAGCATATATCCAAAAGAGGCTCAAGTACACAGTAAGGACATTTGCTCAACCATGTTTGTAGCAGCTTTATTTGTAATAGCCAGGAGCTGGAAACAACCCAGATGTCTCTCAAATGAAGAATGGATACAGAAATTGTGGTACATCTACACAATAGACTATTACTCAGCAATGAAAAACAAGGAAATCATGAAATTTGCAGGTAAGTGGTGGGAACTGGAAAGGTTGAGTGATCTGTCCCAGAAACAGAAAGAAGAATATTTTCATATCATTATTTACCAAAGTAGTTCCACACTTTAAATTATGAAGTAATCTAAAAATTAGTCATCCCCCAATTCTTAGTCTCCTCACAATTCCTAGGTGAAAGTAGGTGATGGAGTTATATACATGGATTAGAATTATTTTGGAGAAAATACAAAGAAGCAAATTCTATTACTATTGTTTGAGACTCAGAAACACAATCCCATTCTCCTGTTTTTGTTTTTTTTGTTTGTTTGTTTGTTTTTGTTTTTGTTTTTGTTTTTCTGGAATTGAAAATGGAGGTTCTATCCAATGGGACCACTCTCTGGGAAAGTCAAAATTAGTAATGTGAAAATACATGGAAGAATTAGAGATTATTTGTTTTTATTTGCTTATAATAGTCAGATAACTGGTTTTCCTTAATTATTTTGTAAATTAATAAATTTACAAAATAATTAAGGAAAATTGGATAAATAATATTGGATAAAATTGGATAAATAAAATTCAAACTGAATTTTCATCAGAGGGATGAACATGGTCTGTATAAGCTATAGACCCCTTTAAGTGACAGACCAGTGGTTAAGTGTGTTTGATGCCAAAGAGAAGAACCTACCAAAGATTTCTCTTCTCTCTGGAAGCCCTCTGTCTTCCTGCCCATGTTCTTCCCAGTCAGATATTGACCCTCATTTCTCTTTGTGCTAACTCTCTTATCCTATTCTCTCTTTTCAACCACTTCCACTGTCTATTTTATTTCTACTTCTGAGTGGGGGTCAATCATCCTCCATTGGGTCCTTTCTGTGACAAGCTAGAGACCTATGAGGGTAGGCTCCTGGGAGGATAGGAGGGTGACTCTAGCTGAGACTCATAGTAACAGGTGTCATAAATACTGAGGAGGCCACCCTCTAACTAGACAGGACTCCTAGTGGAGGGAGGGCAACACCAACCCATCCACAAAAACTGTGACTCAAAGTTTACCCTGCCAACAAGGTATGTAGGGGCAAAATTAAAACAGAGATTGAGGGAATATCCAAACAATGACTGGTCCAAACTGATATTTACTCCACTGGAGACAGCCAACCCCTGACACAATTAATGATATTCTGCTATGCTTACAGACAGGAGCCTAGAATAGCTGTCCTTTGAGTGGTTCCAGCTAGTACCTGATGAAAACGATGCAGAGACGTGCAAAAAACTTTGGATAAGCATAGGGAGTCTTGTACAAGAGTGTGTGGGGGACATAGAAGAAACCAGAGGGACAGGAGATCCACAAGAAGACCAGCAGAGCCAACTAACCAGTGCCCAGGGCAGTGGGGGCAAGTGGAGACTGAAGCACCAATTATGTAAGGACTGGACCTACATAGATATAGCTGATGGGCAGCTTGGTTCTCACATGGATTCCCTAGTGAGGGGAATGGGGACAGAATCTGACATGGACACTGTTGCCTGCTTTTTGATCACCTTCTACTGGTGAGGCTACCTCACCAGGCCACAGGGGTAGAGGATGCACTAGATGCAACTTGATATATTGTGGTGCGTGGGTAGGGAGGAGCTGTACTTCTCTGAATAATAGGGGATGGGTGATAGGAAAAATAGGCAGAGAGAGTAGGACCTGGGAGGAGAGGCGGGAGACCCTACAACCAGTATGAAAAATAAAGAAGAAGAAGAACGAGGAGGAGGAGGAGGAGGAGGAGGAGGAGGAGGAGGAGGAGGAG
>NW_026585644.1:57431694-57481144 GCF_907164565.1 Psammomys obesus
AGGAGAAGGAGAAGGAGAAGGAGAAGGAGAAGGAGAAGGAGAAGGAGAAGGAGAAGGAGAAGGAGAAGGAGAAGGAGAAGGAGAAGGAGAAGGAGAAGGAGAAGGAGAAGGAGAAGGAGAAGGAGAAGGAGAAGGAGATTGCTGCTTTTCTGACCTGAGTTCAGTTCCCAGCTCCCACCTCTGCTAACACACAACTGCCTAGAACTTTAACTCCAGGTGACCTAACACCATTTTCTGGCATCTCCATGTACTCCCAGATATGTCGAACTGACAAACATCTGATATGCATGCAGATACACAGACATACATGTGTATTAATCTGTCTGTGGCACTTCTCTGTGACCATGTGATAACAATTATTGAAAGCAGATTTTCTCCCAGGCCGGCTTTTAATGTGCATCTCCTTCCCACTTTGCCATATTGCTTCTCTTGGCCTTTTCCCCATATCTAGGTAATGAAAACAATGAAAGGATACAATGAACTGTTTAGCTTATGTTCATTAGTGTGCAAATGCATGTAGTTATTCCCTTTGTTTCATATTTTGAAACATTCTTTCAGGAAACAAAATGAGTGTTGAAAATGAATGCAGAGGACCTGAACCTCACTGATTTATTTAGAAAGAAGAAATATAAAAATTTGACATGTTCTATAATAATCATATGGACACACCTTCATTAAAAGTCTCTTATCAAGTCAATTTGATTTGTTTAAGTATATGTCATGGTATCAGATTGAGTTGGAAGATATGGTAAATGGAGGTAGATCCAAGATTCATGACTCAAAACTGAAAAAAATGTTATCAACTTTGGCTGTTTCCATGATAGTCTGACCCCACCTCTGTATACTTTATTCTGTAAATAAAATGTGTATTTCTGTAAAGATTTTCTGTAAAGATTGATGAACCAGTTTGTAAAAAGTATTTGTAAGACCCCTGAGATTTTGGCAATCAATTCATTGTAGGTATTTTCAGGTTTATTTTACTAGCTGAAATTTACAAACTATACAGCTACATAAATATTTGCTCTCCTTTAATAATTAGGAGGTGGAATCACGTTTCTTGCATGCTATTTTATTAATGGAACACTTTGGTGGAACTCCATGGAGAATACAGAGCATAAGAAATTGGTAGCATTGCTGGATTTTGCTTTAGGGATTAACATCATTTTGTGGACTTTCCTGATGTTGCCAGATAACACAGCCAACTCAAAACCCTTAAAAAAAAATTCAACACTTGCGTTTTTTAATTTCTTTTGGAGTTCTTCACATTTCAGATTGAGGGACATTTTCATAACTGTTTTGAATTCTTAAAGAAATTAAAGTTAGTGATTCATTCCTAAGCCTTTTTTATAGATATGTCTGCTTTTGCTACAGTGTAAGTTCATTCTTTCCCACATTCCAGCACCAATGCCTGGATTTAAAACAAAACAAAAACTCAAAACCTGACCAAACTAAAGAAACAAAGGAAAAAAAAAAAAAAAACAAACACAAAGCCCACTTTACTGAGAAATGGGAGGCAGAAGGCCGATATTCGATTTTCCTTGACAATTTCCATGCCACGCATGGGGAATGGGCTTTATTCCTGGCTTTGTTTTCTTTCACATTTCAGTTAGTGAGCCTGTGAATACGGACTAGAGTGTGAAAACAGCCAGGAACTTGCTCTGAAAAAGATTGCATGAAGTGCATCAGTGACTTCCTGGCTTACACCATCTGTTAGGAGGCATGAATTCAGCTTCTCATTGTTTGCTTCCACAGTACTAAACAGAGTTTATTATTTAACTAATGACTGGGACAAATGGGCTTTGGCAACAATCTGGCCACAAAACAAAGACGGTTTTAAATTTGTTTTTTAAAGTACCTGGAGTTGGAAGGAGTTTGGAATGAAATATTGACTTTTAGTTTTTGCTATGAAATCAACTAACTCTTGCTCTCCCATCCCCCCCACCTGTGTGTGTGTGTGTGTGTGTGTGTGTGGGAGAGAGAGAGAGAGAGAGAGAGAGAGACTATGTGACTGACACATCACTTGACTTTGAAAAGGAACTATAAAATTTTAAGCATGTGAAATATGTTTTTTTTTCAAAATAATATTTTGTTTTAAACAATTGATGTAATTTGAATTTAACAAAGGGGAAAGAAGGTCAAATTGTGTTGGGATTCTTTTTTGTGAGATAGGAAGAATGAAGAAAAACAGAATGATTATATTGAGATCAAGTTTCAATCAAATAATAATTGATACATATCAAAGTCTATCAGAATGGATGCTAAATGTCCACTACCCTATCTAGTTCATTATATCAGTCATATTGTGTCTGAAAAATGACTTATATCCTTAACTAAATATTTGAAGGAACAGAAAGAAAGGCTACTAATTGTCGTCCATATAAACTCCTCCAGAGTCAAATGAACTAACACATGCTTCTCTGCTTTTTGTAAAAGCTATGTTTCCAACCATGTGGACATATGTTTTTCCATCACAGATTATCTGCTGTTCTCTACTTTCTAGTTAGTAGAGATGTCTGGTGTAGTGTTCTTCAAACATACCTGTCATATCAGAAGAAAAGGCTCTGAGGTTGGCAGATTGTAGTAGAGTGGTGATATAGGTTGGCAACTTGTCCTACAATAGTTCCTCCAACTGAATCTTAAGAGGAATAGACAAATGAATGATCTAAAGACTCTTCAATGGACACATGGGCAAAGTCAAGAGTACCTTTCTTGTCCTTGCATTGCCTGTTTAAACCAGGTACTCATATGCAGAATGACATTTATATTTGAGCATAGTTTTCTGAAATCACTATTATAGGTGTTTCAAAGAGGATTAAATTGAAGGCCAGTGAAGTAAAAAACATAATTTTCTAAGAAATATTTCCCTATCAATGATAGAATCAGGACACAAATAAGATGCAATGACACTGAATACTTGCTCTCCATATTCACCAGTAGTTTACATTCCTGTTACAACATTTGTATTAACAGCAGAGGTTTTAGAATAGCCTCTATATTGCATTGAAATAAGTTCTATATTTAATATAATCTATTTCTAAAATTAAAATATTTCACTAACCTGAATATACCCCTAAGAATCTCTTACGATTGAAAAAGTAACTTAATCCACTTGGACTTCAGTTTTGTGCAGGGTGATAAGTATGGATCTATTTTCATTTTTCCACATGTAGACATCCAGTTGGACCAGCACCATTTGTTGAAGATGCTATCTTATTTCCATTGTATGGTTTTGGCATCTTTGTCAAAAATCAGGTGTCCGTAAGTGTGTGGGTTTATTTCTGGGTCTTCTGTTCGATTCCATTGATCCACCATTCTGTTTCTATGCCAGTACCATGCAGTTTTTATAACTGTTGCTCTATAGTACAGCTTGAGATCAGGGATGGAGATACCTCCAGAAGATCTTTTATTGTAGAGGATTGTTTTAGAAATTCTCGGTTGCTTGTTATTCCATACGAAGTTGAGAATTTTTCTTTCCAGGTCTGTAAAGAATTGTGTTTGCAATTTGATGGGAATTGCATTAAATCTGTAGATTGCTTTTGGTAAGATGGCCATTTTTACTATGTTAATCCTGCCAAGCCATGAGCATGGGAGATCTTTCCATCTTCTCATATCTTCCTCTAATTCTTTCTTCAGAGACTTGAAATTTTTTTCATACAAGTCTTTGACTTGCTTGGTTAGGGTTACACCAAAGTACTTTATGTCATTTGTGGCTATTGTGAATGGTGTTGTTTCTCTAATTTCTTTCTCAGCCCTTTTGTCTTTTGTATACAGGAGTGCTACTGATTTTTTTGAGTTAATTTTGTATCCGGCCACTTTGCTGAAGGTGTTTATCAGCTGTAGGAGTTCCCTGGTAGAGTTTTTGGGGTCACTCATGTATACTATCATATCATCTGCAAATAGTGATAATTTGACTTCTTACTTTCCCATCTGTATCCCCTTGATCTCCTTCAACTGTCTTATTGCTCTAGCAAGGACTTCCAGCACTATGTTGAAGAGATATGGAGAGAGTGGGCAGCCTTGTCTTGTCCCTGATTTCAGTGGGATTGCTTTAAGTTTCTCTCATAAAACCAGACACATTAAATTGACTAGAAAAAAAAGTGGGGAATACCCTAGAACTCATTGGTACAGGAGAAAACTTCCTGAACAGAACACTAACAGCACAAGCTCTAAGAGCAACAATCAATAAATGGGACCTCATGAAATTGAAAAGCTTCTGTAAAGCAAAGGACACCGTCATCAAAACAAAGCGACTGCCTACAGATTGGGAAAGAATCATCACCAACCCTTTATCTGACAGAGGACTCATATCCAATATATATAAAGAACTAAACAAGCTGAAAAGCAATAAACCAAGTAATCCACTTAAAAAATGGGGAACAGAGCTAAAGAGAGAATTCTCTGTAGAGGAATATCGAATGCCAGAGAAGCACTTAAAGAAATGCTCAACCTCATTAGCCATTAGGGAAATACAAATCAAAACAACCCTGAGATTTCACCTTACACCCATCAGAATGGCCAAGATGAAAAACTCAAGGGACAACACATGCTGGAGAGGTTGTGGAGAAAGGGGAACCATTCTCCACTGCTGGTGGGAATGTAAACTTGTACAACCACTCTGGAAATCAATCTGGCGCTTTCTCAGACAACTAGGAATAGCGCTTCCTCAAGATCCAGCCATACCACTCCTAGGCATATACCCAAAAGAGGCGCAAGTACACAAAAAGGACATTTGCTCAACCATGTTTGTAGCAGCTTTATTTGTAATAGCCAGAAGCTGGAAACAACCCAGATGCCCCTCAACTGAAGAATGGATGCAGAAACTGTGGTACATCTATACAATGGAGTATTACTCAGCAATGAAAAATAAGGAAATCATGAAATTTGCAGATAAATGGTGGGACCTGGAAAGGATCATCCTGAGTGAGTTGTCCCAGAAGCAAAAAGACACGCATGGTATATACTCACTCATATAAATATACAACATAGAATAAACCCACTAAAATCTGTACATCTAAACAAACTAAGCAAAAGAGAGGACCCTAACTAAAATGTTCAATCCCCATCCTGAAAAGCAAAGAGGATGGACATCAGAAGAAAAAGAAAATAGGAAACAACCTCGGAACCTGCTACAGAGGGCCTCTGAAAGCCAGAAGAAAACAGGAAACAACCTTGAAACCTGCCACAGAGGGCCTCTGAAAGCTTCTGCAGTATAGACTGTCAAAGCAGATGCTGAGCCTGATGGCCAACTGATGGGCAGAGTGAATGTAATTTTATGTAAGAAGTGGGAAATAGTAAGAGCTGGAGGGGACGGGAACTCCACAAGGAGAGCAACAGAACAAGATAATTTGAACACAGGGAACTTCCCAGAAAATCATACTCCAACCAAGGACTATTTGTGGAGATGACCTGGAACCCCTGCACAGGTGTAGCCCATGGCAGTTCAGTGTCCAAGTGGGTTACATAGTAATGGGAAGAGGGACTGCCTCTGACATAATCTGATTGGCCTGCTCGTTGATCACTTCCCCCTGAGGGGTGAGCAGCCTTATCAGGCCACAGTAGAGGACAATGCAGCCACTGTTGATGAGAACTGATAGACTAAGATCAGAAAGAAGAGGAGAACCTCCCCTATCAGTGGACTTGAGGAGTGGCATGCATGCAGAAAGGGGAGGAAGGGTGGGATCAGGAGGGGAGGAGGGAGGGGATTATGGGGGGATACAAAATGAATAAAGTGTAATTAATAAAAATAAATAAATAATTGATGTCGGGAAAAGGCAAAAATAATTAAAAAAAAAAAAGATTGGGAGACCAAAAAAAAAAAGAAAAAGTAACTTAAACTAAAAATAAACAGCATCTTATTTACTTGATAGCTGAAGACTCATGTGTGCACACCCTAGAAGATGCCCTGAAGTAGTCAACTGTTTGAACCTATAGTAGTTCAAATGGATGAAAGCCTCAGCTACACGTTAAAGACGGCAGCTACGTCTAGCCTTTTGTTTCATAAGAACAATGTTGTCAGAGAGCTTTTTTTAAAGGGGACTCTAAACAAGTAAGTGAAAGACGTGTTTGAAAAAACTTCAAGTCTCTGAAGAAAGAAATTGAAGAAGATATCAGAAGATAGATCTCCCATGCTCATGGATCAGTAACATTAACATAGTGAAAATGGCCATGCTGCCAAAAGCAATCTACAAATTCAGTGCAATTCCCATCAAACTACAAATGCAATTCTTTACAGAACCTGAAAGAACAATTCTCAATTTCATATGGAAAAAAAAAAGACTTTTTAAAACAATCCTGTAAAACAACAGCCTGGAGGTAACTCCATCCTTGATCTGAAGCTGTATTACAGAGCAATAGTATAAAAACTGCATGGTACTGGCATAGAAGCAGACGGGTGAATCAAAGGAATTGAATAGAAGACCTAGAAATAAACCCAAACACCTATGGACACTTGATTTTGGCAAAAAAGGCAAAACAATACAATGGAAAAAAGACAACATCTTCAAGAAATGCTGGCCTAATTGGATATCAACATGTAGAAAACTACAAATAGATCCATATTTATCACCCTGCACAAAACTAAAGGCCAAGTGGATCAAAGACCTTAACATAAAACCAGACACACTAAATCTGTTAGAAGAAAAAGTGGAGAAGAGCCTAGAACTCATTGGCATAGGAAACAACTTCCTGAACAGAACACCAAAGGCTCGTCCTCTAAGATCAACAATAAATAAATGGGACCTCATAAAACTGAAAAGCTTCCGTAAAGCAAAGGACACTCAATAAAATGATGCCTACATATTGGAAAAAAAATTTACCAATGCTACATCTGACAAAAGGCTAATATCCAGAATACATAAAGTACTCAATAAATTAAACACCAACAAACCAAATTGTCCAATTTTGAAAAGGGGTACAAAACTAAACATATTTCTCAACAGAGGAATATTAAACTGCAGAGAAACACTTAAAGAAATGCTCAATATCCTTAGTTATCAACAAAATGCAAATCAAAAGACACTGAGATTCCATCACACACCCAAAAGAATGGCTAAGATCAAAAACTTGAGTGACAACACAGGATGGCAAGGATGTGGAGAAAGGGGAACCCTTCTCCTTTGCTTGTAGGAATGTAAGCTTGTACAACCTCTCTGGAAATCAATCTGGCACTTTTTCAGAAAATTTGGAATAGTGCTGCCTCAGAAGCCAGCTATACCACTCCTGGGCATATATCTGAAAGATGCTCAACCATACAACAATAACATTTGCTCAACTATATTCATAGCAGTTTTATTAGTAGTGGCAATATTCTGACAACAACCTAAATGGCCCTCAACTGAAGAATGGATACAGAAGTTGTGGTACATTTACACAATATACTATTACTCAGCTACCAAAAAAAAGGAAATCATGGAATTTGCAGGCAAATAGATGGAAGTAAAAAAAATCATCCTGAGTGATGGAACACAGAAGCAGAAAGACATGCGTAGTATATACTCACTTATAAATGTAAGTAGCTATTTAATATAAGATAAACGTACTAAAATCTACACACCTAAAGAAGCTAAACAACAAGGGGACCCTAGTTAAGATGCTTAATTGTCATTCAGAGGTGAAAACAGTCTTATGAAAAAGGACCCCCTCCCAGGTGACAGGAACACCATAAAGAAACCAAGAAAACCAAAAATGCTGGGGTCAAGAGGGATTTCAGAGACTGATGCATTAACCAAAGACCTTACATAGAGATGACCTAGACCCCTTCCTCAGGTGCAGCCCACAGACCATTCAGTTTCCATGTGGTTCCCCTAGTAATTGGAGAAAAGACAGTCTCTGATATGAACTTGGTTGCCTGTTCCTTGATCACTTCTCCCTGGTGGGGCAACCTAGGCAACCCACAGGGGAAGAGGATCCAGGCAGTACTGATAGGAGCTGATAGAGTCATACAGTAGGGGAGTAGGACCAGGGGAGAGGGAGAGCAGAGGAAGAGGGAGGTGTGGTGGGATGGGGAGGAGATGAGGAAGGGGACCACAACTGGGATACAAAGTGAATAAAAGAAATTTTAAAAAAAGAGATGTTCTACAAATGGAAAATGCTTTTCAGTCTAATATAGTGTAGTGACACTTCTAAATATCACAACAATTTCCCCATATTCTATCCCACAATGAAAAGAATAAACTTCCAGAAAGTTTTGCTTTGTTTTTTTGTTTGTTTGTTTGTTTGTTTGTTTTGTTTTTATATAAGGAAACTTTGGAAGGGCAAGAAACATGTTTCTTTTTTACTTCAGTTACTTGTTTTGATTCTCTCATTTATTCTTTCCTTAACGTGGATTCTCAAATAAATCCAAGTTGAATTAAATTTCTGACCACTTCGCAAATTGGTTATTCATCATTATCTTCTTTGTTCTATAACAGAGAAATCCCTTGTGCCTCCACTCACAATCACTTATGATGTAGTTGAATTCTCTAGTTTCAAATTTTATGGCATGTTTATGCTCTAATATTTGGCAGGAAATATTATCTTACATCATATGTTGTAATGTGTGTTAAACATTTTGAGAATTTCACTGGCAGTTTGCAGTAAGGAGAGGCACCATTACCATAGCTGCCCTTTAGAAGAATGAAACTGCTAAAAACAATGAACACATTTTTAGGCATTTCTCAGTCATTTTTATTTCTTCTATTGAAAATCCCATTTAGATCCCTAACTCATTTTATAATTAGGCAAGGCTAGACCAGTATAATTTTTCATTACATTATGTTTTCTTTTTATACCCATATTTAAGTGTAACTAAGCACACCTCACCCAAGAATTCTCTTTTTACAGCAAACAGATACTGTCACAGAAAATTACAACTGAACTCAATTAACAGATAGTATGAAGCCTAGCTCTAACAGGTACATATATATCACAGCATATATTTATGGCTCAGAGAACATCTTGGAAGAGAGAAAGATTGAAAGAGGCAGAATAGGAAAAGTTCTGTTGTGAAACAGTCTCATCTAGAAATGTCTGTACAAATAAGACCAGAACAATATCTATGGACATATTTTTTTTTAAATTTTTTTCATTACCATCATCATCATCATCATCATCATCATCATCATCATCAATATATATATTACAATTTATTCACTTTGTCTCTCAGTTGTAGCCCCCTCCCTCATCTCCTTCTGGTCCCACCCTTTTTCCCTCTTCTCTCCCTAATCTACTGACAGGGAAAGGTCCCCTCTCCTACTATTTGACCCTAGCCTATCAGATCTCATCAGAACAGTCTGGATTCTCTTTCTCTGTGGCCAACTTACCAAGGGGTGGTCATCAAACAGCAGGCAACTAAGTTCATGCCAGTAACTGCCCCTGTTCTCCTTACTAGAGAACCCACATGGAGATTGAGTAGCCCATGGGCTACATCTGAACAAGGAGTCTAGGTCCTGTCCATACATGGTCCTTGGTTAATACGTCCATCTCTTCAGGATCCCCTAGGACCAGATTTTTGGCTCTGTTGGTCTCCTTGTGGGGCTTCTGTCATCTCCAGGTTTTTTTTTATCTTCCATTTCTTCTATAAGATTCTCTGTACTCTTCCCAAAGTTTTAGCTATGGGTCTTAGCATCTGTTTCTATACTCTGCTGGGTAGAATCTTTCATGGGCCTTTTGTGGAAGGTTCCTGTCCTGTTCCCTGTCTTCTTCTGTAATCCACATTCAAATTGATAGATACCAATGGACATCTTAATGTGGAAGTGGAGAAAATTCATGAAGTCGCACTGCTAGACAAAGAACTACAGGGAATTTATGACTGCTGAAGAAGGAGGGTTAGCATCTTCAGTGATGAAACCCCTTATTGCTTATCCAGTGCAGTGTGATTTGCTTTGAAACCATATATACTACAACAACAAAAGCAGACACTCTTTTTCGCTCTGTCTCTCTCTAGATAAATAGATAGATATAAATAGATAGATGTGTATGTACATTACCACTCATATATATGCTTATATAAGAATAATAATAATAAAGTATCATAACTTGACAGTGGAGGCCTGGGACGTTTTGAGGAAAGGTAGGTATGAAGGGCTGGAGGAAGGAAAGGAGGGCAGAAAGCAATATAATGCTATTTTAATGAAAAATATATTTAAAAAAAAAAACATCTTCTGTAGGAGTCTGTGTAGTCAGGGACTAAGGCCTCATTCCAGCAGTTCTGTAAGCAGATCCTTTAGTCTCTAGAGACTTAGATGACAAGAACTACTACAACAAATACTGGTGATATCTGACTACAAATGTCTAGAGCTCTAAAGTAGGAGAGCAGGTTCTTCCTCAATTCCTGAACTTCAGAAACTGTAAGACAATAAATATTTGTTTTGAATATTCCAGAGTATTTTGGAATAACTTTATAGAGCAATAGACAACTGGCACACCCCTAGTAATGTGGATTTATCATGCATTTGTTTTACAAACATTTTTCATTCTTATGCATTAAAATTCAAGAATTCAGCAGTTTCTTATTATGCTGAGAAGAGCATCTAGGAAGATAAGGCTATGATTAGTTTACTTTTCTAATTTAGTGAGTCTTGCAGCTTTTTCAATTTATAGATCACTCTCATTATTTATTCTGTTAGGAAAAATGTTCACTCAAGCATTTATTTCTATGTCTTGTGTAAAGATATAATAGATATTATATACTTGTCAACTTTGTTGTCTTTCTCAATGGGATAATAACAAGTAGTGAGGTTTTAGGACTACAAATAACACTAAATTTATGGAGAAATACAGGGCCCTTGGGGTACTGAGTTCAAGTTGTAGCTCACTCTCTTAGACCAACTATGTTATCTTAAGGAAGATGCCTGATTCTGCGCCACAACTGATTACTATGTAATAAAGACAACATAGTATTTGTATGATTTTGAGATGTCCCAGATGGTTGTCTTAATATCTCAAAGTCAGTCAATATAACGTATTAAATTAATATTTTAAAAGACCTATTAATGCTGCCTCCCACTCAGGGGGAGGTGATCAAAGAGTCAGCCACTGAGTTCATGTCAGAGACAGCCCTTGTTTCCCTTAATAGGGTAACCACTTAGACTGAGCTGCCATGAGCTACATCTGTGCAGGGGTTCCAGGTTATCTCCATACATGGTCCTGGGTTGGAGTGTCCCTCAGAAAAGACCCCTGGGCCCAGAATTTTTGGTTCTGTTGCTTTCTTTATGAAGTTCCTGTCCCTTTCAGATGTTTCTAACTTCCCTTTCTTTCATAAGGTTCCCTGTACTCTGCCCAAAGTTTGGTTATGAGTCTCAGCATTTGCTTTAATACCCTTCTGGGTATAGTCTTTCAGAGACCCTCTGTGGTAGGCTTCTGTCTTTTTTTTTCTTAATTAAATTTTATTTTTATATTAATTACAGTTTATTGGTAGGCTCCTGTCTTGTTCCTTGTTTTCACCTTATTCTGAAGCCTATGCCATTTGCCTTTCTGAATAAGGATTGAGCATCTTACCCAGGGTCCTCCTTCTTGCTTAGCTTCTTTAGGTATACAGATGTTACTGTGATTATCCTCTTTCATATGTCTAATAACCACTTATCAGTGAGTATATACCATATGTGTCTTTCTGCTTTTGGGATACCTCACTCAGGATGATTTTTCAGAGGAAGACTCTGAAAGACAATACTGATGAGACCTGATAGGCTAGGGTCAGATGGAAGGGAAGGAGGTCCTCCCTTATCAGTGGACTGGGAAGGGGCATGGGAGGAGATGAGGGAGGGAGGAAGGGCAGGATTGGGAGGGGATGAGGGTGGGGGTTACAACTGGAATACAAAGTGAATAAATCGTAATACATAAAAAATATATTAAAAAATTTCCTAAAAGACCATATACTTTTTCTTAATATATTAAAAAACACTTGATAAATGTGCCATAAATCCTCAACAAAAGCTCTCTTTAACAAGCTGAAAACAGAAGATTATGACTATCCTTAGTTTATAGCAAGAATGCTGAAAATCTGATCCCCAGACCTCCTTTATAAAAGCCATTATAATAGTCCAGTATGTTGATAAATGCACTTATAATTCCAGACCTAGGCAGAGATATGCAGAATAGTTAGTCACTGTGGTTAGGTAGCCGAGAATACTTTGAAGTTCCAGGACACCTGAGGGTACATTTCTTAAACAAAATGGCTAGTGTCCTCAGAAATACCCAAGGCTGACCTCTGACCTCCCATATTCCAAGATGCATACATACACATGTGAGAGAGAAAAAGGGAAGGAGTGAGGTGAGAGAGGAAAAGATAGAGAGAGGAAGGGAGAGGGAGAGAAGTAGTGAATTCACAGGGTTTCAGGAGCTTTAAAATACCTACTTCAAAGTGTCATATATAATTTCTGCTCACATTTCACCAAAAGCAGCAGTGAAGCTGCTACGTATAAGGGTGCAAGAGCAATTGCCAACTCCCTGCCCAAGGAAAGGCAGTGAAGAGGTAGAATAGTGAAACATCACATTTTTTATATCAAGACATTTGCAAAGAAAAAAAAATTGTTACTTTTAAGTTATCAGCAAGGACAGAAAGTAATGAGTCAATGTGATGCTTTACAAGGATTCCAGTTCATCTTTTTTTTTTTTTTGTCACTTTCATGTAGAAACTCATTTGCTAACCAGAAACTTTCACAATTTAGGCTACAGTAATATAAAATACAGTATTAACATAAAATTTTGGATCAATTCTGCATATTTTTTAAGATATCCCATTTTTATTATTCCATTGAAAAAGGTAATGAAATGGAGTTCAATGTTTTAATTATCAGTTGCACAATTCTTGTTTCTAATAGTTAGAAAATACAATTAAGAGTTTTAATGTAGCATTTCTTTTCCACCCTTCATCTTTAACACCATTTCTGGCACAAAGAGAGTCTGATTTATTAAATAAAAAAGAAGTACTGATTTGCTTAAAGTCCTGTTGCTAACAGTTGGAACAAAGACTGAAAGTGGCCTTCCAACGCTACAGTCTGCTTCTTGCACTGCTTGCTTCTGGCCTAAGAATGTGGATTCCTGTCTTTCCATAATAGCCTCTATTTTTTTGTTTATTTCCTCTTTATGTGCCTCTGTATATGCCTCCATTTTTTTTGTTCATTTTCTCTTCATGTGCCTAAAATAATTACATAATTATAGATTTAAGATAATTTTCTTGTGTTTCAGCGGAGATATATATATATATATATATATATATATATATATATCTCCGCTGATTTTTGGAGATTCTGGTGAAGCCACGATGTCCTGGTTTTTGTTGCCTGTATTCTTATGCCTGACTCCAGCCATCTGATATTTGGTCCATGGACTTTGCTGTTTGTTCCTGGAGCTTGTACTACAGACTAAATTTGTCTGTTTCTGCAGTCTGGAGTATTCTTCAGGAAAATGAGAGAGCTCCACAGGTTTGAGAGTGGGTGTTGGTGTTTCAGATGCAGTTAAGGGTAGAAGGTTGCAAGCCTGTGTGCAGAAGCGCAGAAGTGTGGGTTGAAGTGTGCCTATCTGGAAGGGTGGGGTGTGAGGGAGGGGCTTAGGTGCAGGTTGTGGTGTAGGTAAGGTGCTGGCTCAGTGCGTGTGCGCAGGTGCCCTGAATGGCTCAGTGGCCCACAGCCCTGTTATAATATTATGCTCCAAGCACTCAGATCTGTGTGGGCTCCACCATCTTGGCTCCAGGAATTGTTTGCTTGGACTCCCCTGTAATATCCACAGAACAGGGTCTTCAATGTTGATAAAACTGTCCCAAGGATCCCTATGTTGCCTCCAGTGGGGGTATGGGTTGGAGGGATCTGATGTCTGGCTGCTAGTATAGAGGGTCCCCGGATCTGGGGTCTATATGCACTTTCTCATAGAAGCACTCACTCTCAGGTTTGTGTGGAAAGTACAGAGTCCATGAACTCACTAGCAGGTGTTTGTGGAAAGGGGTATGTGGTTAGCTCAGAGAGCTCACAGTTTTGTACTCTCCGTTTTGGGTCCCCTGTTCGGTCATTAGAGTAACGATGCCCCATACCTGGGGTTATTCACTTCCTGCCACTGCTGCAACCACCACCCCTGCCACAAGAGCCAGAGAAGGTTCAGTAGAGAGTGCAGGGTGTGGATAGTTCACCACTCTCGAGGGGTCCTGGATCCAATCTGTCCAAGCTGATTGTCCCCTCTAGCCCAGGAAGCCTCAAAGTCAATGATCTGGCTTCAGCTGCCCATCCACTCACTGATTTTGGAGTTTTGGATCCTCTGCCCTTCAGAAACAATGCACACTGGTATCCACCATCTTGAAGTCCCCTCTTGTTGGTTTCTTAATGATAACCATCTACTGCAAATATTTTTCTTTGCTCCAAGCAATACAGAATGTTTGTGATTTTTAACTACTCCAATCAATATAAGTTATCAATCACAATTTCTCTTTATTACATAGTTCTGATATTTTTATATTGTTTTAATTTTAAAGATAATTTATAGTCTGTTGATGCAATTATTTTTCATATTTTTAAAAATTGTTCAATCTGTGGGAATAATGTAAACTTTTTTATTTTGGAAAATAATTTAACTGATTGAGCTACATTTTGGGGAATAGTGATTAATAAAGATTTATACAATGATGAATTTATTTTGCTTCAAAAATTTTGGTTTCACAGATAAGTTCTCATGATCTAGATAACATTATTGTTAAATTGTGGGATAATTTCTGTCTTTAATTGCATGTCTTTGAAAGGTTGGCCAATTTCTGTGATCATCAGGCAGAAGAGCATGATGAGTAGTGGGTACTTTTTCTGTGGAGCCAAAAAAATACAAGAAATTCTGCCTCTTTAAACAGAACAACATTAAATGGTTTCCTCATTCCTGAGTGACTTAGGTGAGTTAGAAATTTGTAAGTAGTTTCTGTTATCTAAGTAATAATAACTAGTTGTTTTAACAGTGAAGCCATGTACAATTATGGATTATATACTAGGTACAAAGCAGTTTGCTCTGGATCCAATGGAAAAAAATTAAATTGAAGGAAAAACTAGTCAAATTCCAATCTACATAAGACTTCAACTCAGTTATTAAAAACAAATCAGTCGACAAAAACAAAATAAGATACTGGTTAGTTCTTCAAATTGTTATGTGCTAAGATCAAGCTAAGTCATGGAAATACAGTGATGCAGAGGTGGACAGTGATATTGATATGTAGATTACCTTTTGGAGGGAGGGATCAAAAATCTTAACCAACAAAAGCAAGCAAACCAGATCAGTTCAAGTCGTGGAAAGCACTAGAAAAAAAAATGAAGCTGATAATGCCAGATATGATATTTGTGCAGGTTCTGTAAGGCATTCAAGGGCTGGTTTTCCTAGGAATAAAAAGAAAATACCTGGAACAAATGTGGAGTGTTCTAGAAGTATCTACCTCAGCCAGTCTGCTGGAGTTCAGCTGGCTTTGAAATAGAATGTAGTCTAAGCTATTTTATGAATGCTTTCTAGTTAAGAACATCAGTATTCACTCTGCTCGACAGTTGGCCATCAGGCTCAGCATCTGCTTTGATAGTATGCACTGCAGAGGCATTCAGAGGCCCTCTGTGACAGGTTCCTAGTTTGTTTCCTGTTTTCTTCTTCTTCTGATGTCCATCCTCTTTGCCTTTCAGGATGGGGATTGAGCATTTTAGTTAGGGTCCTCTCTCTTGCTTAGTTTCTTTAGATGCACAGATTTTAGTGGGTTTGTCCAATGTTGTATGTCTGTATGAGTGAGTATATACCGTGTGTGTCTTTTTGCTTCTGGGACAACTCACTCAGGATGATCCTTTCCAGGTCCCACCATTTACCTGCAAATTTCATGATTTCCTTATTTTTCATTGCTGAGTAATACTCCATTGTATAGATGTACCACAATTTCTGCATTCATTCTTCAGTTGAGGGGCATCTGGGTTGTTTCCAGGTTCTGGCTATTACAAATAAAGCTGCTACAAACATGGTTGAGCAAATGACCTTTTTGTGTACTTGAGCCTCTTTTGGATATATTCCTAGGAGTGGTATGGCTGGATCTTGAGGAAGCGCTATTCCTAGTTGTCTGAGAAAGCACCAGATTGATTTCCAGAGTGGTTGTTTAATATAAGAAGTGGGAAATAGTGAGAGCTGGAGAGGACAGTAACTCCACAAGGAGAGCAACAGAATAAGAAAATTTGAACACAGGGAACTTCCCAGAGGCTCATACTCCAACTGAGGACTATTCATGGAGATAACCTAGAACCCCTGCACAGATGTAGCCCATGGCAGTTCAGTGTCCAAGTGGGTTACATAGTAATGGGAAGAGGAACTGCCTCTGACATAATCTGATTGGCCTGCTCTTTGATTACCTCCCCCTGAGGGGGGAGCAGCCTTACCAGGCCACAGAAGATGACAATGCAGCCACTTCTGATGAGAACTGATAGACTAAGATCAGAAAGAAGAAGAAGAGAACCTCCCCTACCAGTGGACTTGGGGAGGGGCATGCATGCAGAAAGGGAAGGGGGGGGGGATCAGGAGGAGACGAGGGAGGGGCTTATGGGGGGATACGAAATGAATAAAGTGTAATTAATAAAAAAAGTTAAAAAAAAGAAAATACAAAAGAACATATTGGGTCTGGGAAGATATTAGGTCAATAAAGTTTTTAATTTACAAGCAGAAGAAATCTGATCTTCATTCCCATCACCCACATAGACCAGTGTGGTAGTGCAGATTTTATCCCAATGCTGGGGAGGTGGAGACAGGCAGGTCTCATAGGCTTGCTGCCAAGCCAGCCTAGCCTACTTGATAAGTTCCAGGAACAGGGCAAATGTCTCTAAAGGGGGAAAGGTAGTAGTATTAGTAGTACCTGAACTGATATGTGACGTTGTTCTTTGTCCTCATAGACTATGTATCTGCCTACACAGGAACATACAGTGAAAGAGAGAGAGAGAGAGAGAGAGAGAGAGAGAGAGAGAGAGGAAGAAGCAGGAGGAGGAGGAGGAGATTCTGTATGCATATTCACTTGCTATGGTAAGCCAGGAAAAGGTTTATCAGTAAGATAAGACATGACACATAAAATGATTTACAACATATACCTAATAAGATGCTATTCATCCAAAATAACAACCGGAGAGCTTTGGTTACTGAAAGTTGCATGATTATTTTTCCCTAAGAGCATTAGGGATGATTTTGTAAAGAATTTGTCTTTGAGCTGAGTCTTGATGTATGAATAAACCTTCCTATGTTGAGGGAATGGTGTGAACAAAGCTGTCAGGCAATAAATCATATGTTGACAACTGCTTTGAAAATTCGTCTCCTTCCTCAGACATAAGACTAATTTCAAGGAAAGAAATTAATGAAAGCAATAGTAATAAAAACTGCATGGTATTGGCACAAAAACAGAAAGGAGGATCAATGGAACCGCATAGAAGACCCAGAAATAAACCCACACACCTATGAATACTCGATTTTTGACAAAGAAGCCAAAACCATTCAATGGAAAAAAGACAGCATCTTCAACAAATGGTGCTGGTCCAACTGGATGTCTTCATGTAGAAAAATGAAAATAGATCCATACTTATCACTCTGCACAAAACTAAAGTCCAAGTGGATCAAAGACCTCAACATAAAACCAGATACTCTAAATCTGTTAGAAGAAAAAGTGGGGAACAGCCTAGAACTCATTGGCACAGGAGACAACTTCTTGAACAGAACACCAACAGCACAGGCTCTAAGAGCAACAATCAATAAATGGGACCTCATGAAACTGAAAAGCTTCTGTAAAGCAAAGAACACTGTCATCAAAACAAAACGCCTGCCTACAGATTGGGAAAGAATCTTCACTAACCCTTTATCTGACAGAGGACAAATATCGAGTATATACAAAGAACTAAAGAAGCTGAAAAGCAGCAAACCAAGTAATCCAATTAAAAAATGGGGAACAGAGCTAAACAGAGAATTCTCTGTAGAGGAATATCAAATGGCAGAGAAACACTTAAAGAAATGCTCAACCTCATTAGCCATCAGGGAAATGCAAATCAAAACGACCCTGAGATATCACCTTACACCCATCAGAATTGCCAAGATGAAAAACTCAAGGGACAACACATGCTGGAGAGGTTGTGGAGAAAGGGGAACCCTCCTCCACTGCTGGTGGGAATGTAAACTGATACAACCACTCTGGAAATCTATCTGGCGCTTTCTAAGACAATTAGGAAGAGTGCTTCCTCAAGACACAGCTATACCACTGCTAGGTATATACCCAAAGTTTGCTCAAGTACACAAAAGGGATATTTGCTCAACCATATTTATAGCAGCTTTATTTGTAATAGCCAGAACCTGGAAACAACCCAGATGTCCATCAATGGAGGAATTGATACAGAAGTTGTGGTATTTTTACACAATAGAATACTACTCAGCAATCAAAAAGGAGGAAATCATGAAATTTGCAGGCAAATGGTGGGATCTAGAAAAGATCATCCTGAGTGAAATATCCCAGAAGGAGAAAGACAAACACGGTATATACTCACTTATATAGACCTATAAGATATGATAAACATAATGAAATCTATACACCTAAAAAAGATAATCAAGAGAGCGGACATGGGGTAAGATTATCAGTCCTCCTTTAGAAAGACAGATGGGATGCGCATTTAACATATGACAGGAGTCTACTGAGCGCATTTGAAAGACTCTACCTAGCAGTGTTTTCAAAGCAAAGACTCATGACCAAACCTTTGGCAGAGTACAGGGAATCAGAAGAAAGAAGGGGAGTTAGTCTGATGAGGAAAGGATAGGAGCTCCACAAGGACCAAACATATCTGGGCACAGGGTCTTTTCTGAGACTGACATGCAACCAAGGACCATGTATGAATGTAACCTAGAACCTCTGCTCAGATGTAGCCTGTGGTAGCTCAGTAACCAATTGGCTTCCCATAGTGAGGGGAACAAGGACTATTTCTAACAGGAACTCAATGACTGGCTCTTTGGCCTCCCCATCCCCCAAGGGAGGAGCAGTCCTGTTAGGCCACAGGCTTTGCAGCCAGTCCTGAAGATACCTGATAAAACAGGATCAGATGAATGGGGAGGAGGTCCCCCCATTAGTGGACTTGGCAAGGGGTACGGTGGAGATGAGGGAGGGAGGGAGGGACTGGGAGAGAATGAGGGATCGGGACACGGCTGGGATACAGAGTTAATAAAATGTAACTGATAAGAAAAAAATAAAATTCAAAAAAAAAAAAAAAGAAATTAATGATAACTGTGAGTTGTGCATCCTGACAACATGTTGAACGTTTTAGGTGATGAGTTAAATTGGATAAGAGCTACACTGACCACAGCTATTTATTCTGACACCATGAAAGTTGAACCCCATTGCTGTTTCCTGATATGCAGAAGGACAGAATTGATACTGTAAATGTCAGGAAAATTTTGTTATGTTTCAGGACTCTGGTGAGGTTGCAGAAGAAAGTTTGTATACCTTGAAAGAAATTCTTATCAGTGAAAGGAGGGTGAGAGTCTACATGTCTCTATGCTTCCATTTCCCTGAGCAGTTAACAAACAATGCCTGCTACATATAAAAAGCCTAGTCAGGGCAGGAGAATAGGAACTGAAAGCCAATTTTTGGGTTTAGATTATGATAATTACTTGGAAACAATTATGGCCAAGTTCAGCACCTCTGTTTGGAAAATGCTAGTCTTCTCTGTCACTAACTGACAGTCCTATAAGGTTGAGGTACTCTTTGTTTTGGAATAATAAGTGCCATTGCTTAAGAGTATTTACAAGTGGTTCAGTAATTGCAAAGAGAGGATTGAAAAAATTCAACATAAAGGATCCATAAAAGTAGCACATGTCTTATGACTTTTTAGTCAAAAGCAAAACCAAAGGTATAATATATGCATTCATATAACAAAAATAAATATTTTACATAAAGCCATCTCTATGATTTATCTCCATGCCCTTTACCTACATTAAGACATTCCTGACTTATTGGGACCCAGTGAAACTGCAGGTCATGAATTTGAGAAGGAATGGGTGTTATTAGAGGATTTTGAGGGAGAAAAAAATGTGGTAGACATGATGTAATATAGTTTTCATCTATGGAATTCTTAAAAACATACATAAAACCAAATAAAAAACATGATTTTCAATGGCCAGTGTTGGGCCTCACTCCTCAGCTATGTGAATCTGGAAAACTCATCTTGCATGCTTCAATCTTTATTTTTCTATTTGTGATGCAATGATGGATGCTAATTTCTCCTTAAAGGTATTTTGAAGACTAGCTGAGATAATATTAATATAATACTAACACTAAAATGCTTAATAAATAACAATAATAAATACTTTAAAGTTCATTTCCAATAATTCATTGAGAATATAGAAGGTTGGGCATATATTAAATGAAATATTCAACATTAGTGACGGCTTTTTAGTTAAAGTCAGTTTTGTTATCTCATAACTTCATTTGGCTACTATTTTAAACACATATTAATATAGTGGTATGTAAAACTCTAAGTTGGTTGGGAGAGTTTTAGCCTTTTGTGTACCTGCTTTATATAATAACCTCTCACTGATTGCACAGTGAAAACCAGGATCATTGACGCCATCATTTAGTCTGTTGTACAGCAAAGGCAATGAGACACTTGTGCTGATGTTAGAAGATGTTATGTAAGACTCCATAATTGGTGTTCTTTGATCACCTCCCCCTGAGGGGAGAACAGCCTTATCAAGCCACAGAAGATGACAATGCAGCCACTCCTGATGTGATCTGATAGACTAAGATCAGAAGGAAGGAGAGGAGGACCTCTCCTATCAGTGGACTTGGGGAGGGGCATGCATGAAGAAGGGGGAGGGAGGATGGGACTGGGAGGGGAGGAGGGAGGACCTTATGGCAGGATAAAAAGTGAATAAACTGTAATTAATGAAAATCAATAAATTTTTAAAAAATTAAAAAAAAAAGACTCCATAAAAGTGGTCTGAATGGACATTCTCTGGCTGGTTTTGAAAATGTACAATTATTATATTTTGTAGCAGACAGGTCGACAAGACTTGAAGCCATACTCTAGTTTCTGGGAGCAACCCTGACTAGTGCACCAGAAATGGTAACAGACACAAATCTACAATAGCAAAGAGATAAGTATTTCAACCATTTGTAGGACTACAGAAAAGATCAGCCCTTCTCTTACTGTCCCTGCCCCAAGACCCCAGCAAATAACCCAGCCATGCTGTGCCAAGCTACAATCCAGATGACATATTACAGTAGTTGGATATGAAACAACAGCTAATAACCTTAAGAGCTCTTTGTGTCTCTGCAGTGTGGGTATTGATTTGTTTTAGTTTCTGGAATGAGAAATGGGATGGCTTATAAGAGAAGAAGTAAACATAAAAACTTACTTTCCTACTGAGCCTTTTAAAATGTAAATTATATTACCTGTATACTCAGGTGTCAGAAGCCGAACAGTCAATCATGTGCTCTCTTTATCAACTCCTATGATAAAAAAAAGAAATATGGTTTTGTACTGGTTCAAAATAGATATTGTATTTTTCCCCGAAGAAAACACTGACAGGTGAGTGATCTATCACAGAAATCTATTGATCCTTCCAGGGACTAAGAAATTGACAAAAGTGCTCTGACCTTATACCATCTTTCTGACATTTTGATGAAAAGCAATTAGCCACTTCTCTTTTGCCAGCAATAGCAGCTCCACATGCAGAACAAGTACCCTAATTAGAAAATCATAAGGCAAGAGAAAAAAGAATATGGTCACCTGACATATCAGAGTAAGATAAATGTGTTATGCAGGGTACTGGACATCAATGAGAAAGGCCATTGCAAGCCCTTTAAATTAATATTGGATTGCAAACAAATATTGGTTGGACCTATTTTTCATTAATAATACTTCAAGTGTCAAAATCTGTGGAAAATTTTTATACTTACACGGGTATGAACATATTTACACAATTAGCTGATTGATTAAAAATAATGCCTTGTATTTGTTTATCCAGTCATTGACAGAAATGCGCAGTGGGTATTGTCAATTCTGGTTCTACTAAAGGTACAATAGAGTGGTCTTTCTTGTCTCCTAAATAGGATTTAGAGTGATTCTCTATAGTCCTGAATAGCAGAGTTGTTGCAACCTTGAGCTTCTTGTACAGCTATTTTGGTAATCACAGAGGCAAAAACCTCAACAAGCATATCTGAGTTAAGAGGTCAGTTGACAGCTAGGCAAGGCTTTGATCATGTAACAAACTAGTCAATAGGAAGAGAAATAGAAGGTGAGAAAGCTATAGTTCTATCAGTTATGTTGCTCTATAAATCAAGAGAAATGTGGGGAAAGTGAGAGATTATCTTTCAACTTTCTGACAGCTGAATTTTTGCAGTACTGAGACACTACACTTTTACAATGTCTATGACAAGGAATTCTCAGTGGCAGTACTTTAAGTGCACAGGTATGATGTGGAAATATGGTGTTTCCTAAGCTTTAACAGTCTATAGCAAGGACTAACTTATTTCTGATGATATTTTTAATGTAAACTGAATAAAAACCAAGGATATTAATTTTAAGCTTTTCTCTTTTCTTCCAAATTTTTATTTTTTATATTAATTAGAGTTTACTCACTTTGTTTTAAGCTTTTCAAATTCAATGTAAAACAATAAATTTTAAAACATGCTTTATTGTATACTACTCAAATGGGTATCACTCTCTAATAAATGCTGAACATGAAAAACCTGAAATCCAATGAGCAAATATGTATCCTATTTAGGGAACTGTCCCTTTAATTAAGTTTCCCAGTGTTATTACATCCATGAAATGAAAATTCTTAGGTAGGGTTAATAAAAGGGCCCATAATAAGCTTAGGAGAAGTGGTGGCACAGATGCCTTTCTCTCTTATTCTGCCTGAGTGTATTCATTTATCCCACTCTTCTCAGGCTTAGAAAACAGCTTTACCAGGCCACAGAGGCAGACAATGCAGCCAGTCATGATGAGATCTGATAGACTAGGATCATAGGGAAGGGGAGGAGGACCTCCCCTATCAGTGGACTTGGGGAAGGGCATGGAAGGAAATGAGGGAGGGAGGATGGGATTGGGAGGGGACAAGGTAGGGGGCTACAGCTGGGATACAAAGTGAATAAACTGTAATTAATTTTAAAATTAATTAAAATTTTTAATTTTAATTAACTGTAATTAATTTTAAAATTAATTAAAATTTTTAAATTAATTAATTTAAAAAAGAAATTTCCAAGGGAGAAAATGTTATATGATTTCCAGTCTGCCAATCAATATGCATAAACTCTTTATAAGCATTTGGATATGAAATATTTAAGAAGGAATATCTTCTAGGATGATACAAGAAACATATATATCCTAGATCTGTGTAATCTTTAGGAATGAAGTTACTCCCATCTTCAGCCTCTGTCAGTGTATTTTTCTGGCTTAGGGCTAATTAATAAAGTTAGTGAACTTGCAGTACTATTACAAACAGAGAGAATCAGTATTACAAAATACTCGAATCTCTCTGTCAAAGAGTAATTTATCGGGAGTCCACAATGGTGGCAACCACCACACACCTTATCTGAGAGGCACAGGATCTGAAACTCTGAAATTGTTGAGTGGATGGGCAACTGAAGCCAAACCATCTACACTGAGGTTTCCTGAGTGAAAGGGGACAACCTGTGACCTCAGACAGTTTGGATCCAAGTCACCTGTGGACGGCTCCAGGCACTGAGAGTGGCAAATATTAAACCCACCTACACTTTCCCTCTCCGCAAGCATGGGCCTCCCTGCTCAGCAGAGGTGCAGTGGTCACCCATGGATCCTCCATGCCCAGGGACTAATAAAGCAGAGGCACTTGCAGTATAGGCCTCCTCGGTCTGTGGCTGCAGTAAGGTTACAGATATCCCAAGCAGGATCCTCTGTGCTCATGACTGAGACATCAGAGGCTCCAGCTCTAAGAATTGGTCTCTCTGTCCTGTGGTCAAACAGTGAACACCACTGAGCTGACTGATCTCCTACACTCTCATTTGCCTGTGTGAGCACTAATCTGAGAGTAGAGAACAGGGGAAACCTGTGTGCATTCTGATTAGACCTGCAGGTAAGTAAGTACACCTTAAATGAGTGAGTGCAGAGCCCAGGATCCAGGTACCCTCTACTTTAACAGCCAGATATGGATCCCTCCCACCCACACCCCCACCGTGGGCAACATAGGGATCCTTGGGACAGTGTTCTCAACATTGAGGCCACTGTGGATCTACTAGTGGAGTCCAGGCAAACAATTCCTGGAGCCAAGACAGATCTGAATATCAGGAAGACAGTACAATAGGCCTGTAGGCCACAGAGATATTCAGGGCACCTGCTCATGCACATTCTGCCAGCGAACGGCACCAGCACCCACTCTTGTGCTTAAGCTTCACCCCTCCAGGAATCTACATGTTCTAGAACCCTGTCTTTCAAAGCACATTACCACACACATGACCACTTATGCACACAGGCCTGCAACTGTCCTCCCTTACTACAGTTGAAACACCAACATCCACTGTCAAACAGGTGGACCTCTCTCATCTTCCAGAAGAACACTCCAGACTCCAGAAACAGATGGATCCAGCATGAACTACAGACTCCGGGAACTAACAATGAAGGCAAAGGAGTATCAGATGGCTAGAAGCAGGCATAGAACACATCCAATAAAAATCAGAACATCATGGCTTCACCAGCAACCCCCAAAATCAATGGACATCTTTTAATTGGAAACACAGGAAAATGATATTAAAGCTATGCTTGAGTTATTAGAGGCATAAAAAGAGGAAACAAACAAAACTTTCAAAAAATAGCCACACAAATAGAGTCATATAAAAAGGAAACTAACAAAACTCTCAAAGAAATACAGACAAATATAGCCACACAAATAAAGGCACATAAAGCAGAGATGAATGAAAAAGTAGATGCCATCATGGAAAGACAGGAATCCATATTCAAACAAATGAAGGACATGATGCAATGCATGAAAAAAGAATTAGAATTAATAAAGAAAATACAAACAAAGAAAACGCTGGAGCTGGAGAACTTAAGAAAAGATCAAGAACCAAAAAGGTAAGCATTACTAACAGAATACAAGAGATGGAAGAGAGAATCTCTGGCGCTGAAGATAAAATTGCAGAAATTGATACTTCTCTCAAAGAAAAAGTAAAATCAGAAGAGTTCCAAACAGAAAGCATGCAAGAAAACAGGGAAACCATGTAAAGACGAAATCTAAGAATAATAGGAGTAAATGAAAAAGAAGATACAAGGCTCCAAGGTCCAGAAAATATTTTCAAGAAAATCATGGAAGAAAAATTTCTACACTTAAAGAAAAAGATGTCCATTAATATACAAGAGGCCTTCAGAACACCAAATAGACTAGACCAGAAAAGAAACTCCTCACATCATATCATAGCCAAAACACTAAATCTACAGAACAAAGAAAAAATATTAAAAGCAACAAGAGAAAAAGGCCAAGTAACATATAAAGGTAGAACTCTCTGAATCACACCACACTTTTCAACAGAAACTATGAAAGACGGAAGGGCTTGAGCAGATATCATGCAGACTTTCAGAGACCACAGATGTCAACCCATACTAATATAACCAGCAAAGCTTTCAAACAACATAGATGGAAAAAACAAAATATTCTATGAAAAAACTAAACTTAAACAATATCTACACAGCAACCCAGCCCTACAGAAGATACTGGAAGGAAAACTCCAAACCAACAAAAACTACCCCATGAAAACATAGGATATAGATAACTTCACATCAAAAAAATAAAAGAAAACAAGCAATGAAACACAGTAACACCACCAACTCCACAATAAAAGGAACTAACATTTCTTGGTCACTATTGTCTATCAATGAACTCAACTCTCAAAAAAAAAAAAAAAAGACACAGACTAACAGAATAGTTATAGAAATGGGATCCACCATTTCTGCATCCAAGAAACACACCTCTGCAACAAACATAAATACTAACTCAGAGTAAAGGATTGGAAAATTGTTTTTCACGCAAATGGACCCAGAACATAAGCTGGGGTGGCTATCTTAATATCTAATAAAATAGACTTTCAACCAAAATTAATCAAAAAGATGAGGAGGGACACTTCATTCTGACCAAAGGAAAAATCCACAAGGAAGACATCACAATACTGAACACATATAGGCCAAATACAAGAGGACGTGGATTTGTAAAGGAAACATTATTAAAGCTTGAATCACACATTGATTCCAACATCTTCTTAGTGGGCAGCTACAACACTCTACTCTCACAAAGGGACAGACAATCTAGACATAAGCTAAATAGGAAAATAATGACACTTTCAAAGGTATCAGATCAAATGGACTTAATAAATGTCTACAGAACTTTTCAGCCAAATTCAAAAGAGTATACTTTCTTCTCAGTACCTCAGGAACCCTCTCAAAAACTGACCATATAGTCAGGCACAAAGGAAGCCTCAACAGATACAAGAAGATCGAAATAATCCCTTGTATCCTACCAGACCACCATGACATAAAACTAGATATCAACAACAACAGAAAAAAGAAAAAGCAAATGGAAACTAAATAAGTCTATACTCAATGATAGCTTGGTCAGGGAAGAAATGAAAAAAGAAACTAGAGACTTCCTAAAAATGAAAATGAAGATACCACTTACCCAAACACAGTGGAAGCAGTGATAAAAGGAAAATTCATAGCTCTCACTGCTTCCAGAAAGAAGTTTGAGGGATCTCATACAGGAAACTTAGTGGCACACTTAAAAGTCCTAGAAAAAAAAAGTAGACCCACCCAAAAGGAGTAGACCATTGGAAATAATCAATCTCAGACCTCAAATCAATAAATTAGAAACAAACAAAATAACTCAAAGAGTCAATGAGACTAAGAGCTGGTTCTTTGAAAAAATTAACAAGATAGACAAATCCTTAGCCAAAAACTAAATAAACTGCATAGAGAAATTATTCAAATCAGCAAAATCAGAAATGAAAGGGGGGACATAACAACAGACACTGAGGAAATCCAAACAATCATTAGGTCTTAATTCAAAAGCTTATTATGGCACAAAATTTTAAAATCTAAATGAAATGGACAATTTTCTTGATAGAGTACATCTACCAAAGCTAAACCAAGATTAAGTAAATAGATTAAATAGTCCTATATCTCCAAAGAAAAAAGAAGAAGTCATCAACAGTCTTCCTTCCAAAAAAAATCTCAGGGCCAGATGGTTTCAACACAGAATTCTAGCAGAACTTCAAAGAGCTAACTCCAATTCTCTTCAAACTATACCACAAAATAAAGAGAAGGAACATTACCATACTCACTCTATGAAGCCAGAGTCACCTTGAAAACTAATCCACACAAAGACCCAACAAAAAAGGGAACTTCAGACATATCTCGCTTATAAACATTGATTCAAAAATATTCAATAAAATACTTGCAAACTGAAATCCAAGGACACATAAAAGATATCATCCAACATTACCAGGTAGACTTCATCCCAGATATGCAGGGTGGTTAAATATATGGAAATTCATCAATGTAACCCACCATATAAACAAACTAAAGGCGAAAAATCACATGATCATCTTCTTAGATGCCGAAAAAGCATTTGACAAAATGTAATACCCATTCATGTTTAAAGTTTTGGAGAGATCAGGGACACAAGGCACATACGTAAACATAGTAAAACAATCTACAGTCAAGAATATAGTCAACATCAAACTAAATGGAGAGAAACTTAAATCAATCCCACTAAAATCAATTAAAAGTTAAGGCTGTCTACTCTCTCCATATCCCCGCTACATAGTTCTTGAAGTCCTTGCTAGAGCAATAAGACAATGAAAGGAGACCAAGGGGATTTAAATTGGAAAGGAAAAAGTCAAAGTATCACTATTTGCAGATAATATGATAGTATATATGAGTGACCCCAAAAATTCAACCAGAGAACTCCTTCAGCTGATAAACACCTTCAGCAAAATGGCTGGATACAAAATTAACTCAAAAAATCAGTAGCCCATTTGTATAGGTAAGACCAAAGGGCTGAGAAAGAAATTAGGGAAACTACAACCTTCACAATAGCCACTAATAACATAAAGTACATTGGTATGACTTTAACCAAGCAAGTGAAAGATCTGTTTTACAAAATCTTCTAGTTTCTGAAGAAAGAAATTGAAGAAATTTTCAGAAGATGGAAAGATCTCCCATGCTCATGGATCAGTAGAATTAATAAAGTGAAAATGGCCATCCTGCCAAAAGCAATCTACAGATTCCATGCAATTCCCATCAAAATATCAACACAGGTCTTAACACAACATGAAATGACATTTCTCAATTTCATATGGAAAAACAAAAAACCCAGAATTGTCAAAACACTCCTGTACACCAGATCATCTGGAGGTATTGTCATCCCTAATCTCAAACTATACTAGAGAGCAACAGTAATAAAAAAGGCAATCATACTGGCAAAGAAACAGACTGGAGGCTCAATGGAATTAAATAGAAGACCCAAAAATACACCCACACACCTAAGGATACTTGATTTTTTTTCTTTTTTTTTAAAAATAATTTTATACATTCACTTGTATCTAAGCTGTAGCCCTCTCCCTCTTTCCCTCTCAATCCTCTCCTCCCTCCCTCATCTCCTCCTTGCCCCCTTCCGAGTCCACTGAGAGGGGGTGTCCTCCTCTCTTTCCGTCTGGCCCTAGTTTATCAGGTATCTTCAGGATGGTTGAAATGTCATTATTTGTGGCCTAGCAAGGTTGTTCCTCCCTCAGGGGGGAGGGGAAGCTCATGAGTTCATGTCAGAAACAACTCCTGTCCCCCTTAGTAGGAATCCCACTTGGATACTGAGCTGGCATAGGCTATATCTGAGCAGTGGTTGTAGCTTATATCCATGCATGGTCCTTGGTTGGATAAACAGTATCATAAAAGACCCCTGTGCTCACATATATTTGGTCCTTGTGGGACTCCCTGTCCCCTCTTGGTTATACTAATTCCTCAAAGACCCAAAACCATACACTGGAAAAAGCATCTTCAACAAATGGTGCTGGTCTAACTGGATGTCTACATGTAGAAAAATACAAACAGATCCATATTTATCACCCTGTACAAACGAAGAGTCCAAGCAGATCAAAGACTTCATACTAAAATCAGATACACATAACCTGTTAGAAGAAAAAGTGGTAAAGAACCTCGAATTAATTGTCCCAAAAGACAACTTCCTAAGAGAACACCAACAGCACATGATCTAAGATCAAAAATCAATAAAAAGGACCTCATAAAACTGAAAAGATTCTGTAAAGCAAAGGACACTGTCATCAAAACAAAATGACAGCCTATAGGGATCTTCATCAACCCTATACCTGAGAGCTGGGGTGAAAATCCAGAATAAAAAAAGAACTCAAGAATTTAAAAAGCAACAAATCAAGTAATCCAATTTAAAAAAAATGAAGTACAGAGCTAAACAGAGAGTTCTCAATAGAGGAATATCGAATTGCAGAGAAACACTTAAAGAACTGTTCAATGTCCTTAGTCTTAAGATAAATGCAATTCAAAACGACCCTGAGAATTCACCTTATACATATCAGAATGGCTAAGATAAAAAACTCAAGTCATGATACAAGCTGGAGAGGATGTTGAAAAAAGAGAACACTCTTCCATTGCTGGTAGGAATATAAAATGGTACAACCACTTGTTAAATCAATCTGGTGCTTTCTCAGACAATTAGGATTAATGCTAACTTAAGATCCAATTATACCCAAAAAATACTCAAGTATACAACAAGGACATTTGCTCAACCATGTTGGCAGAAGCTTTTTTTGTAATAATCAAAAGCTGGAAAGAACGCAGATATCCCTCATCTGAGGAAAATTGTGGTACATTTACACAACGGAATACTACTCAGCAATTAAAAACAAGGAAATCATGAAAATTGCATGCAAATGCTGGGAACCAGAGAAGATCATCCTGAGTGAGGTATACTAGAAGCAGAAAGACACACATGATATATCCTCACTTATATGTGGATATTAGACATATGATATAGGATAAATAAACTAAAATCTGTACACCTAAAGAAGTTAAGCAAGAATGAGGACCCTGGGTAAGATGATCAGTCCTCATTCAGAAAAACAAACAGGATGGACATTGGAAGAGGGAGAAAACAGGAAATAGGACAAGAGCCTTCCACAGAGAGACTCTGAATCACTCTACCCAGCAGGGTATTAAGGCAAATGCTGAGACTCAGCCAAACTTTGGGCAGAGTGCAGGGAATCTTATGAAAGAAGGTTGAAATGAAAGACCTGGAAGGCACAGGTGCTTCACAAGGAGAGCAAGAGAACTAAAATATCTGGGCAAAGGGGTGGTTTCTGAGACTGATACTCCAACCAATGGCTGTGCATGGAGATAACCTAGAAATCTTGCACAGATATAGCCCATGGCAGCTCAGTGTCCAAGTGGGTGCCCTATTAATGGGAACAGGGACTGTCTCTAACATGAACTCAGTTGCTGGCTCTTTGATCACCTCCCACTCAGCAGGCAACAGCCTTACCAAGCCACTGAGAAAGACAATGCAGCCAGTCCTGAACAGACCTAATAGGCTAGGGTCAGGGGGAAGGGAAGAAGGACCTCCCCTATCAGTGGACTAAGGAATGGGAGGAGATGAGGGAAGGAGTATGGGATTGGGATGGGATGAGGGAGGGGGCAACAGCTGGTATACCAAGTGAATAAAGTATAATTAATAAAACAGTAAATTAAAAATCCAGCTAAATTAGAAATATAAATTACAAAAAGTTTGAAAAAAAGAGTAACATATCTCACTCCTTTGGGTCCATTTTGAAATCAATCTTACATTTATTACTGTCTGCAAAGATATGCCTTTTGATAAACAGAAAAGTTATCACAAGTAGGTTTGGATTATTCAGAAGTTACTTCATCAGACAGTAATAGAAAAAAAAAGCACAACCATGTTTTTTTTTTCTTTTTAATAGAATATATTTTGAAACTTTATACAATGTACCAGAGTAACTCAAATATTTAAGTCATTAAATTCCTTAGAATAACTCTTAAGGAAAATAGTGTTAGGCATTATCAAACATCAACAATTGATGGTTTTCTTTTTTTTCTTTAATTGACACAGAATTACATCATTTCCCATCTATATATATATATATATATATATATATATATATATATATATATATATATATCCTAATGATTCTATTTTTTTATTTTTTAATATTAGAGTTTATTAACATTCTATCCCAGGTGTAGCCCGCTCCTTCATTCCCTCCCAATCCCACCCTCCCTCCAGGGTCTTTTATGAGACTGTATCTCCAACCAAGGACCATGTATGGATATGACCTAGAACTCCTGCTTGTATGTAGCCCATGGTGGCTCAGCATCCAAGTGGGTACCCTAGTAAGGGGAACAGGGACTATTTCTGACATGAACTCAACGGCTGCCTCTTTGACCTCTCCCCCTCCCCAGAGGGAGGAGCAACCTTGCTAGACCACAGATAAGGACATTTCAGCCAGTCCTGAAGATACCTGATAAAATAGAGAAAGGGGCACAACCATGTTTGTTACAGAAATGTTTTATATGAGTTTTCCAGATGCAGACCATAACAGCCATTGATTCAGTCAGTGTCAGGGACCCTTTAGAAATTCTCAGGGGGCAGAGCCAAGTTGACTACTAGTACACACAGCTTCTGAGCTCTAAAAGAGCTGAGCGTCTGAGTTGGTGAGTAGAAGGACCTCTGAACCCAGGATAACAATGGTGAGGCTTTCTAAACAACAGGGAACATCGCATGAGGTGAAAACTTTGGTCTTGGGTCACCCGGTGACTTGTTTGGGGAAGGCAAGAAATGAACCTTTGATCTCCCGGAACTCCCCTCCCCCAGACCTCCCTCCTCCTCAGCACAGCAGACTCATCGAGATTCTCAGCACAGACCTAACTGCCTGGGTTCTGCACTGGTTGAGGCAGAGCTCATAGTCCTTTAGCGGCAACTGCCAGTAGTACCAGTCTCGGAGTCCCAGACCCGCAAGGCGGTACCATCCTCCAGGGCCCGAGACTGCTAGCCACCATACTGGCTCCACTGGATCACAATCACTGATGGTACGGCCCGCCCAACCCCACAGTGATGGAGAATATGCTATATACTCACCAAAACCAGGCAGAAAAGCCATACAAGCTAGGCACACCAGGCGGTGGCCTCGCAAGCTTGGAGAGCATAATGGGGAGCCCCCAGGACTTCCCAGAAAGCATCTGGACTGTCAACCCAGTCTCTAGATACAGCAGGACTTTCTAACCTGATGGCAGAGCAACACTGAGCTGGCGGGGCACATCAGCCCTCCACCTTAAGACCAACCAGGGCCAAACCAGAGAACAGAGAGCCTGGTTACCCCAATACCAGTTGATGGGACCACCTTGAGATCTCCAGCTGCAGTGGGACCTCCTAACCTGGCAGTGGCAGCAGCACTGAGCTGGCAGAGCACATCAAACAAGCAGGGCCAAACCAGAGAGCAGAGAGCCCAGATATCCCAATCCCTGACAAGTGACCTGCCTGAGAGTGAGTGCACCCTTGAGAATCTGCAGAGCCCCAGATCTAGGGTCCTTCTAAAACAGAAGCCAGGCATCAGACCCCTCCCACCCACATACCCACTTTGGGAAACAGAGGATCTCTTGGGACATTGAAGCCTCTGCTCTGTGGGTCTAATTGAGGAGTTAAGGCAGTTAATGCCAGAAATTGTGCAGCAACCATCACTAATGCCTGCTACATATACAGTGCAGAGCCCCTCCCACACACTCATGGGTTCAACATTATCTAACACTCTGTCCCCAGAGACACACTTCCATGCACAATTCCACAACACACACAAAACACACACACACACACACACACACACACACACACACACACGCCTGCATTTGCCCTGTTTGCACCTGCATACATTTCTCCCACAGGTACAGCTAGTCCTCAGCACACGCTGAGGACACAGAACTCTCTCAGCTTGCTGAAGAACTCTCCAGACACCAGAGACAGACAGTAGCCGTCTACTGCAGAACCCAAAAACAAACAGGGAAGGTTTCAGATAAGCCAATGGCCAGGGGTAGGCAAAAGAACACTTCCAACATAAATCAGGGCATCATGACTTCACCAGCAACCCCCAAAATTGATGGATACCCCAATTCATCAGAAGCACAGGAAAATGACTTTAAAGCTATGCTTACCCAACTATTTGAGGCTCATAAAGAGGAAACAAACAGCTCTCTCAGAACAATAACCATGCAAATTCAGTCACATAAAGATGAACAAATTTTTCAAAAACTTGGCTGGTCAATTGGAGGTAAAGAAAGAAGAAATAGACAAAATTCTTAAAGAAACATAGGCAAAAATAGCCAAACAAATAGAGGCACAAGTAGGGATAAAATTAGTGGCATATAAAAAGGAAATGAACAAAAAAATAGAGACCATCATAGAGATACAGGAATCCACATTCAAGCAGATGAAGGAAATGGTGCAAGGCATGAAAACAGAATTAGATTCAATAAAGAAAACACAAACTGAGAAAACCCTTGAGCTGGAGAAATTGGAGAAAAGATCAGGAACCACAAAGGTAAGCATCACCAACAGAATACGAGACAAGGAAGAGAGAATCTCTGGAGCTGAAGATACTCTTGCAGAAATTGATACTTCTCTCAAAGAAAAAGTAAAATCAGAAAAGTCCCAAAAACAAAATATCTAAGAAATCAAAGATGCCATGAGAAGATGAAATCTAAGAATAATAGAAATTGATGAAAAAGAAAACTCCAGCCTCCAAGGTCCAGAAAATATTTTCAAGAAAATCATAGAAGAAAATTTTCCCCACTTAAAAAAAGAGATGTCCATAAATACACAAGGGGCCTACAGAACACCAAATAGACTAGACCAGAAAAGAAACACATCACTTCACATCACAGTTGAAACCCTAAATCTACAGAACAAAGAAAAGATATTAAAAGCAGCAAGGGAAAAATGCCAAATAACATACAAAGGTAGACCTATCAGAATCACACTGGACTTTTCATCAGAAACTATGAAAGCCAGAAGGGCCTGGGCAAGACTCTAAAAGATCACAAATGTCAACCCAGACTAATATACCCTGCAAAGCTTTCAATCAACATAGATGGAGAAAACAAACTATTCCATGACAAAACTAAATTTATGCAATATCTACACAGCAAACCAGCCCTACAGAATATACTAGAAGGAAAACTCCAACCCAATGAAAACAACTTCACCCAAGAAAACATGGCACACAGATAATATCCCAACAAAAATAAAAAGAAAACAAGCAATGAAACACAGTAAGACCACCAACTCCATTACAAAAGAAACTAACATTTATCAGTCACTATTATCTATCAACATCAATGGACTCCACTCGTCAATAAAAAGACACAGACTAACAGAATGGGTGCAAAAACAGAATCCAACATTCTGCTGAATCCAAGAAATGCACCTCTGCAACAAAGATAAACACTACCTCAGAGTTAAGGGCTGGAAAAATGTCGTTCAAGCAAATGGACACAGAAAACAAGCTGGGGTAGCTATCCGAATACCTACCAAAATTAATCAAAAAAGATGAGGAGGGACACTACATTCTCATCAAAGAAAAATCCACCAAGAGGACATCACAATTCTGAACATCTATGCCCCAAATAAAAGAGTGCCTGCATTCATGAACAAAACATTACTAAAACTTAAATCACACATCGATCCCAACACCTTGATAGTGGGAGACTTCAACACCCCACTTTCACCAAGGGACAGATCATCAGGACAGAAACATAATAAGGAAATAAAGGCACTTATAGAGGTCCTAAATCAAATGGACCTAATAGATGTCTACAGAAATTTCCACCCAAAAGCAAAAGAGTTTACCTTCTTTTCAGCACATCATGGAACCTTCTCCAAAATAGACCATATAGTTGGTCACAAAGCAAGCTTCAACAGATAGAAGATTGAAATAATCCCCTGTATTCTATCTGACCACGATTGAATAAAGCTTGACATCAACAACAATGGAATTAGAAAAAAGCCTACAAGTACATGGAAACTGAACAACTTGCTGCTCAATGATAGCTGGGTTAAGGAAGAAATAAAGAAAGAAATTAAAGACTTCTTAGAATTCAATAAAAATAAATTCTAATTTATGGGACACAATGAAAGCAGTGCTCAGAGGAAAATTCATAGCACTAAATGCCTTAAAGAAAAAATTTGTGACATCTCATACAAGCAACTTAATGTCCCAACTGAAAGCCCTTGAGAAAAAGAAGCAAATCACCTAAGAGGAGCAGACAGCTGGAAATAATCAAACTCAGGGAGGAAATCAATCAACTAGAAACAAAAAAAATCTATTCAAAGAATCAATGAAACCAAGAACTGGTTCTTTGAAAAAATCAACAAGATAGACAAACCTTTAGCCAAACTAACTAAAAGGAAGAGAGAAACTATCCAAATCATAAATGAAAAGGGGGACATAACTACAGACACTGAGGAAATCCAAACAATCATTAGGTCTCACTACAAAAGCCTATATGCCACAAAATTCAAAACTCTAAAAGAAATGGACAATTTTCTGGATAGATTCCATTTAACAAAATTAAGTCAACATCAGATAGAAAGATTGAATAGTCCTATTTCCTCCAAGAAAATAGAAGCAGTCATGAACAGTGTCCCTTCCAAAAAAAAAAAAGCCATGGGCCAGATTCAGTGTAGAATTCTACCAGACCTTCAAAGAAGTGCTAACTCCAATTCTCTCCAAACTATTCCACAAAATAGAAACAGAAGGAACATTACCAAACTCATTTTATGAAGCCACAGAAACCTTGATACCTAAACACAAAAAGACCCAGCAAAAAACAGAACTTCAAACCTATCTCTCTCATGAACATTGATGCAAAAATACTCAATAAAACACTTGCAAACCGAATCCAAGAACACATCAAAGAAATCATCCAACATGACCAAGTAGGCTTCATCCCAGGCATGCAAGGGTGGTTCAACATATGGAAATCCATCAATGTAATCCACCACATAAACAAACAGAAGGACAAAAACCACATGATAATCTCCCTAGATGCTGAAAAAGCATTTGACAAAATCCAACACCCATTCATGTTTAAAGTCTTGGAGAGATCAGGGATACAAGGCACATATCTAAACATAGTAAAGGCAATATACAGCAAGCCTATAGTCAACATCAAACTCAATGGAGAGAAACTTAAATCAATCCCACTGAAATCAGGGACAAGACAAGGCTGCCCACTCTCTCCATACCTCTTCAATATAGTACTTGAAATCCTAGCCAGAGCAATAAGACAACTAAAGGAGATCTGTTGGGAGCCGTGACTCCAAGCGGCCGGCTTTGATATTTAAATCTCGGTGGAGAGATGGTTGTTAGCAGGCCTTTACTAATGGCAGAGAACTTGCAAGTCCATCTCCTTTTGTTTGTGACAGCAGGTGGGATAGCTTGTGAGGGTCACACCTCTTCCTCTAGCTCCTTGTGCATATTAACCTATTGTTCTGAGATGTTTCTACTCTGGCTCAGAAACTCTACAATAAAAAGACAGGCTGACAGTTAAGGCAAGAGAAGGCTGGAGACAGAAAAGAAGGCTGGAGACAGAGTAGGAGGCAGAGACTTGAGGCTTGCTGCTGGCACTGCTTGCTGCAGCAGTCTGCCTTTTGCCATGGCTGTCGAGTCTGGACCTTTAAAAAGTTTCCTGTGTGCTGTGTGTTTATTTTATTAATTTTAATCCTCGCGCCCAACTCAAGAACCGTTTGACTCTGCCCGGCTGGCCCCGGCAGATTGGCGCCCAACATGGGGCTTGAGATACAGGGAACCCGTGAAGGACACCGCTGTTTGTTTGGAGAGCTCGCATTAAATAGAAAGGTTGCGGTGAGTATATCCCAGAATAAAAATGGGACAAGGCATTAGCCTAGTGTTTTCTTTATGGAACTTAATTAAAGGTAATCTGTATAAGCAGCAAGAAACTGAGAAAGCTAAACTTTCAGGCTCAGAGAAAAGGAGGTTAAAAAGATGGCAGGCTTCAAGAGAAAATGTTATTATACCATAAGCTCCTCCAGAGGAGTTGTATTGCCCTTCTGATGACAATAATTACTTGCCAGAAGGAGACTTTGAGGAAGAATTGCAACCTAATGAGGTTGCAGAATTGGAGGAAGAACCAGATCAGTACTATTCTGAGAGATACCCTCCAATTCAGGGTATGCATGTTAAAAAACGTAAGCCTTGGCAAGAAGAAATTAAAAGACTGGAGTATGGCTGGGAGGAAATAAACAGAAAAATTGGAGAATTAACTACTAAGGAAAATCAGGCTCAATCTCCCACTCCAACTCCATCATTGGTGGAAGGCTTAGGCCCTCCTCCTGAGAATACTACAGTTTCAATGGCCCAGAAGGCAAGGGGACCTTTCCCTTTGTCCACTGTACGAACATCTGTATCTGCTTTACAAGCTTCTTTACAAGAAGCCAGGCAGAATGGAAAAGACGTATCTGAGTTTTATAGTTTTCCAGTTTTGGAGCAACCCAGTGGACATGGTAATATGGTGAGAGTCCATGCTCCTATACCTTTTAAACAGATAAGAGAATTAAAATCTGCATGCTCCCAATATGGACCTACAGCGCCTTTCACCCTGGCTCTGCTGGAATCCATGTCTACTGAGGCTCTCTGCCCAGGGGACTGGAAACAGTTAGCAAGAGCATGCTTATCAGGAGGAGATAATTTATTATGGAAGTCAGATTTTGCAGAGCATTGTCAAGCTACAGCTGAACTTAATCGAGCTCAGCAAATTCCTATAACTTATGACATGCTTGCTGGAGAAGAAATCTACAGGGAAATAGGACAGCAATTGGATTTTGATGTGGCCGTTTATGCTCAGGTCAATACTGCTGCCCAGAGGGCCTGGAATAAACTTCCACAAGCAGGTAGACAGGTGGAGAATTTGTCTAAAATCTGATGAGTTTTTTCAAGATTTTGTGGCAAGATTAATGCAAGCAGCTAACAGACTTATAAGTGATGAAAAGTCTGGATTGTTATTAGTGAAACAATTGGCTTATGAGAATGCTAACAATGCTTGCCAAGCAGCCTTGAGACCTGTTAGTAAGAAAGGAAAAAAATGAGAAAAAGGCCAAGGATTGGGGTACTAAGTTACAGACAATAGTACTCATCCAAATAATTAGGTTAATAATGGCTAAAATTCAAAGCTCTCTGGCAGCGAGGTATTTGTCAACTCTTTCTGGTAAGGGTCCGCCAATTTATTAAAATATTAACTAAAATAACCAACTGGGCTTTGTTTGTTACAGCGTAAATTGGCTAAGACCCCATTTAAAATTAACAACAGGAGAACTAAAACCACTTTTTGACATTTTAAAAGGAGAGGCTAATCCTTTGTCAAAAAGGGAACTTACCAAAGAAGCTCATGATGCTTTGCAAAAGATAGAATTAGCCATTAAAAAACAACATGTTCAATATATTAATTATTCAAAAGAATGGGGTGCATATATTTTGGTTACTGTTCATACTCCAACTGCTGTATTGTGGCAAGAAGGACCATTATTATGGTTACACCTGCCTGTGTCTCCTGTTCGAGTTCTGACACCATATTATGAAGCAGTGGCTAGTTTAGTTCAAATGGCTCGCACAGAATCTTGTAAATATTTTGGTAGAGAGCCCTCCTTAATTGGAGTCCCTTTTACCAAACAGCAAGTAGATTGGTTATTTCAAAATGTAGATTGTTGGGCGATAGCTTTTGCTCATTATTTAGGATGTATTGATAATCATTATCCAAAAGATAAATTACTTCAATTTGCCAATAAGCATGCTTTTGTATTTCCTAAAACAATTAAACAAAAGCCATTACCTCAAGTTCCAACAGTATTCACTGATGAATCTTCAAATGAAAAAGCTGTTTATGTACTAGAGGGACAAACTTTTGTTTTGCAAACATTGCCAGCCTCAGCTCAAGTTGTAGAATTATGAGCTGTTGCTGCAGTCTTTAAAAATCTGGCTTTTACCTCTTTCAACGTATATACTGATAGCCATTATATAGCTAAAGCTTTACAAGTCTTAGAGACTGTAACATATGTTAATACAGCTAATAAATAAATACAAGATCTATTTAGAGAGATTCAACAATGTATTTGGAGCCGTGTGCAGCCTTGTTACATAGGGCATATTAGAGCTCATTCAGGGCTTCCTGGACCTTTAACTTTAGGAGCAGATCTAGCCACATGTTTGGTTGGATTAACTCAACAAGAATTGGCTCAAAATTCTCATGCATTACATCATCAAAATAGCAAGAGCTTAAAAAAAAAACAATTTAATATTACCAGAGAAGCAGCTAGACAAATTATAAGATCATGTTCCTCTTGCCCTAAACATTTTAATGTACCTCATTATGGTGTAAATCCTAGAGGTTTGACTCCCAATCAAATGGATGTAACTCATGTCCCAGAATTTGGGAAACTAAAATATGTTCATGTAACAATTGACACTTTTTCAGGATTTATCATGACAACTCCTTTAACAGGGGAAGCCACCAAACATGTTATAAGTCATTGCTTAAAGTGTTTTGCTGCAATTGGTATTCCTTCCATTGCGTTTCTGTGTACAAAACCCCCAGGGCCAAAAAATGTAAAACGAGCCCATGGATCTCTTAAGAACCAATTGCAAAAAAAAAAATAAAAAAGAGGGGGGAGTCATATGCCCAAACACCACAGAATTATATTAATCATGCTCTCTTTATTTTAAATTTTTTGAATGTGGATACACAAGGCCGTTCTGCAGCTGATCGATTGTGGCATCCTAATACCAAAGATAATTTTGCCCAAGTAAAATGGAAAGATCCAATTACTGGATTATGGCAGGGCCCCGACCCTGTATTAATATGGGGAAGAGGGCATGTTTATGTTTTTTCACAGGATGCAGAGGGAGCCAGGTGGATCCCAGAGAGGCTGGTACGGTTTGCAGTTGTTCCCCAGAAAGAAGATGTTCCCGCTGCAGACAACCATAAACTCTGCCCTGATTAGACTGAAAAGCTGCGTTAGACCTGAGCTCCTGACCCCGCTCTTGCTTCATTCTGCTCCTAGGAGAAGATGTCATGCAGAGAAACCTCATATAATAAACTGGACTTGACTGTTTTGTTAATAAGGACAAACCTCAACAAAATCAAAAGAGAACTAACTGTGAAACTTTAATCTGACTCTGGTTTTCAGCAGAGCAAAACAGACTTGCTTCAGGAACTCTTGGGGGGGCCTGTAACTGCCTATGTAAATTCTCCTTTTGTTTTGCTGTTTGGAGATGTTAAGCTTTCAAATGGTTCTGTTTGCTCCACAGCCTTTTACTATGGTTCCTCTAAATGTTTCTCAGACTTGGTAATTTGCACAGGGAGCCACCTACTAGTCACTTTTGGGAGTGTTACTTTGGACTTGGCTTGTGATAGGAGATGTGCTCCTATCAGTGACAACTAAAATCTGCCTGAAGGCCTTTTGGTGTGTCAAAGCTGAGCAGATCTGCATAAGATCATATCACAGTGTCCACCCCAGCAAAGGTTGCTAGTCAAAGACAGGTAAGTTTTCTCTGGGGTGTATGAAAATTCATGTACAAATATTGACCCAAAAATTGGGTCATAAATAAAAAATATATACCTTTCGAGAGAAACAACCTAAGACAGGCAGAATCTTCTGCTCCATAACTATTAAGTTATGGCCAATTTTAAAAATATAAAAAAGGGGGACATGTCGGGAGCCATGACTCCAAGCGGCCGGCTTTGATATTTAAATCTCGGTGGAGAGATGGTTGTTAGCAGGCCTTTACTAATGGCAGAGAACTTGCAAGTCCATCTCCTTTTGTTTGTGACAGCAGGTGGGATAGCTTGTGAGGGTCACACCTCTTCCTCTAGCTCCTTATGCAAATTAACCTATTGTTCTGAGATGTTTCTACTCTGGCTCAGAAACTCTACAATAAAAAGACAGGCTGACAGTTAAGGCAAGAGAAGGCTGGAGACAGAAGAGAAGGCTGGAGACAGAAAAGAAGGCTGGAGACAGAGTAGGAGGCAGAGACTTGAGGCTTGCTGCTGGCACTGCTTGCTGCAGCAGTCTGCCTTTTGCCATGGCTGTCGAGTCTGGACCTTTAAAAAGTTTCCTGTGTGCTGTGTGTTTATTTTATTAATTTTAATCCTCGCGCCCAACTCAAGAACCGTTCGACTCTGCCCGGCTGGCCCCTGCAGAGATCAAGGGTATACAAATCAGAAAGGAAGAGGTCAAAGTTTCACTATTCGCAGATGATATGATAGTATACATGAGCAACCCCAAAAATTCAACCAGAGAACTCCTCCAGCTGATAAACACCTTCAGCAAAGTGGCAGGATACGAAATCAACTCAAAAAAATCAGAAGCCCTCCTGTATACCAAAGACAAAAGGGCCGAGAAAGAAATAAGGGAAACAACACCTTTCACAATAGCCACTAATCACAAGAAGTACCTTGGGGTGACACTAACCAAGCAAGTGAAAGACCTGTTTGAGAAAAACTTCAAGTCTCTGAAGAAAGAAATTGAAGGAGATATCAGAAGATGGAAAGATCTCCTGTGCTCATAGATTGGTAGGATTAACATTGTCAAAATGGCCATCCTGCCAAGAGCAATCTACAGATTCAACGCAATTCCCTTCAAAATACCAACTCAATTCTTCACAAACCTTGAAAGGGAGATTCTCAGCTTCATATGGAAAAACAAAAAACCCAGAATCTCCAAAATGATCCTGTACAAGAACAGATCATCTGGAAGTATCTCCATTCAGAGTCTCAAGCTGTACTACAGAGAAATAGTAATAAAACCTGCATGGTATTGGCATAGAAACAGAAAGGAGGATCAATGCAACTGAATAAAAGACCCAGAAATAAACCCACACACCTATGAATACCCGATTTTTGACAAAGAAGCTAAAGCCATTCAATGGTAAAAAGACAGCATCTTTAACAAATGGTGTTGGTCCAACTGGATGTCTACATGCAGAAAAATGAAAATAGATCCATATTTATCACCCTGCACAAAACTAAAGTCCAAGTGGATCAAAGACCTCAGCATAAACCAGATACTCGAAATTGGTTAGAAAAAAAATTGGGGAACAGCCTAGAACTCATTGGCATAGGAGACAACGTCCTGAACAGAACAACAGCACAGGCTCTAAGATCAACAATCAGTAAATGGGACCTCATGAAACTGAAAAGCTTCTGTAAAGCAAAGGACACCATCATCAAAACAAAACGACTGCCTACAGATTGGAAAAGAATCTTCACCAACCCTTTATCTGACAGAGGACTCATATCCAGTATATATAAAGAACTAAAGAAGCTGAAAAGCCGCAAACCAAGTAATCCAATTAAAAAATGGGGAACAGAGCTAAACAGAGAATTCTCGAAAGAGGAACATCGAATGGCAGAGAAACACTTAAAGAAATGCTCAACCTCATTAGCCATTTGTGAAATGCAAATCAAAACGACCCTGAGATTTCACCTTTCATCCATCAGATGAAAAACTCAAGTGACAGCAGATGCTGGAGAAATTGTGGAGAAAGGGGAACTCTCCTCCATTGCTGGTGGGAATGTAAACTGGTACAACCACTTTGGAAATCAATCTGGCACTTACTCAGATAATTAGGAATAACACTTCCTCAAGACCCAGCTAAAACACTGCTAGATATATAACCAAAATTTGCTCAAGTACACAACAAGGACATTTGCTCAACCATGGTTGCAGCAGATTTATTTGTAATAGCCAGAACCTGGAAACAACCCAGATGTCCATCAATGGTGGAATGCATGCAGAAAATGTGGTATTTTTACACAATGGAATACTACACAGCAATCAAAAAGGAGGAAATCATGAAATTTGCAGGCAAATCGTGTGATCTAGAAGAGATCATTCTGAATGAAGTATCCCAGAAGGAGAAAGACAAATATGGTATATACTAGCTTATATAGACCTACAAGATATGATAAACATAATGAAGTCTACACACCTAAAGAAGATAAACAAGAAAGCAGACACAGGGTAAGATGATTAATCCTCACTTAGAATGACAAATGGGATGTGCATTGGACATATGACAGGAGTCTACCACAGAAGTCATCTGAAAGACCCTACCAAGCAGCATTTCAAAATATATACTAAGACTGATAACCAAACCTTCAGCAGAAGGGGAGTTAGTATGACAGGGAAAGGACAGGAGTCTCACAAGGACCAAATATATCTGGGCACAGGGTTTCTTTTCTGAAACTATTTCTCCAACCAAGGACCATGTATGGATATAACCTAGAACCTTTACTCAGACAAAGCTCGTGGTAGCTCAATAACCAATTGGTTTCCCAAAGTAAGAAGAACAGATAGTATCTCTGACAGGAACTCAATGGCAGGCTCTTTGACCTCCCCAGCCACAAGGGAGGAGCAGTCCTGCTGGGCCACATAGGAGTACTTTGCTGCCAGCCCTGAAGATACCTGATAAAACAGGGCCAGATGAAAGGGGAGGAGGCCCTCCCCAATCCATGGATTTGGAAAGGGGCAGGGAGAGGCTGTGGGAGGGAGGGTGGGATAGGGAGGGAATAATGGAGCAGGATACAGCTGGAATTCAGAGTTAATAAAATGTAACTACTAATAATAAACAATAAAAAAACTTGCTTTAAAAAAAATTCTCTTGATCATCCTTTTCTGAAATGATATCTTCTTAATCAGATATAACAAAATACCATAATAATGGCTTAACATATTTTTCTCTCACAATTAAGAAGTTTTGAAGTCTAAAGTAAAAATGTCAGCTAGATTCTTTTTATAACATGAGATAATCATTTTCTTATCTATTTGAATGATCATCTCTGTGTTTATGATCTAATCTCTTATTATTTTACCAGTTGTGCTCAACGGGACTGACCTTAGTGATCTTATTTGCCTTTTCCTCTCTTAATACTATCTCCAGATACAGGATGATTTTGATGCTATTGAGGTTAGGACTTTAATGTAAAAGTTTCCATCAGACACAATTCAGATATAACACTTGCAAATTCTCTATCCATATGATAACTTACTGAAGTATAATAAGGTAGAGAAGACCAATTATTGGATATTGATTTATTTAATAATTTAGTTAAAGCATAGTTTATATTTTCCATTTGCTAAGCATGGCTTTACTTGCTGTGTAGATCAGAATGACAATACATGAAACAGTGAGTCATTCTCCTCAGGAATCCGCTGACTACCATATAGGCTTCTGTAAAATTTTCCTTTCTTGACTGTTCCACCTTATGCTTTTAGAATATAAAGTGAGAGTACAAACCAGATCTTGGACAAAGCCTTTTAGGAGCTATCCTGACTTCAGTGCACTGTCTTTCACTCTCAGAAGTGTTTGAGAGTTTATTACAGAAAGATTCACACATATCTAGACCAGGGAGATTCTCTTCAGCTTTTGTGCAGAGAGGTTGCTCCTCTGGGGCTTATCAGTCCACAGAAGGTCTTTGTACCTGGGAAGAAGGTATCCTCCATGGGATACCGTGGTTTCCTTTTAAGAGACTGTGAGACCCAGGACTAGAGTCTTAGAGTGGAAGAAGGATGCCTGGGAGATAGACAAGAAAAGCCACACAGGATTCAACACCTTGCAGGAGATTGCATCTAAAACCCCAATGGGCTACAAGGGAAAGTCCTAAAAGCAATACTCAGGCACTGGTATTGGTCCCTGGAATAATATATATACTTGGATTTGAATATGGGAATTATAGCTTCTGAATGAATGGTGGATGAATGTATGAATGCTTGTAATGGTTCCATACCAATGTCTGCAGTATCTGCAATTCCCTGAGGTTGTTTCATCAGAATGGACACTCACTTCCTTTAATAAGAACTGACCAAGCAGGGGAATATATGTGTGGCCCTAAGGTAAGACTCTTAAGTTGCCATAAGGAGGCAAACCAAGCAAGCATCTGCTGGTCTTCTCCTCCCTACACTACATACCACACAGAATTTTGCACATATAAACTGCCCCGAATCCTGGGTATGGAATTCTCACAATCCTAACATTTGGAACTGCTCAGTCCTATAAATTATGTTGAAATCTTTAAAGAAGTCTGACTGCTGACTTTAGAATAAATTGTAAACCTACAATTAAAGACCCATGAAATGGGGGGTGGGGCAAGATGGCGGCACCAGGAGGACTCTCATTCTGAGGAGCAGCACAGCAGGATTGGCATAGTGACCAGCAATCGGAACTCTCGGCCATAAAACACAAGTGATTGTGTTTCACAGGTCCACAGCGGAGCAATCAGTCTCTGGCCCAGAGACTTGCTGAGTGCACCTCCCACTTTCCCGGACAGAACTGTGCACCCCAGGATAACAGACTAAGTTTCCCTGTTGGGAGAAAACCCCACAGCTAGGGAACCAGCAGTTTCTTCAAGAGGACTATACATGGAAATTTAGTGAGCACCAGCACACTAAATTTATAACAAGAAACCCATCAGTGGGGCAGCTGTCTTGAGAACTTCTATGGGTAAGAGGAGATTCCCCCCCTGCCTAACATAGACCACAGCTACTACTCAGGGCTATAAACCTGAGGTGAGCAGTGGCAACTCCTGAGAAACACTGGCCATACAGTGACCATAACCAAAAAGCAGAGAAGGACTCCTTCAGGAAAAATCATCTTCTGGCCAAGGGGATACTCCCTACCTCAGGACTCCCTACCTCAGGACTCCAGGAAGCACAGAAATTAACAGCCAACACCTAAATCAGCCCAATGGGTAGAGGTCAGCGTAAAGGCTCAACCAACAAAAGACAGAGCAATATGGCATCTCCAGAACCCAGCCATCCAGGGGGAAACAGCCCTGAACAATGCGGCATAATAGAAAATCAAGAAGATGATCTTACATCTATGTTGATGAAGAGAATAATAGAGGAAACAAATAAAATACATAAAGAATTAGAGGAAGATAAAACAAAACAGATCATGGCTATCCGTAAAGAAATGGAGGAAGATAAAGACAAGCAGATTAGGGCCATCCGTGAAGAAATACGGGAAGATGCAGCCAAACAGCTGTGACCTTCAGAGTAGAAATAATTAAATCACTGAAAGAAATAAAAGAGACAGAGTTGAAGGAACTAAAAGAAAAAGAGGAAAATACAAGCAGACAGGTGAAGGAAGTAAACAAAACAACTCAGACCTGAAGATAGAACTAGAAAAATTAAAGAAAACACAAATGGAGGAAATAATGGAGAGGAAGAATTTAGGGAAGAAAACAGGAACTACAGAGGTAAGCATAACCAACAGAATACAAGAAATGGAAGAAAGAATCTCAGGTGTAGAAGATACAATGGAAGAAATCGATGTATCTGTCAAAGAAAATGTGAAATCCAAAAAATTCCTGACACAGACCGTCCAAGAAATCCAAGACAATATGAAAAGACAAAACCTAAGAATAATAGGAATAGAGGAAAAAGAAGACTCCCTTCTCCAAGGTCCAGAAAATATTTTCAACAAAATTATTAAAGAAAATTTCCCCAAGTTAAAGGAGAAGCCAATAAGGATACACGAGGCCTACAGAACAGCCAACAAATTTGACCATAAAAGAAAATCCTCCTGCCACATAATAATCAAAACAGTAAGTATACAGAACAAAGAAAAAAATACTAAAAGCTGCAAGGGAAAAAGGCCAAGTAACATATAACGGCAAACCCATTAGAATCACACCTGACTTTTCAACAGAAACTATGAAAGCCAGAAGGGCCTGGACAGATATCATGCAGACCCTAAGAGAACACAGATGTCAACCCAGGCTACTATACCCTGCAAAACTCTCAGTCCTCATAGACGGAGAAAACAAGATATTCAATGACAAAAAAAAAATTTCAACAATACCTACACACAAATCCAGCATTACAGAAGATACTGGAAGCGAAAATACAAACCAAGAAAATTAGCTTCTGTCAAGAAAACACAGAAAATAATTAACCTTACTACAGCAAAACAAAAGCAACCAAACACACAATCTTATGACCACAGCCAACATCAAAATCAAAGGATCTAACAGCCACTGGTCATTAATCTCTCTCAACATCAATGGACTCAACTCTCCAGTAAAAAGACACAAATTAACAGAGTGGATACATAAACAAAACCCAGCAATCTGTTGCATACAAGAAACACACCTAAGACACAAAGATAGACATTACCTGAGGGTAAAAGTTTGGAAGAAGACTTTCCAAGCAAATGGACCCAAGAAACAAGCAGGAGTAGCCATTCTATTATCTGATAAAATAGATTTTCAACCAAAATTAATAAAAAGAGATGAGGAAGGACACTTCATACTCATCAAGGGAAAATTCCACCAGGAAGACATCACAATCCTGAACATCTATGCCCCAAATACAAGAGCACCCACATTTGTAAAAGAAACATTGATAAAATTTAAACCACATATAGATCCCCACACATTAATAGTGGGAGACTTCAACACCCCACTCTCAACAAAGGATATGTCAACAAAACAGAAATTAAACAAAGAAACAATATCTCTGACAGAGGTCATGAATCAAATGGACCTCACAGACATTTACAGAACTTTACACCCAAACACAAAGAATTTACCTTCTTCTCAGCACCTCATGGAACCTTCTCCAAAATAGACCATATAGTTGGTCACAAAGCAAGCCTCAACAGATACAAGAAGACTGAAATAATCCCTTGTATCCTGTCTGATCACCATGGAATAAAGCTGGACTTCAACAACAACAGAAATAGCAAAAAGCCTACACACACAAGGAAACTGAACAACTTGTTACTAAATGACAGCTGGGTCAGGGAAGAAATAAAGAAAGAAATTAAAGCCTTTCTAGAACTCAAAGAAAATGAAGACACAACATACCCAAACTTGTGGTACACAATGAAAGCAGTGCTAAGAGGAAAGTTCATAGCACTATGTGCCTTCAAGAAGAAATTCGAGACAGCTCATTCAAGCAACTTAATGGCCCACTTAAAAACCTAGAAAAAGAAGAAGCAGACACACCAAAAAGGAGTAGATGGCTGGAAATAATCAAACTCAGGGCTGAAATCAATCAATTAGAAACAAATAAAACAATTCAAAGAATCAATGAAACCAAGAGCTGGTTCTTTGAGAAAATCAACAAGATCGACAAACCCTTAGCCAAGCTAACTAAAAGGGAGAGAGACACCACCCAAATCAACAAAATCAGAAATGAAAAGGGGGACATAACTACAGACACTGAGGAAATCCAAACAATCATTAGGATTTACTTCAAAAGTCTATACTCAACAAAATTTGAAAATCTAAATGAAATGGACAATTTTCTTAATCGATTTGACTCACCAAAGCTGAATCAGGACCAGGTAAATCAATTAAATAGTCCTATATCCCCCAAAGAAATAGAAGCAGTCATCAAAAGTCTCCCATCCGAAAAAAGCCCAGGACCAGATGGCTTCAGCGCAGAATTCTACCAGACCTTCAAAGAAGAGCTAACTCCAATTCTCTTCAAACTATTCCACAAAATAGAAACAGAAGGAACATTACCAAACTCATTCTATGAAGCCACAGTCACCTTGGTACCTAAACCTCACAAAGACTCAACAAAGAAAGAGAATTTCAGGCCAATCTCCCTTATGAACACTGATGCAAAAATATTTAACAAAATACTTGCAAACCGGATCCAAGAACAGATCAAAGATATTATCCACTATGACCAAGTAGGCTTCATCCCAGGTATGCAGGGGTGGTTCAATATACAAAAATCCATCAATGTGATCCACCATATTAACAAACTGAAAGAAAAAAACCACATGATAATCTCCCTAGATGCTGAAAAAGCATTTGAAAAATCCAACATCCATTCATGTTTAAAGTACTGGAGAGATCAGGGATACAAGGCACATATCTAAACATAGTAAACGTGACATACAGCAAGCCTATAGCCAACATCAAACTTAACGGAGAGAAACTTAAAGCAATCCCACTGAAATCAGGGACAAGACAAGGCTGCCCACTCTCTCCATATCTCTTCAACATAGTGCTGGAAGTCCTGCTAGAGCAATAAGACAATTGAAGGAGATCAAGGGGATACAGATGGGAAAGGAAGAAGTCAAATTATCACTATTTGCAGATGATATGATAGTATACATGAGTGACCCCAAAAACTCTACCAGAGAACTCCTACAGCTGATAAACACCTTCAGCAAAGTGGCCGGATACAAAATTAACTCAAAAAAATCAGTAGCACTCCTGTATACAAAAGACAAAAGGGCTGAGAAAGAAATTAGAGAAACAACACCCTTCACAATAGCCACAAATTACATAAAATACCTTGGTGTAGCCCTAACCAAGCAAGTCAAAGACTTGTATGAAAAAAATTTCAAGTCTCTGAAGAAAGAATTAGAGGAAGA
>NW_026585644.1:57486144-57501010 GCF_907164565.1 Psammomys obesus
ATTGGCCTGCTCGTTGATCACTTCCCCCTGAGGGGGGAGCAGCCTTACCAGGCCACAGTAGAGGACAATGCAGCCACTTTTGATGAGAACTGATAGACTAAGATCAGAAAGAAGAGGAGAACCTCCCCTATCAGTGGACTTGGGGAGTGGCATGCATGCAGAAAGGAGAGGGAGGGTGGGATCGGGAGGGGAGGAGGGAGGGGCTTATGGGGGGATACAAAATGAATAAAGTGTAATTAATAAAAATAAAAAAAGACCCATGAAATGGATTAGTCTTCTTTTTCATCTATTCCTATTATTCTTAGATTTTTGTCTTTTCATGGCGTACTTGATTTCTTGGATGTTTTGTGTTTGGGACTTTTCCAATTTTACTTTTTCTTTGAGAATGTATCAATTTCTGATTCTCTCTTGTATTCTGTTGGTGATGCTTACTTTTGTGATTCTTGATCTTTTTCTAAAGTTCTCTAGCTCCAAGGTTTTCTCTGTGTTTTCTTTGATTCTAATTCAGTTTTCATGTCTTGGTGCATTTCTTCATCAGTTTGAATATGGCTTCCTGTCTCTCTATGATGGCCTCTATTTACTTTGTTTGTTTCCTCTCCATATGCCACGAACTGTATCTCTACTTGTCCCTCTATTTGTTTGCCTGTATTTGCCTGTATTTCTTTGAAAGCTTTGTTCATTTTCTCTTTATTTGCCTCTAATAACTGGATAAGCATAGATTGGAGATAATTTTCCTGTGTTTCAGATGAATTGGTATATCCATTGATTTTGGGGGTTGTTGGAGAAGCCATAATGTCCTGATTTTTGTTGGCTGTGTTCTTATGCAAACTTAGCCATCTGCTTTTCTGTAACCTTTGCTTTTTGTTCCTGGAGTCTGTACTTCACATTGGGTATGTCTGTCTCTTTTTTCTGGAGTATTCCTCAGGAAAATGAGAGAGGACCACTAGAGTGGATAATGGTGTTCTAGCAGTAGCTAAGTCAGGAAAGTCTCAGGCACATGTTTGGAAACACAGGCATTTGCGTGTAAGTGTGTGTTGAAGGACATGGTGCTAGAGCATATGGATGCATGGAAGGGTATAGCTAAGCACAGATGGGAGTGCTAGCTCTGTCCATGCATGAGTAGGTGCCCTGAACACCTCAGTGGTCTATAGGTCTTACTGTTTAAGACTTAGGCTTGTTTGAATTATGCTTCTATAAAGACAGGCTGGCAGAAACACATCCATATGTTTGTGATTTTTTTCACTTGTGACAGCAAAAACAATGATGGCCTTTCTGTCCCTGTTTAGATTCTGAAATGCTTTAGACAGCTGCAGTCATTCTACTAAAACATAAAAATCCAAGTGCCAGATTTATACTTGACATTTACATTCAATCCTCAGGTTTACAAACCACTTGCAGCCATAATAAGAAAGCAACATTTCCTCTCATTCTTTGGTGGGCACCAGTAGTTTCTTTGTTCATCCTGTGGCTTAAGGCTTTGACAACTAAGCAAAAATCTCCATAAGGTAGGTGGAGAAACACTATGTAGGTAGGTACAAGAAAGACAATTCAGATTCTCCTTCCTGGATGTCAAGACACATCTGAAGAGCATGATCAGTGGTAGTTTTGTTCCCAGTTTCCCACCTCTTAGCTTCATTCCAGGTGTTTCAACTTTTTTTTAACCTTTATGAATATTGAAGGGAAAGGGAAAGGGAACTGAGTTTTGTAGGGAGTTTGTGTGGTAGGAATGGAATAGCTGTTTATTAAATATTACCTTTTTTCCACTTCCACACCTGAATCACATCCTCCAAACTTCTGTAGAGTTAGATGCAGATCCTGAGCTTTCTGTATCATTAGATACCAATCCTGGGTTCCAGAAAGTGAGATGTCAGCAAAAGTGCTAAATCCCAGGAATTTCTTCCAGTATGAACTCTTTAAACAAGAATGCAAATCTTGGATATGATGTGAATTGTATTCAGAACCTAACTAAAATGTTTAGCTTGAAGAAAAAATGATAGCCAGTGACACTAATGGAAGATACTGTTGCAATTTGATGTTTAGACACTAGCCAATCCTCTCCATCACCACTGAGCTGGTTTCCTGCTTCTGCCACATCTGACTGGGTCATAAAAGTTTCCATTAGAAAGATTTGTTTTTATTTATCCTGCTTTAAAAAATATTTAGTATGTTTTCCTCTTCGACTCTTTTTTTCCTGAGCTTCTTGAAATCTGGTTTAAAAATAAATATATTTATGGTTTACAAAAAAATCACTTCATACATACAGACATGGTGAATGACTACCACAATAAAGCAGAAACATCCACCTCTTTACATAATTACAATGTGTGTGTGTGTGTGTGAACTAGCCTCTTTGAAAATTGCAAATATTAATTTAAAAAAATAAAAAAATAATAATAATGCAAATTTTTTATTGCTATTGACTATGGGCATATCTGGTTTCCAGCATCTACTCATATCCAAAAGTTTATACACTTAAGTAACTTCTCATTGCCTCTCATAGTCTAGTAGTTACTAGTCTCATAGTAACCACTATACTAATATCTGCTTTTGTGAGTTAGAGGGTTTGTTTGTTTGTTTGTTTGTTTGTTCGTTTCTAAGACAGAGTTTCTATGTGTAGCCTTCACTGTCCCAGACTCACTTTGTAAGCCAGGTTGGCCTCAAACTCCCAGAGGTCCACCAACCTCTGCCTCCCTGAGTATTGAGCTTGCAGGCATGTCCCACTGCACCTGGCTGCTAGATTTTTATAGATTCCACATATAAGAAATATCACACAATGTTTCTATGTGTGCATATAACAAATTATTTTTACCATACTTTCTCTTTCATCAGTTTGTCTGGAGATTGGCAATTCTGAGCACAATGTTGATATAGTCCCCTCTAATTTATTATGCTGTGAAGGACCCCCTGTATTCTATAATACCATGGCATGACATTTTTATGTGCTTTTCAAAAATTTGTTTTATACAGCTGGACCCTAAATTGTAGGAATAAGGGCACGAAATAGCAGGATATTGAAGGAGAGAACTGGGCATGAGAAATAAGACAGGGAGCTGGGACCAGGAGATCTTGTAAAAGGTAATGACATATGACAAGCAAGTTTGTTAAAATAAAGAAAGAAACATAACAAAAAAGAAAAGAAAGAAACAAAGAAAGAACAGCATTTTAGATAAATATTTGCAGAGAGGGAAATAAATGGATGAGGTCATCAGAGAGCTAAATAATATAATGTTGGAAAAGAGAACACAGAATACTGTTGTTCTCAAAGATGAAAGAAGAAACACTACCAACTCAGTTCAACACCAAATTAATTAAAACAAGCAATTAATTAAAGTGTGCTTTTAAAAACAAATCTGTATAAGCTTTTTTGATTTGTGAACATGGCTGTCTCTCCAGGGGGTGGGGATAGTTTCAAGAGATGGGCATTGGAAGTAGAGAAAACAAGGTTTTTAAAGTTCATGGATAAGGGATTTTCAAATAGAAGTTTTGTTAGGAAAATAGGTGTAGATATAGATGACGACCATAAGCATGATAAGGTGGTCATAGAAAGATAGTCATAACTATGTAGTCAGAACAACAGGTGGTTATAATAACCTTTTGAAAGAAAGGTAGGGTTACAAGATGGTCATCACAACTTTTTGAAATAAAGATATGCTTGCATTTCCTGTATCAGGCAGTATAGAACCATTTATAGTTAAAGTTACAGATGGGCTATAGACCAGTCCTTAAGAAACAGAGGTTTAGTCCATTCTGTAGATGTACCACAATTTCGGTATCCATTCCTCCACTGAGGGGGTATGTGGGCTATTTCCAGGTTTAGGCTGTTACAAATAAGGCTGCTACAAACATGGCTGAGTAAATGTCCTTATTGTGTACTTAAGCCTCTTTTGTGTGTATGCCGAGGAGTGGTATGGCTGGATCTTGAGGAAGCTCTATTCCTAGTTGTCTGACGAGGCACCAGATTGCTTTCCAGAGTGGTTGCACAAGTTTACATTCCCACCAGCAATGGAGGAGGGTTCCCCTCTCTCCACAACCTCTCCAGCATGTGTTGTCACTTGAGTTTTTGATCGTAGCCTTTCTGATGGGTGTATGGTGAAAACTTAGGGTCGTTTTGGTTTGCATTTCCCTTATGGCTAAGGAGGTTGAACATTTCCTTTAACTGTTTCTCTGCCATTTGATAATCCTCTATTGAAAATTTTCTATTTAGCTATGTACTGCATTTTTCAATTGGATTACTTGATTTGTTGCTGTTTAACTTCTTGAGTTCATTATATATAGTGGATATTAGTCCTCTGTCAGACAGAGGGTTGGTGAAGATCCTTTCCCAATCTGTAGTCATTTTGTTCTGACAACAGTGTCCTTTGCTTTACAGAATCTTTTCAGTTTCATGAGGTCCCATTTATTGATTGTTGCTCTTAGAGCCTGTGCTATTCGTGTTCTATTCAGGAAGTTGTCTCTGGTGCCAATGAGTTCAACGTTCTTCCCCACTTTTTCTTCTAAGCGATTTAGTGTGTCTGGGTTTATATTGAGGTCTTTGATCCACTTGGACTTTAGTTTTTTAAAGGGTGATAAGTATTGATCTATTTGCATTTTTCTACATGTAGACATCCAGTTAGACCAGCACCATTTGTGAAAGATGCTGTCTTTTTTCCATTGAATGGTTTTGAAAACTTTGTCAAAAATCAGGTGTCCATAAGTGTGTGGATTTATGTCAGGGTCTTCTATTTGATTCCATTGATCCACCATTCTGTTTCTATGCCAATACCATGCAGTTTTTAGTTTTTGCTCTATAGTACACCTTGAGATCAGGGATAGAGGTACTTCTGAAGATCTTTTACTGTAGAGAATTGTTTTAGCAATTCTGGGTTTCTTGTTGCTCCATATGAAGATGAGAATTTTTCTTTCAATGTCTGTAAAGAATTGTGTTGGTAATTTGATGGGAATTGCATTGAATCTGTAGATTGCTCTTGATAAGATGGCCATTTTTACTATATTAATCCTGCCAAGCCATGAGCATGGGAGATCTTTCCATCTTCTGATATCTTCTTCTAATTCTTTCTTCAGAGACTGGAAATTTTTTTCATACAAATCTTTGACTTTCTTGGTTAGGTTCACACCAAGGTACTTTATGTCCTTTGTGGCTATTGTGAAGGGTGTTGTTTCCCTAATTTCTTTCTTGACCCTTTTGTCTTGGGTATACAGGAGGGCTAGTGATGTTTTTTGAGTTAATTTTGTATCCAGCCACTTTGCTGAAGGTGTTAATCAGCTGTAGGACTTTCCCGGTAGAATTTTTGGGGTCACTCAGGTATATTATCATATCATCTGCAAATAGTGATACTTTGACTTCTTCCTTTTCAATTTGTATCCCCTTGATCTCCTTCACGTGTCTTATTGCTCTAGCAAGGACTTCAAGAACGATGTTGAAGAGATATGGAGAGAGTGGGCAGCCTTGCCTTGTCCCTGATTTCAGTGGGATTGACTTAAGTTTTTCTCCATTGAGTTTGTTATTGGCTATAGGCTTGCTGTTTGCTTTTCTTTCTCTTGCTATTTACCTACATTAGTCATTTTTGTAATCCCCTATAAATCACATTGATTTAATTCGGTGGTAATTTTTATTTGTGCTGTGCTTGCAAGTTGATGATTAAATTAACAAATGATTAAAGGTGATTTATTAACAGATAAGAGGTCGAATTTTGAAGACATATTTACATAAATGAAACCTTACTTGATTCACTTTTGAACTATTTCCCTCACTGGGTTCACTACCTTAAGTCTGTTCAACAAGCTAGAAAGCATATCTGCTACTGGAGATCTCATCATCTACCTGGGGCTCCTGGATTAATGAATCTTTGAGTACAACTTACTAAAACCACTAAAACAACATAATTCTTAACTACATTCTAGACATTTATCCTTATTACAAACAATGTTTGTAATAGATAGAGACCAATCTAGAAAATTGCAACCAATCAAACACAAAGTTGTTGATCCCAGTTTCTACTAAAATATTGACAAGACAACTCCTGTACCTCAGGAATATTGTGGAAGCCATGGCAGAAAGATGGTAGAAGCTAGAGAAACTGGAAGTTTGCTGTGAGATTGTGTTTTCTAGAAATGCTGTGTTGAGTATTCTCCACCCATGAAGAATCACTAACACAGCTGCCTATGCATGGTCTGAATGAGAGTGACACATATGGACATACTAATGTAAAGTAGAGAAAGCTCATTTAGCTCCACCTTAGAAAAAAAACTACAGACAATTAAGAAATGATGAAATGTGATAAACATTCTTCTCTGGAGAAGAACATACCAATTGATTACCTAATGGCAAATGGTCAGCTCTGAAAACGTACATACAAGTGACATTATATGGACAGAAATGTTTGTATTTATATATTCAGAAACATAAATATGAATATATGCAACAAAAAATTTATAATAAAGAGGCTATGATTTTGAATTTGATCAAGGAACAGCATGTGGAAAGAGGTAGAGGAGAGTGTATTGAGATAGTGTGGTTGATATAATTTTATTTTTAAAAATAATGTCCAGTATCATCTAGTTCTCTAGAAGCAAATTAATTTCCCTCCTCTTTATCATTTTTCCAAATCTTCTCCTTTTGCTCCTCTCTTCTTTCTTCTCCCCATCTTCTTCTTCCTTGAAATAGGTGAATCTGTTGTATTGGTTACTTTCTTGCTATGCAATATACCTGACAACAGTAATGTAAGGAAGGCTTTGATTTATAGGTCCAGGTGATTTTAATGTCTATCATGGCAGAGATGATATGATTACCAGAAGGACATGGCTGTCAACATTGTATAGTCAGGAAAGAGTGTTGAGTGTTTGTGTTTAACTCACTTTCTCCTACTTACTTATTATTTGATCTTAGACTGTGGATTGAATGTTAACTTCCACATTTAGGGTATGTCATCCAACTCAAATTAACCTAATATAGACAATCCATTTTAAACATGGCCATTTTAAGCATTTATTTTATGGCCATCCCAAATGCCACTGAGTTGAAAGTCAAGGTTAACTTTGCATTAAAAAATAGCTTCTTATGCTTCTAGTATATTCCTTAAGTTCTGTGGTTTAGTGCGTTATGCTTATGTGCTTTGCTTACAATTATCACTTTTAACTGACAAGAAAACTTCATTCTAGAAGTTGAACATTTGGTCCTTTACTTAACATTAGAAGATTTAAAATTCAAACACAGTTCATATTTTCTTCTCTTTAATATACAAAGGATTCCAGTTATTTTAAAAAATGATTGGAATAGCTAGTATCACTTCAGAGAATCTTCACTATTCCTTTTTTAGTTTATGAATTTCTTTAGTAAGGGGACGATGAAACCTTACATTTTCATTTTCATAGGAGGGAATGTTATTGTCAAGTGAAAAGAACCATAGAAATAATTCCCTGAATATTCACTTTTCAAAATATGACTTATCAATATAAACAGCAATTCCAATTAAAAAATAAAACTGTGAGTGGTGAGGTAAGTAATTATCTAGTAGGTAATTTGATGACTTTTCTTAAAAATAGCTAGAAACACTTTCAGAAAATTTTGTAAAAGACTGTGCATGACTTCAGTATGAGATGTTTATATGGTTGAATGATAATACTCAAGAGTTATGGGTTTGCATTATTTTTAAATTCCCTAGTTTATATAACTGCTTTTACTTCCTATTATTATCATATAATAAAATTTTAACATATGGGTATATTTCACATAAAAGCAGAGGAAAGAGAACATGTAAGTATGTTATTTATTCTTGATGCTTTTGATCAGAAAGCAAAATAAATGAGTAGGTTAAAAATAATCTCATAGAATAAATTGGACTATTTAATATCATTACTTAAGTAAAAATGATAATTACCATTCTATGAATATAATTAAAATGGATAACTAGTAATTAATATCCATTCCTCTTTAGTAAACACAGCCATCTCTCAAACAAAAATGGATTATCATAGGTAAATGAATTTTCTCTGTTCAGACATGTTGTGAGGGGAATGATTTTTAATAAGCCAGTTTGACTTGATGACAGGTTTCAAAATTGGCTACAGGCTGAACAGTCCTGAGTTTTATTTCTCAGAAAACAAAAGTGCAGTCCATAGAAACAAAATACAATAACTCAACCCCCCCCCTCCGAAAATCAGAAACAATAATATAGCCACTGCCTTTAAAAGTCCCCAAGCACTTGACCAAATTAAAGTTTAGTTAGAAACACTTCATTTAGTTAGTCAAAGTGATATGTTACCTGGGTAATTTTTGGTAGCACTCTCTGTTACCTGGGCACACGTTGTTACTTGTCACTCGTGAAGTCCCCCAACTGCAGAACCAATCGTAAGTCTCCCACCTCCTCAGTACTCCCTAGATCAACACCAAGCAATCAATGAAAAGATTACCTAATCATACTAGGGAAATGCCCTGTCTTTAAATTAAGCGTGCATGCTCAGTTCAATGTTGCCATTCTATGGAATGGTGGCACCAGCATGCTGACAATTTCTGCAGAATAAATGTTCCTTGTTTTTGCATACTGCCTGAGTCTGAGGTCATCTTTGAGCAATGCTTGGACCTAACAGTTGTCTTCTCCCTGTTTCATGTATTGTCATAGCAATGATTGACTTCATATGGCCTGACTCAGCTACTTGGCAACCAAAGAGAGAAAGAAATGTTCTGTATTCTATAATCTGCTAAAAGAGCCACTATCTTTAGGTTTTATATTAATAAGAAGTGATACTTCTTTCAATTATTATTTTTACTTTTTATAATGTTTTCAATTTGTATTCCAATTTGTAATACCCCTCCTCATCTCATCCTCGTCCCACTTTCCCTCCTTCTTTGTCACATCTCCCTCCCCTAGTCCACAGAAAAAGAGAGCCCTCCTCTACCAACTCACCCTAGTCTATCAAGTCCTATCAGGACTACCTGTATACTCTTTTTCTGTGACCTGGAAGGGCCTCCCCCGCAGGGGTAAGTGATTTAAAAGCAGGCAACAGAGTTCATGTCAAAGAAAGCCCCTGTTCCCCTTACTGAGGAACCCAAATGGAGGCTAAGGTGCCTATCAGCTACATCTGAGCAGGATCTAAGTCTTCTCTAGGCATGATATTTAGTTGATGCATCAATCTCAGCAGTACCCCTTGGGCCCAGCTATTTAGGCTTTATGGGTCCACTTGTGAAGCTCCTGTCCCCTCATGGTCCTTCTATTTCCCCCTTCTTTCATATGATTCCCTGCACCCATGACTCGCATGGAGACTGATCTGGCTATATCTGAGCAGAAGCCTAGTCCTCTCCCTGCACGATCCTTGGTTGCTGCATCATTCTCCACAGGTCCCCCATTGGCCCAGATTAGTTGATTCTGCTCTTCTTATAGAGCTCCTATCTCCTCCATATCCTTCTTTCTCCCACTCTTCCATAAGACTCCCTGAACTCTGCTCAAAGTTTGACTGTGAGCTGGTTTTATGTTAAGTTCACTGATTGCCTTGGACTTTAGTTTTATGCAGGGTGATAAATACGGATCTATTTACATTTTTCTACGCGAAGATATCCAGTTAGACCATCAACATTTTTTGAAGATGATATCTTTTGTTCCATTGTAGGGTTTTGGCTTCTTTATCAAAAATCAAGTGTGAGTTTATTTCTGGGTCTGCCATTAATTCTCCAGTCTGTTCCTATGCCAGTACCATGCAGTTTTTATTACTGTTACTATATAGTACAGCTTGAGATTAGAAATGGAGATACCTCCAGAAGATCTTTTATTGTACAGGATGGTTTTTAACTATTCTGTTTTTTTTTTTCCATATGAAATTGAGAATTGTTCTTTCAAATTCTGTAAAAAATTGTGTTGGTATTTTCATAGGAATTGCTTTGAATCTGTAAATTGCTTTTGGTAGGATGGTCATTTTTACTATGTTAATCCTACCAATCTATGAGCATGGGAGAGCTTCTCATCTTCTGATATCTTCTTCAATTTCTTTCTTTGGAGAGCTGCAGGGTTTTTTTTTTTATACAAGTCTTTCACTTACTTGTTTAGAGTTACACAAAAATATTTTATGCTTTTGTTTTTGTGGCTATGGTAAAGGGTGTTACTTCTTTTCTTTCTCAGCCCATCATCCGTCCTTTGCATACAGGAGGGTTACTGATTTATTTTTTTTTTGAGTTAAATTTTTATACAGCCACTTTGCTGAAGGTGTTTATCAGCTAAAAAAGTTCCTTGGTAGAATGTTTGGGGTCACTTATGTATACTATCAAATCATCTGCAAATAGTGATACTTTGAATTCTTCCTTTCCAAATTGTATCTCCTTGATCTCCTTTAGTTGTCTTATTGTTTTAGCTAAAACTTCAAATACTATGTTAAAGAGGTAGAGAGAGACTGGGCAACATTGCCTTGTCCTGATTTCAATGAAGTTGATTTAAGTTTCTGTCCATTTAGTTTAATGTTAGCTATAGGCTTGCTGTATTTTGCCTTTACTATGTTTAGGTATGTGCCTTATAACCCTGATATCTCCAAGACTTGAGCATGAATGGGTGCTGAATTTTGTAAAATATTTTTCGACATCTAAGAAGATGATATGTTTTTTTTTTCTTTTAGTTTGTTTATGTGGTGGATTACATTGACAGATTTCTGTATATTGAATCAACCCTGAATTCACAAAATGAAGACTGCTTAGTCATGGTATATGATATTTTTGATGTGTTCTTGCATTTGTTTTGCAAGTATTCTATCACATATTTTTTATGTCAAAAGCAGTTCTGAGGGGAAAGTTCATATCACTAAATGCCTTCAGAAAGAAATTGGAGACGTCTGACACAAAGAATTTTATGGCACACCTGAAATCCCTAGTGGGGAAAAAAAAAAGATCCAAATATACTTAAGAAGAAAAGATAGCTGGGGGTAATCGAACTCAGTGCTAAAACCAATAAATTAGAAACAAAGAGAACAATTCAAAGAATTAACAAACCCAAGAGCTGTTTTTTTAAAAAAAACAAAAACAAAAACAAAAAAAAAACTCAACAAGATAGATATTTAACCCTATAAAATAATTTGTGTACCTAAAATCACAGGTAATCCATACATATTTTTATTTTCATAATTTTTTATATTTGTTTAAAAAAATTTAAATATTTCCCTGGATCTTTAGTTTATCAATTGTCAACGTACTTAAGTAGATGTGTTGTTTTTCCTCACTTAACTCATATTAGGGATTCTCAGATCAATGTCAGAGTTTTTCTCACATTTTCTCCTAAATTTCCTGTAAAAACTTCCTCCCAAATATGCTCAGCTTCCTATAATATTCTTTTGGATTATCTGTATGTTGGTCATTTTGGTATCATGTGTTCTGCCCTCATAAATTTGTTTCTTTTGCCTAGAAAACTATCTAGCTACCTATTGGTAAGCTCCATTTAAATTTTTGTGGTTTTTTTTTCTATTCTAAACATTATATTTTTAAAATAACTGAGAGCATGTGAGCTCTACTGATAGTGTATCAGAAATCAGTAGCCTAATTGTAATAACCATTTGCAAGAAAAGCTGTCTGGGCAAAAGGTTATGCCTTATGACACATTGTAACAGAACATGGTATTTTTGGTGTGTTGTGGTGGTGGTTTTCTGTTTTGGAAGAAGATTGCAACAGCAGAAGCAGATTTGTAGAAACAGAGAAATGAGTGTGATTGGGGTGCATGATGTGAAATTTACAAAGAATCAATAAGAAGTGCAAAAGCAACACATAACCAGGAGTGGCAGCACACAACCTACAGAGTTTCAGGCCAGCCAGACCTAAACAGTGAGATTCTTTCTCCAAAACAAACAAATATACATACATACATATGTACATAGATATGCACATACATACATACATACAAATAGATAAAATATAAATTAAAATAGCAAGTAGTATTCTTCATATGTAAATTTTCTCTTTACCTTCTGAATATATTAACTTTGCTCATTTTATTATCAATTAATAATAGTTGTAAGGTTGATTTTATTTCCATCATAATTATGAGAATGTTCTTTCTATTTTTCAATATAGCCTGTTTTGAGTATGTATTCCTCTTTAACGATATTTACTATTAAATAATTTGTATCTGATATATAACCTAGTTGGCCATATTTGAAAAAGTACCGAGGTTTGTAGATTGGCACAGTACTTAAATAGCTCCTCCTAATCACATGACTGCTCTAGAGTACTTTCTCTTACACATTCCACATTTTCTACTTGATAAAAAGACAAGTACTTGAAGTAAAATGATGTGAAGAAGCTAATGATTCTTCTGAAATTTCTATATTGCTGTTTTTTTATTCATTACATCAGTGTTATATAGTACTGGATTCTTAGCATTCACCACTTCAGAGCATGCAAGAGTTTAGACATCACAATTCACCCATTTTAAAACACAATTATCTTCTTTATATTTATTCATATATCTTCTTTGTATGTTTTATCAGTTTTTCAATTTTTATGTCTTATTTCTATCAATCATCTATCTATTTGTCTATCCATCTAACTATCTACCTTATTTCTAACTATCTGTTGTTACATATTGGACTAAACATATTTCAGTGAATCATCAATTATGCCAGAAGGTTAGGTATGAACATAGAAGGATACTATATATTTGGCCAGACTACCATCTTGAATTGAAGGGAACCATTTCATTATGCTTTCATTTCCAATTCCCATTTTATTTTTAATTTTACGAATGATTCAGAAAGGGCCTCTGAAAGACTCTACCTAGTAGTGTATCAAAGCAGATACTGAGACTCATAAGCAAACCTTGGGCAGAGTGCAGGGAATCATATGGAAGAAGGGGGAGTTAGTATGATCTGGAGAGGACAGGAGCTCCACAAGGACCAAATAAATCTGGGCAGAGGGGTCTTTTATGAGACCTCTTCTCCAACTGAGGACAATGTATGGATCTAACCTAGAATCCCTGCTCATATGTAGCCCATAGTAGCTCAGTATCCAAGTGGGCACCGTAGTGAAAGGAACAGGGACTATTTCTGACATGAACTCAATAGCTGGCTATTTGACCTCCCCCACCCCACCCCGAGGGAGGAGCAGCCTTGCCAGGACACAAAGGAGGAAATTGCAGCCAGTCCTGAAGAGACCTGATAAGCTAGGGTCAGATGGAAGGGGAGGAGGAGTTCCCCTATCAGTGGACTTGGAAAGGGGCAGGGAGGAGATGAGGGAGGGAAGGTGGGACTGGGAAGGAATGAGGGAGCTGGATACAGCTGGAATACAAAGTTAATAAACTGCAAATTATATTTAAAAAATTTAATTAAAAATAAATGAATGATTTAATAACAGTATCTTCAAATGCAAGCATCCCTATCACTGGGACAGTCTACATAATATAGGGCTCTGCATTATTCCATTTTGTATTGTTGTGTATTATTTTAGGCAGAACACGTCAAAAGAAAAGAGGCATTTTTAGCTCACAGGTATGAAGGCTCAACAGCTTTGGTTTTGTCAGAGTTTACTCTCTTGAGGTCAAACTAATGGCTCCCATAATAACTACTAATACTTTCTTTTTTCTCTTAATATTTTGCATTGTGTTTATTCATTATAATTTCAGAAGAGAATAAATAAGAATCTGTATTTTTGCCATATTTATAAATTTATATAAATAGAAAAATTACAAAACAAACACACAAATGGCTACTCTAAAGCATAATCACAAAGAACCTTGGCCTCTTAGCCAATTGCCAGATTTGAGTCAATTTTTAATTAAATTTTTTATTTTTTATATTAATTACAGTTTATTTATTTTGCATCACAGCTGTAGCCCCCTCCATCATTCCCTCCCAATCCCACCATCCCTTCCTAATCTCCTCCCTGGCCTTCTCTAAGTCCACTGATAGCAGAGGTCCTTCTCCCCTTCCATGTGACCCAGGCTTATGGCATCTCTTCAGGACTGGCTGTAATGTCCTCCTCTGTGGCCTAACAAGACTTATCACCGGGGGAGTCAAAGATCCAGCCACTGAGTTCATGTCAAAGACAGTCCCTGTTCCCGTTATTAGGATGCCCACTTGGATACTGAACTGCCATGGGCTATGTCTGACCAGGAGTTATAGTTTATATCCATACATGGTCCTAGTTTGGAGAAACAGTCTCAGAAAAGACCCCTCTGCCCAGATATATTTGGTCATTGTGGAGCTCCTGTCTTCTCCAGGTCTTACTATATCCCTCTTCTTTCATATGATTCCCTGCACTCTGCCCAAGGTTTGCTTATGAGTCTCAGCATCTGCTTTGATACACTAATAGACAGAGTCTTTCAGAAGCCCTCGAGGTAGGCTCCTGTCCTGTTTCCTGCTTTCTCATATTTCCAATGTTCATCCCATTTGTCTTTCTTAGAAAGGATTGATTATCTTACCTCCAGTCCTCCTTCTTGTTTAGCTTCTTTAGGTGTACAGATTTTAGTATGTTTATCCTTTCAGGTCTAGTATCCACTTTTTTTTAATTTTTTATTAATTACACTTTATTCATTTTGTATCCCCCCATAAGCCCCTCCCTCCTCCCCTCCCGATCCCACCCTCCCTCCCCTTTCTGCATGCATGCCACTCCCCAAGTCCACTGATAGGGGAGGTTCTCCTCTTCTTTCTGATCTTAGTCTATCAGTTCTCATCAAAAGTGGCTGCATTGTCCTCTATTGTGGCCTGGTAAGGCTGCTCCCCCCTCAGGGGGAAGTGATCAACGAGCAGGCCAATCAGATTATGTCAGAGGCAGTCCCTCTTCCCATTACTATGTAACCCACTTGGACACTGAACTGCCATGGGCTACACCTGTGCAGGGGTTCCAGGTCATCTCCATGAATAGCCAGAAGCTGGAAACAACCCAGATGCCCCTCAACTGAAGAAT
>NW_026585644.1:57506010-57604652 GCF_907164565.1 Psammomys obesus
TCTTCCTCTAATTCTTTCTTCAGAGACTTGAAATTTTTTTCATACAACACTTTGACTTGCTTGGTTAGGGTTACACCAAGGTACTTTATGTCATTTGTGGCTATTGTGAATGGTGTTGTTTCTCTAATTTCTTTCTCAGCCCTTTTGTCTTTTTGTATACAGGAGTGCTACTGATTTTTTTGAGTTAATTTTGTATCCGGCCACTTTGCTGAAGGTGTTTATCAGCTGTAGGAGTTCCCTGGTAGAGTTTTTGGGGTCACTCATGTATACTATCATATCATCTGCAAATAGTGATAATTTGACTTCTTCCTTTCCCATCTGTATCCCCTTGATCTCCTTCAACTGTCTTATTGCTCTAGCAGGACTTCCAGCACTATGTTGAAAAGATATGGAGAGAGTGGGCAGCCTTGTCTTGTCCCTGATTTCAGTGGGATTGCTTTAAGTTTCTCTCCATTCAGTTTGATGTTGGCTATAGGCTTGCTGTATATCGCCTTTACTATGTTTAGATATGTGCCTTGTATCCCTGATCTCTCCAGTACTTTAAACATGAATGGATGTTGGATTTTGTCAAATGCTTTTTTAGCATCTAGGGAGATTATCATGTGGTTTTTTTCTTTCAGTTTGTTAATATGGTGGATCACATTGATGGATTTCCGTATATTGAACCACCCCTGCATACCTGGGATGAAGCCTACTTGGTCATAGTGGATAATATCTTTGATGTGTTCTTGGATTCGGTTTGCAAGTATTTTGTTAAGTATTTTTGCATCAATGTTCATAAGGGAGATTGGCCTGAAATTCTCTTTCTTTGTTGAGTCTTTGTGAGGTTTAGGTACCAAGGTGATTGTGGCTTCATAGAATGAGTTTGGTAATGTTCCTTCTGTTTCTATTTTGTGGAATAGTTTGAAGATAATTGGAGTTAGCTCTTCTTTGAAGGTCTGGTAGAATTCTGCGCTGAAGCCATCTGGTCCTGGGCTTTTTTAAATGAGCATATACTGTGTGTCATTCTGTTTCTGGGATACCTCACTCAGGATGATCTTTTCTAGATCCCACCATTTTCCTGCAAATTTCATGATTTCCTTGTTTTTAATTGCTGAGTAGAATTCCACTGTGTAAATGTACCAAGATTTCTGTATTCATTCCTCTATTGAGGGACATCTGGGTTGTTTCCAGGTTCTGGCTTTTATGAATAAAGCTGCTATGAACATGGTTGAACAAATGTCCTCCTTGTGTACTTGAGCATGTTTTGGATATATGCCTAGGAGTGGTATAGCTGGATCTTGAGAAAGTACTATTCCTAGTTGTCTGAGAAAGCACCAGTTTGATTTTCCAAGTGATTCTAAAAATTTACATTCCTACTAGCAATTGAGGTGGGTTCCATTTCTCCAAATCCTCTCTGCATGTGTTTTCACTTGAGTTTTTTTTTTTTTAACTTAGCCCTTCTGAGGCATTTAAGGTGAAATCTGAAGGTCGTTTGGATTTGCATCTCCCTAATAGCTAAGAATGTCACAATTTCTTTAGGTCCTTCTCTGGCATTCTATATTCCACCAATGAGAATTCTCTCTTTAGCTCTGTCTCCATTTTTTAATTGGATTGCTTGATTTGTTGCATTTTAAAAATTGTATTAATTACACTTTATTCACTTTGTATCCCCCATAAGCCCCTCACTCCTCCCCTCCAAATCCCACCCTCCCTCCCCCTTCTTTACCCATGCCCCTCCCCAAATCCACTGATAGGGGAGGTCCTCCTCTCATTCCTTCTGATCGTAGTCTATCATATCTCATCAGGAGTGGCTGCACTGTCAACTTCTGTGGCCTGGTAAGGCTGCTCCCCCCTTAGGGGGAGAAGAACAAAGAGCAGGCCAATCAGTTTATGTCAGAGGCACATTAATGTGTAACACACTTGGACACTAAACTGCCATGGGCAACATCTGTGCTGGGGTTCTAGGTTATCTATCCCCATGCATAGTACTTGGTTAGAGTATGAGTCTCTGGGAAGACCCCTATGTTCAAATTTTCTGGTTCTGTTGCTCTCCTTGTGGAGTTTCTGTCCTCTTCAGATCTTGATATTTCTCATTTCTTACATAAGATTCCATGAACTCTGCCCAACAGTTGGCCATAAGTCGCAGTGTCTGCTTTGATAGTCTGCACGGCAGAGACTTTCAGAGGCCCTCTGTGGCAGGTTCCTAGGTTGATTCCTGTTTTCTTATTCTTCTGATGGCCATCCTCTTTGCCTTTCAGGATGGCGATTGAGCATTTTAGTCAGGGTCCTCTCACTTGCTTAGTTTCTTTAGATGTACAGTTTTTTGTAGGTGTATACTATGTTATGTCTATATGAGTGAGTATATACCGTGTGTGTCTTACTGCTTCTGAGACAGCTCACTCAGGATGATTCTTTCCAGGTCCCACCATATCCCTGCAAATTTCATGATTTTATTTTTTTTCATTGCAATGTAATACTCCATTGTGTAGATGTACCACAATTTCTGCATCTATTCTTCAGTTGAGGGGCATCTGGGTTGTTTCCAGGTTCTGGCTATTACAAATAAAGCTACTACAATCATGGTTAAGCAAATGTCCTTATTGTGTACTTGAGCCTCTTTTGGATATATGCCTAGGAGTGGTATGGCTGGATCTTGAGGAAGTGCTATTCCTAGTTGTCTGAGAAAGCGCCAGATTGCTTTCCAGAGTGGTTGTACAAGTTTACATTCCCACCAGCAGTGGAGGAGGGTTCCTTTCTCCACAACCTCTCTACCATGTGTTGTCACTTGAGTTTTTCATCTTGGCCATTCTGATGGGTATAAGGTGAAATCTCAGGGTCGTTTTGATTTGCATTTCACTAATGGCTAATGAGGTTGAGCATTTCTTAAAGTGTTTCTCTGCCATTCAATATTCCTCTACAGACAATTCTCTGTTTAGCTCTGTTCCCCATTTTTTAAATGGATAACTTGGTTTGCTTTTAGTTCTTTACATATTCTTGATATTAGCCCTCTGTCACATAAAGGGTTGGAGAAGATTCTTTCCAAATCTGTAGGAAGTCATTTTGTTTTGACGACGGTATCTTTTGCTTTACAGAAGCTTTTCAGTTTCATGAGGTCCCATTTATTGATTGTTCCTCTTAGAGCCTCTGCTGTTGGTGTTCTGTTCAGGAAGTTGTCTCCTGTACCAATGAGTTCTAGAGTCTTCCCCAATTTTTTTTCTAACCAATTTAATGTGTCTGGTTTTATGTTTAGGTCTTTGATCCCCTAAAGATCTCCCATGCTCATGGTTTGGCAGGATTAACATAGTAAAAATGGCCATCTTACCAAAAGCAATCTGCAGATTCAATGCAATTTCCATCAAATTACCACCACAATTCTTTACAGACCTGGAAAGGAAAATCCTCAACTTCATATGGGATAACAAGAATCCCAGAATTACTAAAACAATCCTCTACAATAAAAAAATCTTCTGGAGGTATCTCCATCCCTAATCTTAAACTGTACTATAGAGCAACAGTAATAAAAACTGTGTGGTGCTGGCATAGAAACATAATGGTCGATCAATGGAACCAAACAAAAGACCCAGAAATAAACCTACAAACTTATGGACACCTGAACTTTGACAAAGATGCCAAAACCATACAATGGAAAAACTATAGCATCTTCAACAAATGGTGCAGGTCTAACTGGATGTCTACATATAGAAAAATGCAAATAGTTCCATACTTATCACTGCACAAAACCAAAGTCCAAGTGGATTTGTTGCTTTTTAACTTCTTTAGTTTTTATATATTCTGGATATCACCCCTCTGTCAGATATAGGTTTGGTGAAGATTCTTTCCCAGTCTGTAGGCTGTCATTTTGTTCTGAAGACAGTGTCTTTTGCTTTACAGAAGCTTTTCAGTTTCATGGGGTCCCATGTATTGATTGTTGCTCTTGGAGGTTGTGCTCTTAAGAGTTCTGTACAGGAAGTTCTTTCCTGTGCCGATGAGTTCTAGCTAATTCCCCACTTTTTCTTCAATCTAATTTAGTGTGTCTGGTTTTTATATTGAGGTCTTTGATCCACTTAGTGGATCAAATTTGGTGATAAATTTGGATCTATTTGCATTTTCTGCAGGTAGACATCCAATTGGACCAGCACCATTTGTTGGTTTTGGCTTCTTTGTCAAAAATCAAGTATTCATAGGTGTTTGGGTTTATTTCTGGGTCTTATATTCAGTTCCATTGATCCACCATTCCTTTTCTATGCTAATATCATGCAGTTTTTATTACTATTGCTCTGTAGTACAGCTTGAGATCAGGGATGGAGATACCTTCATATGATCTGTTTTTGTACAGGAACGTTTTTGAAATTCTGAGGGTTTTGTTTTTCCATATGAAGTTTTGAATTCTTCTTTCAAGGTCTGTAAATAATTGTGTTAGTATATATGGGAATTGCATTGATTTTGTAGATTGCTTTTGGCAGAATGTCCATTTTCACTATGTTAATCCTAACAATCCGTGAGCACAAAAGATCCTTTCATTTTCTGAGATCTTCTTCGATTTCTTTCTTTAGAGACTTGAATTTTTTGTTTTTTGTTTTTTTTTTTTTCACACATGTCTTTCATTTGCTTGGTTAGAGTCACACCTAGGTACTTTATGTCATTAGTGGCCACTGTGAAGGGTATTTCCCTAATTTCTTTCTCAGCTTTTTTCCTTGGTATACAGGAGGGCTTTTGATTTTTTTTTTTGAGTTAATTTTTTATTCAGCCACTTTGCTGAAGGTGTTTATCAGCTGAAGGAGTTCGCTGATTGAATATTTGGGGTAGTTCATGTATAATATCATATCATCTGCGAATAGTGATACTTTCACTTCTTCATTCCTAATTTGTATCCCATTGGTCTATGTTAGTTGTATGTTGCTCTAGCTAGGACTTCAAGTACTATGTTGAAAAAATATGGAGAGAGTGAGCAGCCTTGCCTTGTCCCTGATTTCAGTGGGCTTTGTTTGTGTTTCTCTCCATTGAGTTTGATGTTGGCTATAGGCTTGCTGTATATTGCCTTTACTATGTTTAGGTATGTGCCTTGTATCCCTGATTTCTCCAAGACTTTAAACATGAATGGGTTTTGGATTTTGTCAAATGCTTTTTTGGCATCTAAGCAGGTAATCATCTGGTTTTTCTCCTTCAGTTCTTTTATATAGTGTATTACGTGGATGGATTTCCATATATTGAACCATGCTTTCAAGCCTGGGATGAAGCCTACTTGGTCATGGTAGATGATATTTTTTATGTGTTCTTGGATTCAGTTTGCTAGTATTTTATTGGGTATTTTTGCATCAATGTTCATAAGAGAGGTAGGTCTGAAGTTCTCTTTTTTGGTGGATCTTTGTGTGGTTTAGGGATTAAGGTGACTGTGGCTTCATAGAATGTTTTTGGTAATGTTCCTCTGTTTTTATTTCAATCTTCTTGTGTCTGTTTAGGCTTGCTTTGTGACCAACTATATGGTCTGTTTTGTAGAAGGTTCCATGAAGTGCTGAAAAGAAGGTATATTCTTTTGAATTTGGGTGAAAACTTCTGTATACATCTATTAAATCCATTTGATTTAAGGCCTCTGTAAGTGCTCTTATTTCCCTGTTTAGCTTCTGTCTCGATGATCTGTCCCTTGGTGAAAAATGGAGTGTTGAAGTCTCCCACTGTTAACGTGTTGGGATCTTTGTGTGATTTCAACTTTAATAATGTTTCCCTTACAAAAGTAGGCGCTCCTGTATTTGGGGCACAGATGTTCAAAATTGTGATGTCCTCATGGTGGAATTTTCCTTTGATGAGAATATAGTGCTCCTCTTCATCTTTTTTGATAAATTTTGGTTGAAAGTCTATTTTTTAGATATTATGATAGCTATCCCAGCTTGTTTTCTGGTTCCATTTGCCTGGAAAATGTTTTTCTAGCCCTTTACTCTGAGGTAGTGTTCATCTTTGTTGCAGAGGTGTGTTTCTTGGATGCAGCAGAATGTTGGATTCTGGTTTCTATAACCATTCTGTTAGTCTGTGCCTTTTTATTGGAGAGTTGAATCCATTGATTTAGATAGACAATAGTGACCAATGAACATTAGTTCCTTTAATTGTGGAGTTGGTGGTCTTACTGTGATTCATTGTTTGTTTTTCTTTTAGTTTTTGTAGGGACATTATCTTTATCCTATGTTTTCTTGGGTGTAGCTGTTTTTTGTTGGATTGTAGTTTTCCTTCTAGTATCTTCTGTAGAGCTGGTTTGCTGTATAGATATTGCTTAAATTTAGTTTTGTCATGGAATATTTTTTTTCTCCATCTATGTTGATTGAAAGCTTTGCTGGGTATAGTAGTCTGGGTTGGCATCTGTGGTCCTTAAAAGTCTGCATGACATCTTCCTGGGCACTTCTGGCTTTCATATTTTCTGATAAGAAGCCTGGCATGATTCTGATAGGTCTATCTTTGTAGGTTACTTGGCCTTTTTCCTTTGCTTCTTTTAACATGTATTCTTTTTTCTCTAGATTTAGTGTTTTGACCATGATGTATCATGAGGGGTTTCTTTTCTGGCCTAGTCTATTTGGTGTTCTGTAGGCCTCTTGGATATTTATGGACAACTCTCTCTTTAAGTTGGGAAAATTTTCTTCTTGATTTTTCTTGAACATATTTTTTGGACGTTGGAGCCTGGTATCTTCATTTTCATCAATTCCTATATTCTTAGGTTTGTCCTTTTCATGGAGTCCTTGATTTCTTGGATGTTTTCTGTTTGGGACTTTTACAATTTTACTTTTTATTTGAGAGAAGTATCAATTTGTGCAAGTATATCTTCAGCACCAGAGATTCTCTCTTCCATTTCTTGTATTCTATTGGTGATACTTACTTTTATGCTTCCTGATCTTTTCTTTAAGTTCTCCAGTACCAGGGTGTTCTCTGTGTTTTCCTTATTGATTTTAATTCTGTTTTCATGCCTTGCATCATTTCTTTCATCTGTTTGAATGTGGATCCCCATCTCTGTATTTTTTTTTTGTTTCCTCTCCATATGCCACTAAATGTGCCTCTGCTTGTGTCTCTATTTGTTTGGCTATATTTGCCTGTGTTTCTTTGAGAGTTTTGTTCATTTCCTCTTTATTTGCTTCCATTTGTGTGGCTATTTCTTTGAGAAATTTGTTTGTTTCCTCTTTATGTGCCTCTAATAACTGAATAAGCATAGTTTTAAAATAATCTTGCTGTGTTTCTGATGAATTGGAGTATCCATTGATTTTTGGTGTTGCTGGTAATGCCATGATGTCCTGATTTCTGTTGGATGTGTTCTTATGCTGACCTCTGGCCATTTGCTTATCTGTAACCTTCACTGTTTATTCCTGAATTCTGCAGTTCAGACTAGTACAGTCTTTCTCTAGTGTCCAGAGAATTCTTCAGGAAGATGAGAAGAGGTCCAGTGGTTTGAGAGTATGCGTTAGTGATCCAGCTGTACCTAAGGAAGAAAGATTCATGGATATGCAGAAGTACAAATGCAGGCAAGCTTGTGAGTGTGCATGTGAGTAGAAGTGTGCTTTGAAGGACAGAGTGTTAAATATGGAGCAGGGGTGCTGTGTGGCCACCAAAGGGATTGCAGATACTTAAGGTCATTGCAGGCACAATTCTCTTGTACAGGTTCCCTGAATACTTCAGTGGCCTACAGGCCACAGGGAGATATCTCTGTCTGAGCTCCAGGAGTTATTTGCCTGAACTCCATTGGTAGACCCTGTCCTCTACTCTCAGTTTGGGGCCAGATGGGTCAAATGTGGGTATTGGAGCTCCTTCAGCTCAGTGGTGCTACAGCAGCAGAACTTTGGAATCCAGCTGCGGCAGTGGAACTGGGAAGCCAGTTCAGGTGCCTGCTGGGAAGTCCTAGGGGGCCACAACAGTGGTCCACAGACCTAGCTGGCCCAGTACCTGGTGTTGGGTGGATTGTTGGGTGTGGTAACTTTGGTGGCTATACAGTCTGCTGTCCGCCACTGAGGGATTGGGTGGCCCATACAGTCACTGGCTGGGAGACCCTGCAGAATTTGTACAGCTGCTAACAGACCCAGGACCCAAAAGGATGGTTCCACGGATCTGGGACTTGGAAGGCTGGTACAACTGGCAGCCAAGGCTGAGGAGCTAGGATCCTTGCCTCTGCTGTCTCAGTCCCCAGGCAGTGAGTTCTCTGCTAAGAGTCCCTGGAGTCTCTAAGAGTCTCTGTGGGCTGGATTCAAGGAGGAAGAGGGAGGCCCGAAATGAGGAAGTGCAAGCAGTTTGAATGTTTGTCCCTTTCCTCCCCAGAGAAGACCGCAGTTGACCAAAATCTAAATGGTCTCAGCTCATGTGATGTCCCTCTCTTTCAGGAACCCTCAATGTCGATTTTCTGGCTTCAGTTGCCTCTCCACTCACCAATTTTGGAGTTTCAGATCCTCTGTCTCTCAGATATGGTGCATGCTGGTCGCCACCGTTTTGGATCCTACTTATACTTTCTTATGACACCCCCAACAAACTAATTATTTATCCTACATGGCACCTTTTACAGGTTCCTGTGCTTCTCACATCATTACACTGATGACCTAGTTTGTGACACATGAATTCTTTTATGTAAGTAATACCCAGACTACAGCAGAATTTTCCATGATGCTGCAAGCTTAAGCTTTGCAGTCCAATTTTCCTTTATCTTCTCATAAAAATTATCTTGTCTGTTTGACTTTTCATTGCCTATAAGGTTTTAATATGAATTATTTAAAGAGAGATTGTTTTAGAGGCAGTAGAACCACTGTTTTTCAGTGAATTGAAGGTCATCATTTCCTCTCTTATTTATAGCTGTGATATTTATCCAATTAATCTAGCATGGGATTTTTCAGTAGAATTATCTCCAGGCAACAAAGAGAAAAAGGCTCTTGCTGAGCCAAAGTGGGCTTGACTCTGGACTCTCTTAAGACATTTAGTCAGTCCCAGTGGAAAACTGTTTTCTTAGCAACTCATTGTCCATTTACAGTACTCTGATTGCTGTAGTACTTATCTATATTTTAAAACAAAACAGATATGTATGGAAGGAAATTTAATTATGAGGCAATATTTATTGTACATTGTATTAGAGTTTTTGAACCAATCACAAAATATGCACATACTTCTATGCCTCTATATGAGAGATGTGAGTGAATTTTTATTCTGTTCACACTTAACAGGTTTTCCAATTAGAGCTAATAAATGTTTTAATGTCAGTGATGAATCAATTATATAACACAATACTTCTTAATATATCTGAACATATTAGGAGAGACAGATTCTTTTCACTAGTTGTAACAATGTGGCTGTGAAACAATGTATATATAACTAGCTTAATGGCATCGCAGGCAGTGTTTTTAAAGAAGGAAATTAAAAGTCCTGGAGGAAAAGTTTCCATTGAATCAGAACACGCAGCAGCAGCTAAAAGTTTGGCTTTCAGTGTTGACCATTGTGTACTAGTAAGTGAAAATTTCCTGGAAGTAGCTTAAACACTCCTTCAACCGACACCTCTAAGTACAGGGCAGAAAAGTGTACTGTGGTTTGAGATTCTCCACAGTGGTTATAAAATGTCTGCACAAGGTGATGATGAAGGAATGGACCATTCCAGAAAGACTGTACAGGGAAAGAGTAGCAAACAGGAAGAAATTAGAGTTTTGACTCTGCTAGACAAATTTATGTGCTAGGTAAGACTGTATTAAATTTATACATTACTCTCATAAACACCTGTGTATAGAGGATTACAGTGCATCTCTAGAAGTCAAGGATAAACATTGAAATAATTAGGTAAATGTACATTTGGAGCCTGTGGAATACAGAATTCATTTATATTTTAATTATAATCTCAGAGATGTGCTTTTTCTCATATCTACTATTAATAAAATAGTAAATGAGTTAATGATCCAAAATTAGCTTAATGGCAAGCAGGCTAAGGGAAGATGACAGAGATTAGCACCAGGAATTAATGGAACCTTGAAAACACATTGTTAGATACAGTAATCAAGAATAGAGAAGTACAAATGGAGGTCCTTAAATTGAGACTTGAGGACAAAGAAAGAACTAGACATAGAAAGAACCACATGAAAATGTCACAGCATCTGTGAAGACAGATTTTGCCAACTTTGTTTAAAGTCCATTGATAGGTGTATCGACAGAGCTGAAGGATAAGAAAACAGATTCTCCACTATATTTTATCACTCTTGGAAGTGCACCAGAGTAACTGAACCTGAAATGCAATGAGGACTACTTATTGGAAAACTTCACACATAGCAGAAAAGCAGCATGGGCTGGATAGGCCAAGATGAAGGAAACAATAAGAGATGCACAGATTTTGCTTGGAGTTGGTGACAATGGAGATAGACAGATGGAAAACCATTCTTTAATGATGATCAGGACTATTTAGAAGCAGAATTAGGCATCCATGTTTGAAGAATTAGTGATAGAGTTCCCTGTCTTTTTTTCTTTTCTTTCTTTTTTTTTTTTCTGCTTTTCCTTCCTTCAGTTGCCACAGAGAAGATTTTTCCCCTTAGGCTCACCACCTCTATCTTTAGAACTCACTGTCCCTCTTTTTCCTAATGACATTCACCTGTCATTGATTCAACACTCTCTCCTTATTCAGGTTTATATATTTGATTCATTTAATGAGATTTCTCATGTGTAAGTTTTTTATTCACCTAAATTTTTATGCCCTTCCTGAATACTGAAACACTCTCTAAAAGAAAAGGGGAAGCGGGGCATAGTCCTGCCCTGATAAACAAATACTTTTAATCTTCTTTCCTTCAATAGTTCTGTTATTCAGAAATTGGGCTTAACCTACAGGTAGATAGTTAATGGCTCTAGTTGCAGAGATCTATACTCCAAAACACAACACATATAGTAAATTTTTAAAAATGAGGAGTGTCAGGTGATGTTCTGGCATATGTGGGCTTCCCAGACAGAAATAAGAAGGAACAAAGGAGGTTGGATATGGCATGAAGTTGTCTTGTTAAGATATGATACAAGCCGTCTCCATGAGTGGTCCTTGACTGGAGTATCAGTCTCAGAAAAGACACCTGGGCCCCAATTTTTTGGTTCTGTTGCTCTCCTTATGGAGCTCCTATCCTCTCCAGGTCACACTATCTCCCACTTCTTTCGTAAGATTAACTACACTCTGTACAAAGTTTGGCTATGAGTCTCAGCATCGGTCTTGATACCCTGCAGGGTAGAGCCTTTCAGAGGCCCTCTGTTGTAGGCTCCTGTCCTGTTTACTGTTTTCTCCTTCTTCCAATGTCCATCCTGTTTGTCTTTCTGAGTGATGATTGATCATCTTATCCAGGGTCCTTCTCCTTCCTTAGCTTCTTTAGGTGTACAGATTTTAATATGTTTATCCTATATTATATGTCCAATATCCACTTATGAGTGAGTATATACCCTGTGTGTCTTTCTGCTTCTAGGATACCTCACTCAGGATGATCTCTTCCAGTTCCCATCATTTACCTGCAAATTTCATGATTTCCTTGTTTTTTTTTATCACTGAGTAACATTCCATTGTGTAGATGTACCACAATTTCTGTATCCATTCCTCAACTGAGGAGCATCTGGGCTGTGCCTATGGCAGTTCAATATACAAGGAGTTCCATAGTAATGGCGACAGGGACTGTCTCTGACAGGAGCTGATTGGTCTGCTCTTCGATTCTCCCTGAGGGAGAAGCACCCTTACCAGGCCACAGAAGAAGACAAAGTAGCCACTTCTGATAAGACCTAATAGACTAGGATCAGAGGGAAGTGGAGGAGGACCTTCCTTATCAGTGGACTGGGAGAGGGACATGGGTGGGGATGAAGGAGGGTGGGATTGGGAGGGGAGTAGGGAGGGAGGTACAGGGGGGATACAAAGTGAATAAACTGTAATTAATAAAAATAAAAATAATTAAATAAAAACATTTTATAAAAAAATAATATGATACAAAATCCAACTGCACAAAGCAGAAACTGCTGGGCCAATTATACTTTTAAATGCAATACATTTTCCTCCTTTATCTTTTTGATGAGTCAATTTGAAGGAAATTAGAGACACAAAGCATACCCTCAGTTGAAAGAATATGGATCCCTTAAAGCTTTTAAGTATTGAAGCACTCTGGCATTTGCAACTGCATAGCAAAATCTATTTTTGCTTTGGACTGATCAACTTTGAAATATAAAATCTATTTTTACAGTTTGTGTACTGTATGATATAATGCAGCTCCTACACATAAACATAAACTTTCACACCTTTAATCATCATTTATTCTTAGTATATTTACTTTGGGAACATAGGTTTAAGCCATTTTCAAAAAATATATTTGACATTAGAAAATGTTTTCTTAAATACTGCAACATGATCATATTTCTCTTTATGGATTGTCATGGGAGGTGTGTTCTTGAGTGTAAATCAGATGTGCTTCTCTGGTTATCTATGATATGGTTATCTAGGTGAGGGGTAGTTTCAAAAAGGGATCAAGAGAAGCCTTAAAAGAAGAGAGTTACAAAGGGATAAACATTCCAAACCAGATTTAAAATTGAGGTGGTCATATAATGCTGCTGAGAGTTTAGTAGGGAGGCCAAGTAAATTATGAAATTATGAGGCAGTAACTGTGAGATCTGCTTTTTTTTTTTTCTGGATGTTCTCTGGTATTGTGTTAAGTCATAGTGTGTATACCTAATACCCTTTGTGAAGATTATAAAGTAGAGATACTGTAAAGGTATTATGAAGTACATCTAATAGAAAGAAAAATCACCAGTGAGGATAAAGTGAAAATTCATGGCAATGAAATTGTCAGTTTTCAAATGAAGGCTTGGAAGTGTGGGGTTAAAATAACGTTTCATTGCACCTGGACGACTATGTGTATCACATAAAAGATAACTGCCACTTTACCAGATCAAGAGACATGAATATGGAAAGTAGATAGAGAAAATAAGCTCCTTAAAATGTTCAAAATTTCCACAAGTTTTTTACTACCTGGCCTTTTGCTATTGGTTACCAATGGATACTAGAAGACACTTTGTATCTATTTGCAACATCAGAATTTGGTCAATTGGTCAAACAGTATGTACAAAACCTATGAAAAGCCAAGTCACAGAAAATCTCAACATAGAAAAGAGAGTTAGAGATACAGTCACACTCCTAGTAATCAGCAAATGCTAGGAGAGGAAAAGATAGCTTTCCCTAACAGTGTAGACACTGCTAAGACAACCATGCTCCAAAGGAACACCACATATTCAAACACATTTAGCCATCACATACTGGTCTTCATGGGCTTTCAGTTTATTTTTTTTTTCTTTTTTAGATTTATTTATTTATTGCTTTTACAGAGGACAAGAAGATCTTTGGGAATGGAAGGGGGGCTGGATCTGGGAAGACTGGGGGAGGGGTGGGTATGATCAAAACACATCACATAAAATTCTTGAATAACTAATAAGAAATAAAAAACTTTTAATAATTGACCAAAGAAGAAAATTACCTCGGACATAAGTCCATCATAGCATAACTCATGTCTCATCTCTTCATATTTCTCTTGTTCCCTCGTAGCAGCTCTGAACCTAATGTTGCAGCAGGAATCCTTGATTCAGCTCATAGCTTAAGAAAACGTTTATCTTGCTTTGCTGGTTTACTATGTCATTCCAAATAAAAAGGAAACAATATGTAATTCAGTAGTAGTGAAGCCAAAGATCATCCATTCTGCGTTTTAATATGAATAGAATGGATTTTTAATTAAATTTTAATTTTTATATTAATTACAGTTTATTTACTTTGTATCCCAGCTGTAGCCTCCTCCCTCATTCCCTCCCACTCCCACTCCCACTCTTCCTCCCTCATCTCCTCCCTGCCCCTTTCTAAGTCCACTGATAGGGGAGGTCCTCCTCCCCTTCCATCTGACCCTAGCTTATCAGGTCGCTACAGGACAGGCTGCATTGTTTTCCTCTGTGGCCTAGCAAGGCTGCTCCTCCCTCCGGGGGAGGGGAGTTCAAAGAACCAGCCTCTAAGTTCATGTCAGAAACAGTCCCTGTTCCCCTTACTAGGGAAACTCACTTAGATACTGAACCGCCATGGGCTACATTGAAGCAGGGGTTCTAGGTTATATCCATATACAGTCCTTGGTTGGAGAAACAGTGTCAGAAAAAAACCCGTGCCCAGATCCTCTGCTACAAGAACTGTGGTCACCAACACAAAGGTTGACAGCTATCATAAATAATACCTGTTCAGCATGTCCAAATATTTTCAACTCTGTTATAGGGTCTTTCACTGCCAACGAAATTATAGAGTATGGTATGAACTTAAAACATTCAATCACTCTAATCTATTTTGATATGAAACTGCTCATTTTTACTTATGTTTTAAATTTTTGAGGTTTGTTCCCTTAAGATTTTACATTTTAAGCATGTAGTATTCACATATACATTTTCTATGCTAATGTGAAAAGTATTATTGAGATGTTGAAATATTTTTATATGTGAATGTCTCCATCAATATTGCTCTTCTCCCAAAGGTTTTTGAGTTATCTCTTTCTAGTGTCTTTGTTTATATATAACACTGCTAACATTCATAATTGGTCTAATTGTAATTATGAAACAGAATGATATTAACAGAAATCTTTATATATAGGTTTTTGGTATTTGTGGTCCACATACTAACAATATTCTTAAAGCACAATACAAATTAATCTTTCCATGGAAAATCTCTTCCCAGTATCACCCACCCACCCTCTTCTCTCCCTATGCCCCTTCTTTATATCCTCATGGGTACAGTTAACCTTCTGTTTAGACTATTAAATTTTCTTTTTCAGTTTTGTAGAACTTGTAGAACATCAGTTAAAACTTCTTTGGCTTTTACAATCTTTTTAGAAAATATAATGGTTATTCTAATGGGACTTCCTTTATAAGTGACTTAGTCTTTTTCCCTTGCAGATTTTAATATCCATTATCTGTTACTTACATTTTTTTGTTTTGATTATTATTGAGATTCAGTGTGTAGAGAAGTAGTAGAGTATCAGGAAAGTGTTAAGGGAGGAGAAAAACTATGATCAATATATAACATATTAACTTTCAAGAAAACATAAAAAATTACCCTGAATTTGATTGATATTATGTTTCTGTATATTGTAGCCTTAACAGAAACATTTCATCTTGTCTATTTGCAGAGCCACGGAATTTTTCTTTCATATATTTTGGGGACTTGAAACTTTTCCTGACTAATGGCACCCACACATATTTCTTTCCTTCTCCAAAACAGTTGACATTGATGTTTTTCCTTCTGCATCATTTTATAATTCTAAATGAATGAGTCCTGTTTACCCAGAGAGCTTAAGAAATTCTAGGGAGGAGTTCCTCTGCTCAGATATAGCAACGAGTCTTTACGGGAAAACTTTACCTGATACTCAGAAATTTAGATGAGACTAGACAAGACAATGGATATTCAAAGCTATTTCATGTTTGAGGAAAGATGAGTTGAAAACAGGTAAGAAACCTGAGTATTTAGAAGCTTGAGAAATTACTTTCCAAAAAGAATTTGGAAAAAAAAAATCTCCTTTGGTATAATTATATATTATTCTTCTAGTGGCAGTTGGTATTTCCTCTTCTCTGTGTGAAATGGAAAAATAGGCTGGAAATAGCTAAAGTTGTAAATGAGGAAACAACATTCCTAGCAGTGACTCCAGAGCCTTTTGGCACAGGAAGGTGAAATGATATGCCTAAAGTTTATAATAAATTCTTAAGAATCCTGGTTGAGTTACCATGTAAACACATCCCAAATTCTCACTTTTCTCCTTCTTATGTAACCATAGAAACATCTTCTATAGCTTGAAGTTCATTGTCCACAATTTTATGGAAGAAGTAATAATATTTTTTCTTTTCATTTTAATAATTCAATATACATCTCTATAATAAACTACTCCCTCCTCTCCTCAAGTCCCACCCTCCCTCTCTCATCTCCTCTCCACCAATCTTCAGACTAAGAGAGTCCCTCTTCGCAGACACCCCAGCTCATCTCTTCATATGAGGACTGAGTTCATCTTCCTCCACTCTGGCCTTGTAGGGAAGACACATCCGGGGAAATTGATCTGGAGCAGGCAACATAGTCTTTGTCATTCATATGCTCCCCTGACTAGTGGGATGACTGACGTGAAGCCTAAGATGCTCATCTGACTTATCTTCTTGGGGTCTGTACATTGTAGTTTGTCTATCCTATACTATATGACTAAAATCCACTTATAAGTGACTACATATTATTTGTGTCTTTCTTGGTCTATATTACCTCACTCAGGATAATCTTTTTTAGTTCCATCCAGTTGCCTGCAAATTTCATGATTACCTTGTTTTTAATGCATGAGTAGTATTCCATTGTGTAAATATAGCATAGTTTCTTTATCTATTCTTTGATTGAGGGACATCTAGGTGGTTTCCAGTTTCTGACTATTACAAATAAAGCTGCTATGTCCTTTTTGTATGGCGGAGCATCTGTCAGGTGTATGCCCAGAAATGATAAAGCTGAGTCTTGAAGTAGAGTTATTTCCAAGTTTCTGAGAAAGTGCCAAATTGATTTCCACTCCCACCAGCAATGGAAGAGTGTTCTTCACATTGTTGCCAGCATGTATTTTCACTTGAGTTTTTTATTTTGGCCATTCTGACAGAAGTACGATGGAATCTCAGATATTAGTATGTTTAAGCTAAGCAGGAAGGAGGACCCTGGGTTAGATGGTCAATCCTCACTCAGAAAAGCAAAAAGGATGGACATCAGAAGAGGGAGAAAACCGGGAACAGGACAGGAGCCTATTACAGAAGGCCTCTGAAAGACTCTACCCAGGAAGGCATCAAAGCAGATGCTGCCAACCTTTGGGCAGAATGCAGGCAATCTTATGAAAGAAGCAGGAGATAGAAAGATCTGGAGGGGACAGGAGCTCCACAAGGAGAGCAAAGGAACTAAAATATTTGGGCACAGGTGTAATTTTGAGACTGATACTCCAGCCAAGGACCACTCATGGAGATAACCTTGAACCTCTGAACAGATATAACCCATGGTAGCTCAGTCTCCAAATGGGATCCCAAGTAAAGGGAACAGGGACTGTCTCTGACATGAACTCAGTGGCTGGCTCTTTGATCACCTCCCCCTAGAGGAGGAACATCCTTACCAGGCCACAGAGGAAGACAATGTAGCAATCTGTGATGAGACCCGATAGGCTAGTGTCAGATGGATGGGGAGAAGGACCTCCCCTATCAGTGGACTTTGGGAGGGAAATGGAAGGAAATGAGGGAGGAAGGGTGGGATTGGGGTGGGGTTAGGGAGGGAGGATATAGCTTGAATATAAAGTGAATAAATTGTAATTAATAAAAAAGAAAAAAATTAAAAAGATGTAATCTCAGAGTCGTTATAATTTGCATTTCCCTGATGACTAAGGACATTGCATATTTCTTTAAGTGCCTCTATGACATTAGGGATTCATCTGTTGAGAATTCTCTGTTTAGCTTTGTATCCCATTTTTAATTGGACTATTTGGTTTGTTGGTGTTTAATTTCTTGATTTCTGTATGTATTGTAGATATTAGCCCTTTGTCAGGTGTAGTATTGGTGAAGAGCATTTCCCAATGCGTAGAATGCCATTTTGTTATATTTATAGTGTTTTTTTTCAATTTTTATTTAACTTTTAATAGTTACACTTTATTCACTTTGTATCCCCCCATAAGCCCCCCCCTCCTCCCCTCCCGGTCCCACCCTCCCTCCCCCTTCTTCACGAATGCCCCTCCCCAAGTCCACTGATAGGGGAGGTCCTCCTCTCCTTCTTTCTGATCTTAGTCTATCAGTTCTCATCAGAAGTGGCTGCATTGTCATCTTCTGTGGTGTTTTTTGCTTTACAAAAATTGTTCAGTTTCAAGAGGTCCCATTTATTAATTGTTGATCTTAAAAGTTGAGTTGTTGGTGTTCTGTTCAGGAAGTTGTCTCCTGTGACAGTGATTTCAAGGTCCTTATCCCCTTTTATACTCTACCAGATTTAATGTGTCTGATCTTATGTTGAGGTATTTGACTCATTTGGATTTGAGTTTTGTGCAGGATAATAAATATGGATACATTTGCATTTTTCTACATGTATACATCCAGTTAGACCAGCACTATTTCTTGAAGATACTGTTCTTTTTCTGTTTTGCCTCCTTTGTCAAAAATCAGGTATGCATAGGTATGTGGGTTTATTTCTGTGTCTTCAATCTGATTCCATTGATCAACCAGCATATTTCTAGGCCAGTTCTCTGCTGTTTTTATTACTGTTGCTTTATAGTACAGCTTCAGTCAGGGATGGAGATACCTCCATAAAATCTTTTATTGTACAGGTTTGTTTTAGCTATTCCAGGTTTTTTGTTTTTCCATATAAAGTCAAAAATTGTTCTTTAAAGTTCTGTAAAAAAAAAAAACTGTATTGGCATTTTGTCATGATTGTATTGAATCTGTAGATGGCCTTTGGTACGATGGCCATTTTTACTATGTTATTCCTACCAATTCATTAGCATGGGAGATCTTTTCATCTTCTGGTATCTTCTTCTGTTTCATTCTTCAGAGACTTGAAGTCCTTGTCATATAGGTCTTTGACTCTCTTTGTCTTTGTTTCTTTATTTCTTCCCTCACCCAGTGATCACTGAGCAAGGAGTCATTCAGTTTTCATAATTATGTAGGCTTTTTGTTGTTTCTATTGTTGTTGAGGTCTAGCTTTAACATGTGGTGATCTAATAAAAACAATAGGTAGGTTAATTCATTTTCGTGTATTATTTGAGGTTTGCTTTGTGACCAAATACTTGGTTCAATTTTGGTGAAGTTTCAATGTGGTACTGAAAAAAACTGTTTATTCTTTTGTGTTTGGGTAAAAAGTTCTGTAGACATCTATTAGGTCCATTCGATTCATGACCTCTGTTAGCTTCATTATTTTGCTATTTAACTTCTGTATTGATGATCTTTCCATTGGTGTGAATGGGGTGTTGAAGATTTCCACTATTAATGTGTTGGGATCAATACGTGTTTTAAGCTTTATTAATGTTTCTTTATAAACACAGGTGCTGTCACATCTGGGACAGAAATGTTTCGGTTTGTGATGTCCTCTAGGTGGGTTTTTCCTTTGAGGAAAATGAAGTGTTCTTCCCCATATCTTTTTTTTTTTTTTTTTTTACTTTTTGTGAAAAAACTATTTTATTAGATATTAGGATGGTTACTCCAGATTGCTTCTTGGGTCTGCTTGCTTGGAAAAAACTTTTTCCAGCCCTTTACACTGAGGTAGTGTCTATCTTTGTTGCTGAGGTTTATTTCTTAAATGCAGCAGAATGTTGAAGCCTGTTTCCACAACCATTCTATTAGCCTGTGTCTTCATATTGGAGAGTTGAATCCATTGATATTTATAGACATTAGTGACTAATTATTATTTATTCCTTTTATTGTGGAGTTGGTGATGATAGTATGTTGGTGTGCCTTTTTTATTTTAGTTTTGCTGTTGTGAAGTTATCTATATCCTGTGTTTTCTTGACACAGGTATAGTTGACCTCATTGTGTTGGAATTTTTCTTCTAGTATCTTCTCTAAGGCTCAGTTGTTTAAATTTAGTTTAGACATCAATATTTTGTTTTCTGCATCTATGGTGCTGAAAGTTTTGCTGTATAGTAGTCTTGGTTAGCATTTGTGGTCTCTTAGTGTCTGCATGATATGTGCCCACTCCCTTCTAGCTTTCATACACTCTATTGAGAAGTTAGGTGTGATTCTGATCAGTCTGCCTTTATATGTTACTTGCCCATTTTCCTTTGCCACTTTTAATATTTTTTTCATTGTTCTGTAGATTTAGTGTTTTCATTATTTTCTGACAGGAGGAATTTCTCTTTTGATCTAATCTATTTGGTGTTCTGCAAGCCTGTTGTATGTTTAAGGGAACCTCTTTTGTTAGGTTGTGAAATTTTCTTCTCTGATTTTGTTGAAAAGATTTTCTGGACCTTGGAGCCTGGAATCTTCTTTTTCATCTATTCCTATTACTCTTAGGTTTCTTCATTTCGTGCTGTGCTTGATTTTTGGATGTTTTGTGTCAGGAATTTTTTCCATTTTAATATTTTCTTTGAGAGATCTATCAATTTCTTCAATTGTTTCTTCAATGCCTGAGATTCTCTACACAGTCTCTTACATTCTGTTGGTGATATTAACATCCAGGGTTCCTGGTCTCTTCTCAAAGTTTTTCATCTCCAGTGTTTTCTCTGTTTGTGTTTTCTTTAGTAATTGTAATTCCATTTTCAGGTCTTGATTTTTTTTATTCATTTTCCTCACCTGTTTGATTTCGGTTTCCTGTCTGTCCTTGATGACCTCTATTTGTTTGGTTATATTTCCCTGATTTTTTTTTTGGCGGGGGGGCGGGGGAAGATTTGTTCGTATCCTTTTTATATGCCTGTAGTTACTGCCTAATCATATATTTGAAGTCATTTCCCTGCATTTCGGCTGCATTAGACTATCCATTGTTTTTTTTTTTTTTTTTTTTTTTTTTTTTTTTTTTTTTTTGCAGGGGGGCAGTGCTGGCTCTGGTGGTGTCATGATGTCCTGATTTTTGTTGATTGTGTTCTTATGCTGGCCTTTAGCTTTCTTGTTTGTAGCCTTGGCTGTTTTTTTGTTAAACCTGTACCTAAGACTGAATCCACCTGTCTCTGGAGTTCCGAGTATTCCTGATGAGGAGAGAGGTCCAGGAGAACATGAATGGGTGCTGGTGTTTCAGATGCTGCCACACTTGAGTGTGATTTTCAGAAGGCATGGTGCAGGCACAAGTGTCCTGTATGGCAGGGGCTATGGTATGGGTGCCTTGAGTATCAGGAATGTGGGTGCAGATGCCTTAGCAGATAAGGGACCCAGATGCTGGTGCTCAGAATGGCAAGTGGCACCTGCTCAGGTTCTTTGAAGGGCAGGCAAGGGTGGCTAAAATGGGGGCACAGGTACCTCATGTGAAAGCTGCAGTAGTCTGCCGCCTCAGGTGGCGTTCAATGAGGAACCAGGGCCTTAGAAGCCTTAGAAGCTAAACTGTGGCTTACAGGCCATTAGACAATGCACTTTTGGGAACTTAGACGTCTCTGGGCTCGGCCATCTTGGGTCTGGATCCACATGATTTTATTGTCCACCTGGTTTCCACAAGGGGACCACTAGAACCATGGTTTGTAGGTTAGAACACTGTCCCACGAATCCAGACTCTGCCATAGGAAGAGCAGGATCCATTGTTTGGCTGCTGGAGAGGAGTGTTTTTGAACCTGTCAGCCTGCACTGTTTTTTTTTTTATTTCTTTTTTTATCAATTACACTTTATTCATTTTGTATCCCCCCGTAAGCCCCTTTCTCCTCCCCTTCTAGTCCCACCCTCCTTCCCCCTTCTTCACGCATGCCCCTCCCCAAGTCCACTGATAGGGGAGGTCCTCCTATCCTTCCTTCTGATCTTAAGTCTATCAGATCACATCAGGAGTGGCTGCGTTGCCATCTTCTGTGGCCTGGTAAGGCTGCTCTCCCCTCAGGGGGATCAAAGAGCAGGCCAACAGATTATGTCAGAGGCAGTCCCTCTTCCCATTACTATGTAACCCACTTAGACACTAAACTGCCATGGGCTACATATGTACAGGGGTTCTAGGTTATCTCCATGCTTGGTATTTGGTTGAGTATGAGTCTCTGGGAAGACCCCTGTGTTCAAATTTTCTGGTTCTGTTGCTCTCCTTGTGGGGTTCTTGTCCTCTCCAGATCTTACTATTTCCCACTTCTTACATAAGATTCCATGCACTCTGCCCAACAGTTGGCCATAAGTCTCAGTGTCTGCTTTGATAGTCTGCAGGGCAGAGCCTTTCAGAGGCCTTCTGTGGCAGGTTCCTAGCTTGTTTCCTATTTTCTTCTTCTTCTGATGTCCATTCTCTTTGCCTTTCGGGATGGGGATTGAGCGTTTTAGTCAGGGTCCTCTCTCTTCATTAGCTTCTTTAGATGTACAGATTTTAGTAGGTTTATCCAATGTTATATGTCTATATGAGTGAGTATATACCATGTGTGTCTTTCTGCTTCTGAGACAGCTCACTCAGGATGATCCTTTCCAGGTCCCACCATTTACCTGCAAATTTCATGATTTCCTTACTTTTCATTGCCGAGTAATATTCCATTGTATAGATGTACCACAATTTCTGCATCCATTCTTCAGTTGAGGGGGCCTACACTCTTTCCCATATGTGAAACGGGCAGGGGCTCCCAATTCCTTACTCCTGGACCTGGGAGACTACTGGGGTTAGGGGTGTGTAGCAGTTGGATCCTGGATTTCCCCTCTGTTCCAGGAGGCACCAAAGTGGGTGTTTTGGATCCAGCTGCCTGTTTACTCACTGGTATTGCAGTCTCTGATCTTCTGTCCATTAAATTTGGTACACATTGGTGGCCACCATCTTGGAGCGCCTGGTAATAATACTTTTAAAATAGTCTCATAAGAACTATTTGAGATAATTTATATCATAGGTCAACTCTTTTTCTGCAAAAAGCTGAACACATCTTAGATTTGGCTGGTCAATGATCTCTGTTGCAATTATTGTATGTAAACAGACATGAAGGTAAACATTTATAAGCCATATGCAAACATCTGTATCAATTTCCAATGGAATTTTACTTACAAAATGGAGTGACTAGCCATGTAGATTATAGTTTGTTTTCTTTTGATCTCTATATCAAACATTTATCATAAAGTGATTGGCACAGTGAAAATATCGGAATGTTACTAAAGTTGTTATCATCATTGTTGATGTTATGTTTGCCTTGTAAATACAGGCAAAAATTTATTTAACACAATAAACATTCAATTGTATCTCTGAAATGTGCTGTGAGATTTGTTTATCACTTTAGGAAAAGAAATTTTGTCCATGTAGGGCCCAAGTTTCTACTGGATTTTGTGAGGCATAATTCTAAAGATAGACTATCCAGCAATAATTTTGAAAGATCTATTGAACACTTCCTCAAAAATCAAAGGCTAAATATGTAAAGTTAAGTGATTGTTTGCTTAGCTTCATCTGAATGAGCCCATCATGTTTTATGAATTCCAAATAAAACAGCCAACGTAGACCTGTCAGTGAAGAGGCATGGCAGCAGTGTTGGCAGGCATGTGTGAGTAGAATGATATAAAGATTTCATTCTCCTGACGCTGAATATACAGCAGGCTGAAAAATTGCAATGCTGGCAAAAATGTGTGATCACATGTATGAGTTTTGGTTTAGACCAGGAAGACTTTCTTGCTCCTTTGTTGATGCAGCATTCTGATATACAGCAATTAAAATAAAATTTAAGCTATGGAAGGGATACATGAAAGTATAGCTATAATAGAAAGAACTTGGGTTACATTCAGTGTTCCCTGAAATGTTAAACTTACAGTAAGTAGCAAGTCTAACAAAAGGGCTTAATAGTGAGGAACTCCCACCCTACCCATGGCTGGATTTGTTTCTTTGGGTCCTTTGAAAAATTACACTTATTGAAGAAACTTCAAGATAGAACCAGTAACACAGTAGTGTCCACAAAAGAGTATATTCATACAAGAAGTAGATTTCTCCAATTGATCTACTGCTATGCTTCAATCAAGTTAATTAAAGAAGATACAGGAAGTCATGTCTGTCTGTAAGTTAGTACTTCAAAAGAGGACAGCAAGTTGTAGTCTCAAAAGGCTTAACATTTCTTGGAAATGTTTAGCTTGGAATGTAAGCATTGTACATAGTCAATTGCTCTTCTTTTAAGGAGTCTTGATTCCTCTCCTCCTTGGAAAATATACTACCTCACAGGGAGAGCCTTTGTTGTAGTTTTATATTGCATTTAAGTTTTATATTACAGCTAAATGTGTAATACATATAACACATATGTATAATTTTTCCCATTGATATTGTATATAGATATACCTTGTGTTATGAAATGGTATTCTAAAGAAAAGCTCAGTTTATAGCCTGGCTTCTAGAATAACAGATTGAAATACTGTCATAAAAGTCACATATATTAAATATTGTAGGCATTTGAAGTTGTAAATTGGAATAATTATTTACTTTTTTTGTTGTTGGGAGAGGGAAACAACCATAGATGATAAATAAATAAATTTATTACAGTTCAATAAAACTTTATTTACAAAACAAACATTGAGCTATATTTGGTCTTAAGGCCATAGTTTGTTTTCTGCTGCTACAGTATGAATTTAGTACCTCCATAGGAACATTATCTGTTGTTTGTGTTTTCTAACCGCAAGCTCATCATGTAAAGGTACATTCCTATTAAATGCATTTATTACTAAAAGTAGAAAAGAGGTTACTAAGGCATCAATGTATTAGTAGTTTGGGGAATCAAAACAACTAGATGTAGCACAATATCTTTATATATGAGGATTAATTTGAAGATAGTCTTGCCATATCATCTTCCCTAGGGAGATGCTTTATGCTCAGGTCAGTGAAAAAATTAACTTATATATAATGTGAGTATGTCAATAATAGTAGATAGGTTACTTTCAGGTATTTTATGCTGTAACTGTATACCAATGGTGATTAGTTCCATCGAACACAATATCTTTGTACAAAAAGTATCTGATATTAAGTTCTCAAATAAATATCCATTGATTGATGGTCACCCTGACTTTTGGGTCATTGGTGATATCCCCACTAACAAACAGTTTTCTAGAAGATTACGCAAAGACAAGTAATGGCAGTCCTATATGTTCTTTTATGGGCATATAATTTTGAAAAACTCAGCATTAAAATCTCCCAGAACCAAAGAAGTTGTGCACACTTAAAATAAACCCTGCAAACTTATTCTGATGTTTATTTTCTGGTATGACAGTGATCATTCATTCCTCTTTTTCTGGTGTAAGTGTCCACAACACTTTTATACACAAGCACCAGCCTCGTTTCTACGGTGATTCTTATGAAAAAAAAAATGTCAGTTCAGATAAATGAGTGTTTCTATTCCTACCGGCTCATTCACTCAGGTATTCAATTAGTATAGGCTATGAGGCTGGAGAGGAGCCAGATGATATGCAAGAAAATGGGAAAACAAAAACACATGCTCCTTAGTTAGGGAAGAAATGTTTAAATCAATCATTACCTACTGATACAGTATAGTTAACTTACTCAGAATGGTATATGATTATGAGAGACTGGGTAATAAACTCTGGTAGAACTCCCCTGCTGAGTTTGAAGAAAAATTCAAGATCAATGATTGAGTAAACTGAAAAGAATTCTTTTCAAAGGCAAATAGCCTGCATAATGGACTTAGAGGTTTGAGCAACTGTGACACATGGAGGTGGGAACAACTATTAACTACCTCTAGAGTCTTCCTCATCTTTGTTGAGAAGAAGCAGAACAATTAGGATCAAATAGGGACAAAAAAGATTTTGATGTATCAGACAAATGATCTAAAAATCAGACTTTAGGTAAGAAAAAGACAGTGAATAACCTCAAGTTGACTGAATAAATGATTGTTTCAATAGTCCAAACATCAACTTAGGAAATCTGGGAAGGTAATTTTAAACTGGAAGAAACTAGGCAGGAAGGCCAGCGAACATTGCAGTAATAAAGAAAATATATTTTAGCTTGGAGCTCAGGCAGTATCCATAGAAACACAGAATGATAAAGTTATCAAAGCTATTTTGGGGTTCACCAAGTCCTCTGAACTTCAGAAGACTCTATTCAACCTAGGAGGAACAAGCAATGGCAAGAGATGCTTTCTCTGAAAAAGAAGTGGGTTGGAATGAAACTAACAGGCTTTTTATTTTTGGCAGTATTACAGAGAAGTATTTGCCCCAATATGTTAACTCCTCTCTTTTTAGATACATTCACTCTGTAATAGTGAATCATTTTCTTTGGTGTTAAAAAAAATGGCTGCTTAATATATGGGCAACATCACCTGATTGGACATACATTTTATGTATTGTATATTTGCACAGTCACCTCACTAATTTAGGAAGATTTCTTTCACTGTATTTTTTATTGACTACACATAAGCTCTTGTGCAATACAAATACATGAAAAAATTTTTAAGACTTAAATGGAACTCAAAGCAAAATCAAAGAAATACTTGCAAGATGTTTTTAGCTCACTCAAAATGATAAAAATACAAATAAATAATTAGCCCTGGATATAATCTGAAGAAGAATGCTTCAGATTCACCTTTGTAGTCCTACCACATGGAATTTTAGCCGTTGTCTGATTCACTGAGTCTGGTAGAGGTATTCAGAGCTGAATGGGTTTATATTTGTTTACCTATTTGTTTCTCATTCTATGAAGATTTAAAAGACACATTTCAAAAATGAACCAGCTAGGAAACTGTTAGCAACACATTCAGCATAATATATGTCTTATGCTGTCTTCACTGTGGGCATCAGGTGCCTTACCAGTTGTTGGACAACTGGATACATGTTTTTCTTCTCCTTTTAAATTGAGAGTCCATTACTTTTGAGAATGGCTGTCTTGAGATGATTTTTTTTTGTGAATGTATCTTTGAATATATATTATAACACTTATATTCTATGACTTTGCAGAAATGAAAATGTAAATATGTACTGAGAATTCTCCTAAAAAGATAGTAGTTAATATATTGTTGTCTGTTCTGGACTAGAAAACTGGTGCCTCCATAATGCATGAAAAATCCTTTACTTTCAAGTAGTAACTTATTTACTATATCAAAGAAAATCGGTTGTGTATAAGTACAGAAACTCACAAACACTCTGGTATTGAGTAATCAGCTACAGGGAGAAAAGGGAAGAGACGGATGAAACTACCTCTAATAAGTAGATGTGTGGAATCTGGCAGTGAAGAGGAGTGAGGAGGGCCCATGTTTGTTTATTGTTCTCCACTGTTGTAAGGAGAAACCATGGTAATTAATTTCAAAAGAAAGGTATGTGGCAAAACATTGAAACAAGTGGCATGAGTGATGAGGACAGAAAACAAATGAAAAGAGAAGAAAATCAGATAGAAACTTACATTTTACTATATACAGCTAAAAAAAAAAAAAATGGAACATTGCTGCTCAAAAGAATTGCTTTTATTGTATGTTCCCCAGAGAAAGAATGGGCTCTGGGTTTTTTAAAGTTGGAGACTGAATGGAAAAAAAAATCTGTAAACTATATACAGAACTCCTGTCTCCTTTCTCACTAGCTTTCAGGGATACTGGAGCACCTGGTAAGCTGGGACTTACAATTTGCTGTCCTTTGTGCACGTGATCACCCTAAGCTTGCCACTCTGAAAGAAAATGCTTGGAATTTTTTTCCATAGCAAGCCATTTCCACTTAATATTCTTAGAGCTGGGAGCTGTCTCAGCAAGATAGCATTATTTTGCTCCCTTGAGTTCAGATTGCAGAAATGGCTATAAAACTATCATTTATATAAACATACTGCCACAATTTATTAAGACAAAGGCCATTATAGTGATTCAGTGGTCCAATTGTCTTGATAATGGATCCTAATTATTATACTCTTTTAGTACCTAAAAACAATTGCAAACCAGAATGAAAAACTATTTGAAGAACAAGAATATTATACTCCTATTTTTATCACAACTCTAAGTTTTAAAGAAAAATGAATTAGAATTGTTAATTATGAAAATCTCAAAAGACTTTAGGACAGTGAGATAGGTCACCGAGTCAAAGGTGTGTTGGTAATTGAAGGTTTGCAACCAATGGAATGTTAAGAGAATCTATCAGAGAACAAATGCTGGTTGCTACATTCAGAAATTTAAAAATGATCCAATTTCTGCTAGATTCATCCTTCTGAATTGCTCTAGAAAAAACATGCACACATTGGCTCTTGCTTAGTTGTCTTTCAAGTGAAGGTGTTTCAGGTTGTAGATTTAAAGACAAATGTGTGTGGAAGGGCTGCTGACTCCCATGGCACCTGCTAATAAAGATGATGTTGTGTTACTAATGCTGGTTTCTCATCAAGCAGAAGACAGAGGTTACATTTTAATCATAATCTTCTCAAAAATTGAGCTGGGCTATTTTTCACCTAGAGCACTATTTACCCTCTTTTTTATTTTTTATTTTATTTTATTTTATTTTTAATTACCCTTTATTTACTTTGTATCCCCCCTTTAGTTCCCTCACTCCTTCCCTCCCAATCCTTCTCTTCCTCCCCTTCCTCCACGCATGCCCCTCCCCATGTCCACTGGTGTGTGTGAGAGGGGTTCTTCCTTCTGATCCTAGTCTGGTAGGCCTTATCAGGAGTGGCTGCATTGTCTTTCTCTGTGGCCTGGTTCCCCCTCAAGGGGAGGTGATCAAAGAGCAGGCCAATCAGTTCGTGTCAGAAGCAGTCTTTGTTCCCATTACTATGGAACCAACTTGGACACTGAACTACCATGGGATACACCTGTGCAGGGGTTCTAAGTTATCTCCATGAATAGGAGTCTCAGGAAAGACCCCTGTGTTCAAATTTTTTGGTTCTATTGCTCTCCTTGTAGACCTCCTTTTTATTTTAAATTTTCAAATCATTTTTGCCTTCTATTTGCCTTCTATTCATTGTAGTTCCTCACATTGTTTAGTTTTTCTATTGTCTTTGTCTTGTTTATGGTTTTTATTCTTTCAAAAAAATTATTTATTCCCTCAATTTATAAATTAAGTGTTTCAGCTGAAGAATTCCTCCCCTATTGTTGTAAACATTTTCTACCAAACCTCAGTATAATTCTACTGAGGTTCACCCTAAGCTCCCAATGAGTTTATTGTAGTTATTTAAAGAGCATGGTTGAGGAGTTTCTGGCAGGAATGTGGGTGACCCTAAAGTTTTTTAAAGTCTGCACTCAGCATGGATGTCATGGCTCCTGCATGACCATCTAGATGCATCCCCTTTCCATTATCATTCCCAAGTCTATATTCTAGTACTTCCCTGGGGCTTTGAGGCCAAGAATAATAAGGGCAAAATTGTGTGTGAATTTGTGGTAGGTGTATCAAAACAGGTCGATGAAACTGATGAAGAAATGAGAACAGTATACATGATATAACAAAGAAACGGCTGCTTTACTTAGAGGATAACACTCAAATTTTGGACAGATCAAAAATTATATACTCAAAAGGCTGTTCTTTCAAACTTATTTTTCTCTTTGGCTAAAAGTGTTCATATTTATATTACATCCATTCCCCGGCTATGGCTGCATCCACATGTACATCTATATTTATAACCATACCCACAACTAACAGCCTATCCAATCTCTGTCTCAGGCATTGTCACAGCCAGTACCTCATGCAAATCACATCTACATCTGCAGCCATATCTGTGTCCACAGTCACAGTAAGTCTTCTCTGCTGCAGGATGTCTTTATTTCTATCCCTGTATCTGCCCTGATACCTTTCTCACCCTTGTTTATGTCATGTAGTTTGTCATGTACTCATAGAAAACACAAGTTTTAAACATTGGTCACTGGTTTCATCTTCATTATGAATATCACTTAACTGAATACTTAAGAGATTTAAGCTTTTCAATTAGTAATATGTGAGTTTTGTTATTCATTTTTCTTTTAAACATATAACTAATTGCAACTTTTACTTTCTGTCAGGAATGGTTTACATTATTTCTCTTTACATGACTTAGTCTCTTATAAAACTCCTTAGTCTTTTAAGTACCTCCCACTCCCTAGATGTTTTCCAAGATAGAGACACCAGGCAGCAACAATGGCACAGGAGAATAGGAGGGGTCAGAGCTTTCATAATTCATATATCTATTAAAATAATCAGGCTTTATAGGAGTATCAGAGTCTTAAAATACAGCTATGAGAGAGGATCTTCTACCTATGACTTTAAAGCTACCAGCTCCATGATCCACCCAACAAACCCCAAATTACAAGAAGACTCATCAGCAGATTCCGACCCTGTCTGTACTCTTTGGGATGTAGGGTAACATCAGAAGCACAAAGAAAACAAATTAGAAATTAAACTTCAAAGGTAAATGCTAATTTGACTTCTTTATTCAACCCCAAGTTCAAGTAGCCTTGGCTTTAATTGGCAAAACTGTCCCAAATATACTTAAGCCTCTTAATATATACAACTGTGCCAATACTCGGTGTTTATGATGGTTAAATTTATGGTTGGAGTGACTTGAAGAGTAACTAGGTAGAAACATAGTTCCCTGGTATCTTCTGCTTTTCATTCTATAGTCCCACTCCTTTGTACTTCTCTAGTTTAAGGTTCAGGTACAGCAGGTCTCCTTGCTCTTTACCCTACACACTAAATGATGCTTCAATAGTTGTTATTTATTTCTGTTAATGATTTGCTGTAATTCATAAGGCAGTCCCTCTTCCTTTGGAAGGTTGCTGATTGTTGGATACTCTAACATTGAGTCATATTCATAGCCCCTATGTACACACATGTACAAATGTCTAAAACTTGGCAAACTCATACTGTCACTGTGGTTTCTAATATAACTGCTCAGGGAGTATGGAGTGGCAATTACTTCTGCCCTAGGAAACTGTTATTCCATTTCCCATCTTAGTTTTTGTCTTTAGCCTGAATAAATAATCTTAGGACATCTACAAACACTCCTAAGTTTTAGTAGGTCTGTTCATGAAAAAAAAAAAAAAACATGTTAGGGTAATGTTTATCATGTGTCAGGTAAATGGATTTACAAAAAAAAAAAAAATCAACTTCAAATTATTTGTTCTAAGCCTCCCTGATATGATAGTATTTTAATGTAGACAATGCCAATATTTTCTCCAAACTATTTATACTTAATATTGTTTAAATCATTCTTCATTATACAGTTTTTGGAAACACACTCTCTTATATACAAATAGGAGTGATTTTTTAGTGGCAGGCTTCATTAATTATTTTAGATTTAATAAACAAAGTCATATTTGCATGTGGGTATTTTCTTAGAACATAATCAAGGATGATGTTATGAAAAGTTCAGTTCCTTAAATGCATCAACTTAATAATTTTCACCTAACTTGATGCATTAATTCTTGTACTTCGTGCAAGTGCAAATTACTGTTCTCAGAAAAACAAACAATGAAAAATTTTACACATGGCAAACCTTTAAATTATGCTATCTTGATGACTGCACATTCTGAATGCAAATGTTCCTTTGCAGTGTTGGCTGGCATTAGGATATCAAAATGGGAAGTGCTTTCTATAGCACCATACTAAGCTGTGTAAAGGAAGCATGTGTTTATTCATTATAATCTCTACTTCTACCTGTTTTTAAGTGGCCTGAAGATGAAATTTAGAAGAATGATTCATATCCAAGGTTAGATTGCTTTTCAGCTACTATGCGATGAATGAATTGGCATTTGGCAAATCTTTTATTAGATAATGGTGTTTATTCAGCCCTGCTAATTTCTTGGGTTAAATAAGTAGACTTTAAAGTCAGATTCAAGAGTATGAATTTACACTACAGTGCCTGACTCTAGTCTCAATTGTATGTAATGCTCAAAAATAGGAATTATCTCCTGTGTCTGCCATATGTATACAACTGTGGGAGTGACTATGAAATTCTCAGTTAAGGACAGTTTTGTGATGTTAACATAGGAACGAATTCAAAGTACTCAAATCCTATTTTGCTTTCATTTCAGAAGGCTTTCTATAATTTCTTATAGGTTTATAATTTATGAGCATTATATTGTGTCTTCTTATCTCAGAAAGACCAAGCAATAAATAAATCTGTTAACAAGGCTCACCCTTGCCACTTTGTTATGACGGACAAATTTATGTCTGGCGTGTTTTCCCCTTCTTTCTACTAACTCTTTTCCTAGAATTCAGAAACTCCCCTTCTACCCCCTTAAGATGTTTCTACTAATCCTGACAAGACTTTAGATAATATTACTTTTGTATATCTCATCTAGAAAACAATATTTTTCAACTCATCAAGTGTTTGCTGGTGTTTATATTGCTTTCCCCATGTTTGTGGAAAATACTGATTATTTGATGAAATGTGTGCCTTAAAAAAACATGTCTAAAGTATTTTGAGAGCAATATTTACCCATATAAAACAAATCATAAGGAAATACAAGCATATAGTTAAGTATAGAATGACTCAGCTTATTTAATTATAGCCTTATGTGTAAATGTTGCTTTTATTTCCTCAGATGAGATGATGAGATCAGAGTCATACCCAAGCTTTATGAATTGAGCTTGGGTTCAACACAGAGCCCAAGCTCTTTGTTATTTCTATCTTTGTTATTTCTATCACTTGGCCTAAGTCTGGAAACTTCTTGCCTTCATACACTGGTGATCTTCTATAAGGCTAGACCCTGAAGGCTTCAGCTTCTATCCTTCATTTGCTAAGCTAAGCCTAGAAAGTTTTCAACCTCTGAGAGTTAGCACTGAATAAGCTCAACATTCCTAGTTCTTTCTAAATTCTGGCTGGCTGGTTTAACTCAGCTGCTCTATCCCAAAACTCCCCTTCAAGTTGACTGATTCAATACAATTTCTTTTGGCATCTGACTGAATTGCTATGCTTGGAAAAACTGTCTCTGAATTCATAAACTGAACTGGACTAATTGGTATGAGTGTACAAACCCAAAAGCATTCAGCTAAGTGGCACTGAACTCAACTCTTTCCTGTCCTATTCCCCTGAGAGTTGGGCATATCCTATCTCTGACTAATTTTATCAGTTCTGTCTCTAATTTCTCACTGTGTCTGGTCACTTTCAAACATGCCTGCATCACCCTATAAAGTAATCTTACTTTCATTGTTTGGTATTAAAGGAGTATACTAATGACATGTCTGCAATACAGCCAGAGAGATTAAAGGTGTGTTCTAACGGTGTGTCTGTAGTCCAGCAAGTTCACATAGAACAAAGTCTTTGGATGTGATCCCTTGCCAAAGTAGCCATATTTCCGGATTAAAATTCCTCTACTTTGTTGTACATTAACCATTTTATAGTAATAGTGCAGTCTTTCCTAACACCCACCAGCACATCCAAGTATCCTATCAATGAGTAAAGTGATTAACTACATTCTGAAAATGTATAACTCTATTAAAAGAGAATTTCAGATAATATCATGTCTCTAAAACACACACTGGGGCAAGGGGAGGAAGATGGAGAAACACACAAAGAGAAATATATATATATATATATATATATATATATATATATATATATATATACATACATACAGAGAGAGAGAGAATATGGCCTGGATTCCCATTGTCTTTCAGTGTCTCAGAAAGAGACATTTCCACAATTTGTCAAATTCTATAACATGCTGGAGAGGATGTGGAGAAAGGGGAACCCTCCTCCACTGCTGGGGGAATGTAAACTTGTACAACCACTCTGGAAATAAATCTGGCGATTTCTCAGACAATTAGGAATAGTGCTTTCTCAAGTCCAGCTATACCACTCTTAGGCATATATCCAAAAGATGCTCAAGTACACAACAAGGATATTTGCTCAAACATTTTCTGTCACAGCTTTATTTGTAATAGCCAGAAACTGGAAACAACCCAGATTCCCCTCAACGGAGGAATGAATACAGAAATTGTGGTACATCTACACAAGGTAATATTACTCAGCAATAAAAAGCTAGGAAATCATAAAATTTGCAGGTAAATTGTGGGAACTGGAAAAGATCATTCTGAGTGAGGTATCCCAGAAACAGAAACGCACACATGGTATATACTCCCTCATAAGTGGATATTAGACATATAATATAGGATAAACATACTAAAATCTGTACACCTAAATAAACTAATCAAGAAGGAGGACTCTAGCTAAGTTGTTCAATCCCTATTCAGAAAGGCAAAGAGAATGGACATCAGAAGAGGGAGAAAACAGGGAACGGGACAGGAGCCTGCCAGGAAGGGCCACTGAAAGGCTCTAGGCTGCAGGGTATCAAAGCAGATGCTGAGATTTATGTCCAACCTTTGGGAAGAATGCAAGGAATCTTATGAAAGAAGCATGGAAATAGTAAGATCTGGAGAGGACAGGACCTCCACAAGGAGAGCAACAGAACCAAAAAATCTGAGCACAGGAGTCTTCCCTAAGACTGATACTCCAACCAAAGACCATTCATGGAGATAACCTAGAACCCCTGTACAGACGTGGCCCATGTCATTTCAGTGTCCAAGTGGGTTCCATAGTAATGGGAACAGGGACTGTCTCTGACATGAACTGATTGGCTTGCTCTTTGATCACTTCCCCCTGAATGGGGATCAGCCTTACCAGGACACAGAGGAAGACAATGCAGCCACTCCTGATGTGATCTGATAGACTAAGATCAGAATAATGGGGAGGAAGAACTCCCCTATCAGTGATCTAGGGGAAAGGCATGGGTGGAGAAGGGGGAGGAAATGTGGAATTGGGAGGGGAGAAGGGAGAGAGCTACAGGGGGGATACAAAGTGAATAAATTATAATTAATAAAAATAAAAATTTAAAAAAAGAAAGTTAAAAGAAAAGAAACCTCTGTTAATTGGAGTCATTCTGTCCTGTACCAGCTGTGGTTGGAGTAGAAACTACTGTCAGTCTTTGAGACCATTACTTTTACTCATGTACTGTAGTCTTAAAACTCCCTTAGATTTGGCATTTACTAGTATGGTGTATTTTCTCTTTCAGGCAGGCACTTGGAAACTTGAACAGGTCAAAGGACATAATGTCAAAATAATGTTCAGACCTCTTCAAGAAGGAGCAGTAGGAAAATGTATAGAACTAAATAGAAAAAAAGATGCATACAGAGATGTTGGGGTCAAAATAGTATTGTTCTGTTTTTATCATTTTATCTTAGATCTGTAAAATTTTTCAGAGATTGGAACTGTACTTTGGAAACTCTATTTTTATTACATGACTAGAAATTGAATCTTAACTTTGAATAAATTAGGACTTGAAACAATCATTCATAGTCTACATCTATGCAAACTTTGATTTATAAAATTGACCCTTACAATACTTAGCAGTTTATACAGGGATGTATTTGAGAATGATAAGCAATGGCCCAGCAAAGACTGAACAGACCTACTGGAAATATTTAAGAATCTTTGATCACCTCCCCCTGAGTGGGGAGCAGCCTTACCAGGCCACAGAAGATGATAATGCAGCCACTCCTGATGAGATCTGATAGACTAAGATTAGAAGAAAGGAGAGGAGGACTTCTGCTATCAGTGGACTTGAGGAGGGGCATGCGTGAAGAAGGGGGGAGGGGGGTTGGGAGTGGAGGAGGGAGGGACTTATGGGGGGATACAAAGTGAATAAAGTATAATTAATAAAAACATAATAAAAAATAAAAAACAGAATGTTTGTCATTGTGGGACTTTTTGAGTAAAGTACATATGGTTGGGTGTGATGCTGGGTCTGATAGGTGAAAGAAATGGAATGCAGGAGTGTGTTTGCAGCAAAATTTATCTCAAAAGGATAAACTTTGAAAAGAACTTTGGCTCACAATTATAATTTGTTTATTCTAACTCTGGTGGAATTTTGTGTTTCTGTTACTGCATGCTCTTTACATTTTGGCTTTAGCACTCCTTGGAAAAACTGGATTAGCTTTCCTTCCATTAAAATTAAACCCTCACCCAAATAACAACATTAAAATTGTATTTTAATTTCCTACTTTCTTTCCTCTCCTTACCCTAGCAATTGAAAAGTTCTTTAAGTTCTGTCTCTGAATACATTTTGCCCATTTTTCTCCATGCTCCCAAACGACTGCTACATTGCCTAATAATAGTCTCCTTATTTCTTCTCTGAGCCCTTTTATCAAGTAAAAGTCAAAGCCTGACATATAAATCGGATGCTATCACACCTCTGCGGAAACCTTTAGCAGCTTCCTATTTCAGGTAGGACAATATTCAGACCATTTATCAGGGCCTTGCACAGACTTTCAAAAATGATTTTCTGTCTTTCCTTTGCCCTTATCTTTCCACCTGGTTCACACTTGCTCAAGCATATTAGCTTCTTACATGCCTTTTGCTGTGATCTAGCCACCCTACAAGTCCATTCCTGCTCCCTCTGTGGCCTCTGCCTTTCACATATGGCTGCTTCCTTGTTATCCACTATTCATAGCATTTGAACTTGTCAGAGTCAGAGTCACTTCTCCTGATACTCTCAACTTAAGCAGTCTTTTTTCATTGCCACTTTATCCTATTTTATTTTTTTATGTTTTAATTATTTTATTTTATGTATTTGAAAACATGTTAGGCTTCTTTTCTTTTTTTAATTTTTTATTAATTATATTTTATTCACTTTGTATCTCCCAGGTAACTCCCTCCATCCTCCCTTCCCAATCCCTCCTTTCCACCCCCTTCTCCACCCATGCCCCTCCCCATGTCCACTGATAGGGGAGGTCTTCTTTTTCTTCCTTCTGATCCTAGTCTATTAGGTCTCATCAAGAGTGGCTCCATTGTCTTCTCCTGTGTCCTGGTAAGGCTGCTCCCCCCTCAGGGGGAAGTGGTCAAAGAGCAGGCCAATCAGTTCATGTCAAAGATAGTCCTTTTTCCCACTACTATGGAACCTACTTGGACACTGAACTGCCACAGGATACATCTGTGCAAGGGTTCTAGGTTATCTCCATGATGGTCCTTGGTTAGAGTATCAGTCTCAGGGAAGACCCCTGTGCTCAGATTTTTTGGTTCTGTTGCTCTCCTTGTGGAGCTCCTGTCCTCTCCAGATCTTACTATTTCCCACTTCTTTCATAAGATTCCTTGAATTCTTCCCAAAGTTTGGCCATAAGTCTCAGCATCTTCTTTGATAGTCTGCAGGGCAGAGTCTTTCAGAGGTCCTCTGTGTCAGAGACTTTCTCCAACCAAGGACCATGTATGGATATAACCTAGAACCCATGCTTGGATGTAGCCCATGGTAGCTCACTATCCGAGTGGGAACCCTAGTAATGGGAACAGGAACTATTTCTGACATGAACTCAATGACTGGCCCATTTACCTCCTTCAACCTCCCATGGGAGGAACAGCCTTGCTAGGCCACAGAGGAGGACATTGCAACCAGCCCTGAAGATACCTGATAAAACAGGGTCAGATGGAAGGGAAGGAAGACCTCACCTAGCAGTGGACTTGTGGAGGGGCATAGGAGGAAATAATCAAACTCAGGGCTGAAATCAATCAATTAGAAACAAATAAAACAATTCAAAATATCAATGAAACCAAGAGCTGGTTCTTTGAGAAAATCAATAAGATAGACAAACCCTTAGCCAAGCTAATTAAAGGCAGACACTGAGGAAATCCGAACAATCATTAGGACTTACTTCAAAAGTCTATATGCCAGAAAATATGAAAATCTAAATGAAATGGGCAATTTTCTTGATCAATTCGAATTACCAAAGCTGAATCAGGATCAGGTAAATCAATTAAATAGCCCTATATCCCCCAAGGAAATAGAAGTGGTCATCAAAAGTCTCCCATCCAAAAAAAGCCCAGGACCAGATTGTTTCAGCACAAAATTCTACCAGACCTTCAAAGATGAGCTAACTCCAATTCTCTTCAAACTATTCCACAAAACAGAATCACAAGGAACACTACCAAACTCATTCTATGAACCCACAGTCACATTGGTACCTAAATCTCACAAAGACCCAACAAAGAAAGAGAATTTCAGGCCAATCTCCCTTATGAACACTGATGCAAAAATACTCAACAAAATACTTGCAAACCGAATACAAGAACACATCAAAGGTATCATCCCCTATGACAAAGTAGGCTTCATCTCAGGCATGCAGAAGTGGTTCAATATTTGGAAATTTATTCATGTGATACACCATATTAACAAAATGAAAGAAAAAAAAAACACCTGATAATCTCTCTAGATACTGCAAAAGCATTTGATAAAATCCAACATCCATTCATGTTTAAAGTATTGGAGAGATCAGGGATACAAGGCACATATCTAAACATAGTAAAGGCGATATATAGCAAACAAATAGCCAACATCAAACTGAACAGAGAGAAACTTAAAGCAATCCCACTGAAATTAGGGACAAGACAAGGCTGCCCACTCTCTCCATATCTCTTCAACATAGTTCTGGAAGTCGTTGCTAGAGAAACAAGACAGTTGAAGTAGATCAAGGGGATACAAATTGGAAAGGAAGAACTCAAATTATCACTATTTGCAGATGATATGATAGTATACATGAGTGACCCCAAAAACTCTACCAGGGAACTCCTACCGCTGATAAACACTTTCAGCCAAGTGGCCAGATACAAAATTAACTCAAAAAAATCAGTAGCCCTCCTGTTTACAAACTACAAAAGGGCTGAGAAAGAACTTAGGGAAACAACACCCTTCACAATAGCCACAAATGACGTAAAGTATCTTGGAATAACCCTAACCAAGCAAGTCAAAGGCTTGTATGAAAAAAATTTCGAGTCTCTGAAGAAAGAAATAGAAGATATCAGAAGATGCTTATGGCTTGGCAGGATTAACATAGTAAAAATGGCCATCTTACCAAAAACAATCTACAGATTCAATGCAATTCCCATCAAATTGCCAACACAATTCTTTACAGACCTGGAAAGAAAAATTCTCAACTTTATATGGAATAGCAAGAAACCCAGAATTGATAAAAACAATCCTCTACAATAAAAGATCTTCTGGAGGTATCTCCATCCCTGATCTCAAGCTGTACTATAGAGCAACAGTTATAAAAACTGCATGGTACTGGCATAGAAACAGAATGGTGGATCAATGGAAGTGAAGAGAGGACCCAGAAATAAACCCACACACTTATGGACACCTGATCTTTGACAAAGATGCCAAAACCATACAATAGAAAAAAAAAAGATAGCATCTTCAACAAATGATGCTGGTCTAACTGGATGTCTACATGTAAAAAGAAAAAAATGAAAATAGATCCATACTTATCACCCTGCACAAAACTTAAGTCCAAGTGGATCAAACACCTCAACATAAAACCGGACACATTAAATCTGTTAGAAAAAAAAAGTGGGGAATACCCTTGAACTCATTGGCACAGGTGACAACTTCCTGAATAGAACACCAACAGCACAGGCTCTAAGAGCAACAATCAATAAATGTGACCTTATGAAATTGAAAAGCTTCTGTAAAGCAAAGGACACCATCCTAATAACAAAATGACTGCCTACAGATTGGGAAAGAATCTTCACCGACCCTTTATCTGACAGAAGGCTAATATCCAGTATATATAAAGAACTGAAGAAGCTGAAAAACAGCAAACCAAATAATCCAATTAAAAAATGGGGAACAGAGCTAAACAGAGAACTCTCTGTAGAGGAATAGCGAATGGCAGAGAAACACTTAAAGAAATGCTCAAAGTCATTAGCCATTTTGTTAATGCAAATCAAAACAACCCTGAGATTTCACCTTATACCCGTCAAAATGGCTAAGATAAAAAACTCAAGTGACAACACATGCTGGAGAGGTTGTGGAGAAAGGGGAACCCTTCTCCACTGCTGGTGGGAATGTAAACTTGTACAACCACTCTGGAAATCAATCTGGCACTTTGTCAGACAACTAGGAATAGCGCTTCCTCAAGATCCAGCCATACCACTCCTAGGCATATACCCAAAAGAGGCGCAAGTACACAAAAAGGACATTTGCTCAACCATGTTTGTAGCAGCTTTATTTGTAAAAACCAGAAGCTGGAAACATCTCAGATGCCTCTCAACTGAAGAATGGATGCAGAAATTGTGGTACATCTACACAATGGAGTACTACTCTGCAATGAAAAATAAGGAAATCATGAAATTTGCAGGTAAATGGTGGGACCTAGAAAGGATCATCCTGAGTGAGCTATCCCAGAAGCAGAAAGACACACATGGTATATACTCACTCATATAAATATATAACATAGGATAAACCTACTAAAACCTGTACATCTAAAGAAACTACTTAAGAGAGAGGACCCTAACTAAAACGCTCAATCACCATCCCCAAAGGCAAAGAGGATAGACATCAGAAGAAGAAAACAGGAAACAACCTAGGAACCTGCCACAGAGGGCCTTTGATAGCCCTGCAGACTATCAAAGCAGATACTGAGACTTATGGCCAACTGTTGGGCAAAGTGCAGGGAATCTTATGTAAGAAGTGGGAAATAGTAAGGTCTGGAAAGGACAAGAACCCCACAAGGAGGGCAGCAGAACCAGAATTTTTGAACACCGGGGTCTTCCCAGAGACTCATACTCCAACCAAGTACCATGCATGGCTATAACCTAGAACCCCTGCACAGAAGTAGTCCATGGCACTGCAGTGTCCAAGTGGGTTACATAGTAATGGGAAGAGGGACTGCCTCTGATATAATCTGATAGGCCTATTCTTTGATCACCTCCCCCTGAGGGGAGAGCAGCCTTACCAGGCCACAGAAGATGACAATGCAGCCATTCCTGATGCGATGTGATAGACTAAGATCAGAAGGAAGGAGAGGGGGACCTCCCCTATCAGTGGACTTGGGGAGGGGCATGCACAAAGAAGGGAGAGGAAGGGTGGAACCGGAAGGGGAGGAGGGAGAGGCTTATGGGGGGATACAACGTAAATAAACTGTAACTAATAAATAAATTTAAATAAATAAATAAATAAATAAATAAATATAATAGCATTAAACAAACAAACAAACAAAACAAAAAACTTTATCATGGTTTATAAGTTGACAACTGGTCTCTAATTATTCCCAAAGCTTTCCAAAATACACTTTCAATCAGGTCTTCTGCTTCCAGAGAACTGATAAATACTGAGCCTAGATAATTAGACAAATTACTGAGAGGCCCAGAAAATCATGAATTTGCAGTTAAAAATCAATCAGCACATATCCCTCTTTCAGAAAAGTGTTGAGTACAAAAGACAAGCTACCTACCATTGAATGTTCTTCCATGTCCCTGTGTTATATAGGGTACTATTATCTCTTTGGATATACTACATAATAGCAATTTCTTTCACATATGTGCGGAAAGAGAACACTGAATGTGGCTTGAATTCTGTTTACCAATAAAAATAAAAATATAACTACTGTTTTCTGTATTTAGGAAGAAAAATCATTACTGGCAAAACCTATAGAAGTTCAAATGAATTATTCACCATCAGAAATGGGATGCTGTCCCAATTCTAGCCGTAGTGCCTAAGGTTGATGTCCTTAAATGTGTTTAACACTCTTTTGCTATTTCCTAGAATGTGTAGTAACTTTATTTCAATTCCAGATTGCTATTTGAACATGTTTTGTGAGAAAAATAATTTTCACCTCCATAAATATGTCTGGCACATATTATAATAAAGTAAATACTGGCAGATATAAGTAATTAAATTTTATTTTTAGTTGCTTTTTGGATGATTTGTGACATTTTCTGAAAATGGAGAAAAATAAAGGAAAATTACCTATAAATACACCTGAGTAAATAGATTACAAGAGTGATATAGAAATGGTATACCCTGAGAACATTTAGGTTTTTTTAAAAATATAATGATATTCAGTTTATTTTTTTCAATTTGATTTTATTTATATATTTATTTATTACAATGTATGCACTTGGATCCCCACTGCAGCACCCAAATTTGTCTCCTCCCAGTCTCACCCAACCTTCCTCTTCTCCCCTATGCCCTTTCCCTAGGCCCCTGATAGACAATGACCTCCTCCCCTTCTATCTGACCCTGGCCTATCAGGTCTCATCAAAGCTGGTTGCATCATCTTCCTCTGTGGCCTAGCAAAGTTGCTCCCCCTTAAGGGGGAGTTGATCAAAGAGCTGGCTATTAAGTTCAAGAACATTTAGTCTTTAAAGTTCTTGATTTTACACAGAGCGGTTTTGAAACCTCCTTTTTATTTGTTAAAAATAAATGAGTTCATAAATGAAGGTCACATGTTAAATGTTTACAGGAAAACAAACTCATGTATGATTTTTATTATGAGTTATTTTTTCAAGGTGTTTCTGGGAAAATATTCCTAGAAAATATCTGATCTACATTAACATTTATGGAGTGGTCAACATCCCAAGATAGAACTAGGAAGGAAGATAATTCTTGTTGATAATTCATACTATCACTATATCTCTAGCATATGTCCTACCAAAATATGTAGCCATGTAATGTGTTAACCATTCATTACTCTCAAGAAAATGACTTATAAATATCTCAAAATATATTCCTTTTCCATAGGAAAAAGCAAATAAAAATAACTGAAATTTCATCTCACCTAGTTAGATTGGGGACAAAACAAAACAACAAAATAACCAATAACAAATTCTGGAAAATGTGGGGAAAATAAGGATACTCATTCATTGTTGGTTGGATTGCAAACTAATGGAGGAACTATGGAAATCTGTGTGAAGAATTCTTTAAAAAAGTTAAATAATAAATGTGTCATAAGAGCTAGCTATACCAACTCCTTGGATTATACCTGAGGACCCAACATTCTCACCACAGCCTGCAGCTCTATTCACAAAATAAAACTAAAAATAAATAAAAAAGAAAACCACCTAAATGTACTTCAGCTCATGATTGGATAATTTAAATGTGGTACATGTACACTATAAACTACTATTCAGCTGTAATGAAAAATGAAATTGAAATTTTGAATGAAAATTATGTAGTGGGAAAAGATCATATTGAGTAAGATGATCCAGACTGAGAAAGACAAATGTCACAAGTTCTCACTCATCAGAAGTTCCTAGCTAGAAACCTTCAGATGTGATATATATCCTGCAGTAACTACAGAAATCAGAAAAGTGTTAAGGGTCCATTGCAGAAGTAAAGAAGTGGGAAGCAATTGAGAGAGGGAAAAGAGTGCACAATTAATCTGATTAGAGAAACAGCAAAAATTGAGGAGAATCTCATTCGAGAGATGGGAGAGAGACTAATACTATAGAAGGAGGGCAGAGTGTTAAATTACAAGTCTCTGAAGAAATAAATTGAAGAAGAAATTGAAAGATAGAAAGATCTCCCATGGTTATGGCTCAGTAGTATTAACATAGTGAAAATGGCCATTCTACCAAAAGCAATCTACAGATTTAATGCAATTCCCATCAAATTACCAACACAATTCTTTACAGATCTTAAAAGAACAATTCTCAATTTCATATGAGAAAACCCAGAATTTTTAAAACAACTCTGTACAATAAAAGATCTCCTAGAGGTATCTCCATTACAGATCTCAACCTGTATTTTAGAGCAGCAGTAATAAAAACCTCATAGTACTCACATAGAAACAGACTGGTAGAAAAATGGAATCAAATAGAAGATCCAGAAATAAACCCACAACCTACGGATATTTGATTTTTACAAAGAAACCAAAACCATACAATGGAAAACAAGATAGCATCTTCAACAAATGGTGCTGGTCTAACTTGCTGTTTACATGTAGAAAAATACAAATAGATCCATACTTATCACCCTGCACAAAACTAAAGTCTAAGTGGATCAAAGACCTCAACATAAAACCAGACACACTGAATCAGTTAGAAAAAAAAAGTAGGGAAGAACCTTGAACTCATTGGCACAGGAGACAAGCTCCTGAACAGAACATCAACACCTCAGGCTCTAAGAGCAACAATTAATAAATGGGACCTCATGAAACTGAAAAACTTCTGTAAAGCAAAGGACACTGTCAACAGAACAAATGGACAGCCTACAGAGTAGGAAAGGATCTTCACCAACCCAACATCTGACAGAGGACTAAAATCCAGAATACATGAAGAACTTAAGAAGTTAAACACCCACAAACCAAGTAATCCAATTTAAAAAATGGGGTACAGAGCTAAACAGAGAATTCTCACAGAGGAATATCAAACTGCAGAGAAACATTTAAAGAAATGCTCACATCCTTAGTCATCAGGAAAATGCAAGTCAAAGGACTCTGGGATTCCACATGTTGATTACAAATGCTGTAGAGGATGTGGAGAAAGGGGAACCCTTCTCCATTGCTGGTGAGAATGTAAACTTCTACAACCACTTTGGAAATCAATCTGGTACTTTCTCAGAAAATTAGGAATAGTGTTTCCTCAAGATCTAGTTATACCCCTTATGGACATATATCCAAAAGATGCTCAACCATACAATAAGGACATTTGCTCAACCATGTCCAAAGCAGCTTTATTTGTAATAGCCAGAACCTAGAAACAACCTAGATATCCCTCAAATGAGGAATAGATTAAGAAATTGTAGTACCTTTACACAATGGAATACTACTCAGCAATTAAAAACAAGGAAATCATGAAATTTGAAGGCAAATAGAGAGACATATAAAAGATCATCCTGAGTGAGGTAACCTAGAGGCAGAAAGACACACCTGGTATGTATTCACTTATAAGTGGCTATTAAACATATAATTTAGGATAAGCATACTAAAATCTGTAGTTCTAAAGAAGCTAACCACCAAAGAGGACCATAGGGAAGATATTTCATCCTCATTCAGAAGGGTAAACACACTAGACATAGGAAGTAGAAGACAGAGAACAGGGCAGAAGCCTACCACAGGGGGCCTCTGAAAGACTACTCAGCAGGGTATCAAAGCAGATGCTGAGACTCATAACCAAACTTTGGGCAGATTGCAAGGAATCTTATGGAAGAAAGGGGAGATAAAAAGGTCTGGAGGGGACAGAGACTCCACAAGGAAAACAACAGAGACAAAAAAAATCTAGTCCCAGGGTTGCTTACAGAGATTGATGAATCAACCAAGAGCCATAGAGGACCTAGAGACCTCTGTTCAGATGTACCCCATTGGGAAATGCAGTCTACATTAGGGTTCCTCAGTAAAGGGAGCAGGGACAGTCACAGGTATGAACTTGGTTGTCTGTTCTTTGATCACCTCTCCCTCATGAAGTTGTCTTATTAGGCCACAGAAAAAAGGATCCAGACAGTCCTGATGAGACTTTATAGGGAAGGGCCAAATAGTAGGTGAGGAGGACCTCCCTTATTAGTGTACTAGGGGAGGTACATGGGGGCAGGGGAAGAAAGGTGGGACCTGGAGAAGTTGAGGGAAGGGGCTACCACCAGGAATCAAAGTGAATAAACTGAAATAATAATAATAATGATGATAATGAAAAAACATAATACTAAATAAAAGAATTATGTAAAAAGAAAACAAGGCCCTCTAAATCTATAAGATCAAAGATCAGAGATTTAGGCAGTATGCACAGGGCTTGAATCGGTCTGCACTAAATGGGGTCATAGAGCTGAAACATGAGCCCATTAATACCGTAGAAGCAATCTCTAGTTGTTTTCCACTTTCAAACAAATATTTGGTTTCCTCCATGGAAATCTCACTGGGGAACAATCCACTCTTAAGTTTAGGCTCCTAGGAGGCTCCTAGGAGAATATGAGAGGACTCAAGCAGAGACTCCTAGTAGAAGAAGCCATAGAGACTGAAGAGGACACCTACTATTTAGACTAGTCTCCTAGCAGAGGGAATGAATCATCAACCCACCCACAAAAACTTCAACCCAATAGTCATCCTGCCTCAAAGATATACAGGGGTTAAGATATGACAGTTAGAGCAGAGATTGAGGGAATTCCCAACCATTGCCTGGTCCAACCAAAAACCCACCATAGGGGAAAATGTCATCTCCTGATGCTATGAAAGACACTCTGCTAAGCTTGTAGACAGGAGCCTGTCAGAGTTGTCCTCTGAGAGACTCGGCCCAGCACCATGTCAGAACAGATGCTGAACCAAATAATCAGGGCCCAGAGGAGCTTGCTAAGACATAAGCTGGACTTAGGCCTCCTACAAAGAGGTAGCCACAGCTTAGGCTTTATATGGGTCCTCTATTAAGGGAAGTGGGGACTGTGTCTCATATGGACTCACTTGCCAGCTTTTTGATCACTTCACCCTGGTGGTGACTGGTGTGTGAGAAGGGTGCAGTGAACAGGGGAATATGTCATTTCTGAGTAGGGTTGACAGGGTGGTGCTTGCACACACTCAGCCCTTAAACACACTGCTCAGTCACATGATTGCCCTCATTCTGAGCAATAAGATGACTGAGATAAAAAATGGTTCTTTTCCTAGACTGGACCTCCTGATAAGCTTTTGGGGTATGTGCTTCCCCTTGGAGGACATGTTGGTGTCCATGGTCCACTGCTTCAGGCTTTGTTGAAGCCTGAGATTCATGTGAATATCTGTGGTCAGGCCTACCACTGGAAGCTGTATGGATGTTCCCTAGACAGTGCTATTGCAAAAAGCCATATTAGTGATCACAGTCTGGGTTACTGTTGGATGCCATTTTGCTGTTCCTGGTCTATTCTTCGTCTGAGGGTCATGTTGGGATCCATGGTCCTGCTGCAGCTCGAGCAGTATTAATGTCTGTAACCCATGAGTAGTAACTCAACACCATAGATGGTGCAGGCACCTGAAGCCATATTGAGATTCAGAAGCCAGGCTGCCTCCAGGGCCACGCTGATGGGAGTGGCCTGTGCAGCCATGTGAAGCCGTGTTTATATCTGTGGGCCAGGGTGCTGCCAGGAGCTGTATTGGTGTTGATGGCTCATGTTGATGTCTGCAGCCTGTACTAAGATCAGATTGAGGTTCATGGACCTGCTGATGCTGGAGATCATATGGATGTCCAGGGTCAGTACTGTCACCAGAACCTGTGTGGTGTCCAAGATCAGACTGCCACTGAATGTAAAGGACAAAGAAGCCACAAAAAAGTGGCATCAATGACTAAAGACCTTCAGGTCAGAAAGAGGAACATAGAAGACTTTTGTGACAACTCCTATCCCCACCTTCTTCCCAAAAGTAACCTACATAGAAAGCCATCAAAAGAAGTCTTTAAAAATGTGATAAGGATACTGAAATATAGCTTCCATAATTGATGGTTTTGACAGAGATGCACAGGGGAAGAACTCAGCTTTCTTTAAGGGCCTGGCCATTGGGTGTTTGACCATGCTCCAGTAAGTATATGGGCAACAAAAATTGAATTTGTATTGTTTTAAATTATCTTCTTCTTTTTCAGGGGTGGACAAGAGGTCACAATGGTGTCATAGACAAACTGGAAGTGTGATTGGGAAAGTGAGTGTGACTGGGTGCTTGAAGTGAAATTTCCAAATAATTAATAGAAATATGTTGGAAATATTCAGCAACAAGTAAATATGACCTTTGTCTTTGTTCTTATAACCTATCCATGGTTCTTACAGCATTAGTTTTAGGAACAATAAAACTGCAGGAAATTTCAGTTTAGGTATTTACCTAGAAAAAATTCCTAGCCCCTTATTTTTAAAAAGTATAAATTATTAATAATTTCTTAATAAAATTTTCAAGTGTCACTGCCTTAAATAGTGTTTCTTGACACTGTCAGAGAAGCAAAATAATTTGCATGGAATAGAATTTAAAATGATTATAATTTTTCATAGAACTATCCAGGAGATAGTTCTAAGCTTCGTGGGTTATTCATTGCTATTAGGATAGATTGGGTAGTAATTTAAAGTCGCTAGCTGGTATTATACAGATAAGGATTCAATGTGTAGTAAAATAACAATCTTTGTGAGGATTTGAGAAGAAAAAAAGTCTCTCATTATTTGGATTTGGGCAGTTGGTCTTTGCCAGTGTATGTTTTGAATGAGAACAAGTGTGTGTGTGTGTGTGTGTGTGTGTGTGTGTGTGCACGCACATGTGTTTGTGAGAGAGAGAGAGAGGGAGAGAGAGAATGAGCACAGTGATTCTGGCAAAGAATCACTCACTCTAAGGTCTCTTGGTCATGATATCTCTAAGGTAATCTTGCAAACGCTTTCACAGTTTACTGAATTATACTGAACACCTTTTCTAAGTGTGAGGATTTCCCACAGTGTAAATTTTGCCCAATGTATCTTAAATGACACCCACTTTCCCAGTTCTCCTCTTAGTTCAGATACAGAAATAAGATCTTAGCAATAGCACTTACATGTAGCAGCAGATTTCAGCTTAAAGGAGTATGGTATACAGAAGGAAGCTATATGCAGAATTCATCCTTCTGAGGAAGGAAGGAGTTGTTGGAAAACATAGCACTTTCCAAGACACCTATTGCCATATCTGTAGGGATGACTTATGTTTATGTTGACCTTACAGGCTGCAGAGCATCTTCTCAGAGGCAATGTCACTGCTGATTTCACTGGGTATCCACAATAAAGAATTTAAGAACTGTTATTAGTTATGTAGGCTCAAAGCCTCATGTTCTGAGTCCTGAGCATTTCCTGTATGCTATCTTTGTATTCTTTCCTTGTTTAACTAGATGAAAATGATTCTGATCATCATCAAGGACCATGACTAATATGGTCTTTCTAAGCATTGTACAAGTAGTGCATGTCACCCCAATCAGAGTACATTTCTAACATATAGGAGATTTTAATAATTAGACCCTTCTTAATCTACTTATTTTATGTTTTTTTTAATTGAATACTGAGCTTTAGAGAGTCTCAGTAGTTTGGTAGCATAATGATGTTTCATTGAATTTTCATTCAAAATAATCATCAAAGTAGAATTGTTTCACATGGCAAATAAAAATATGCATGGGGCATACGTAATGAAAGGTGTTTCTCATGAATTCAAATTTAAATGGACCATCTGTATTTTATCTGAAAACAGCAAATAAGGTATGTAAATGACAAAAGTAATAAATTCAAGAGTTTCTATGTCATGAATACATTGCATTGCTCAATTTATTATTATTATCTGTACTAAAATATGTACTTAGTAGCATAGGTAACATACCTCACTACAATTAAAATGTTTTACGGTAGCATTAATTATTATTATAAATATTGAGTTTACTTAAAATCAGTTAATACTCAAGACACAGGGTTGACTGAACACTGTCTTTCAAAAATTAATGTAATAACAAAAATTATTTCTATATACATTTGTCTCTGTCATTCATGCAAAATCTAGATAATAGATCGTGGCAGTTATCCTTGAATTTAAAAATTGTTATTTGCTGTATTTTAAGGCAAGCAGTGAAACTTTATGCTTGACAAATGTGTTCTGAACCTTTTTTTTTTCAGTAATTGTTTCAGGTCATATAAGATACCATAGAAATACTGGATCATAGGCAGATTTTACGCATCATACAAACCTGCAGAGAAATATATTTCCCTCAGATATAACAAAATAATAACCTTCATTTAGTAGTGGCTTGCAAAATATAAGTTATTTTCAAATCTGTATTTTCTTATAAAGAACACAAAGGTAAATAAATAAAAAAATATGAAGTTGCATCCCATCCGAAGAAAGAAAAAAAAACATAATCTTTTCCAGACATGCCACACATTACCTCTATACACAGGCACATTCTGGTCATTACAGAACAAGGAGTCTGTCTGTAGCGAGATGCAATTAAAGTCCACACACTTTTAGACAAAACGAACCAACAAACAACACATATCCTTTAAAACTAAAAGGAAGGTATTCTTAGAATAATAGACTCACTGTACATTCAGGAATGCGAGAGGGAGGGGAAATAAAAATATCAGCTATTCTGCGGTAACATAATTACTTGATTCATGTAAACATGTTTGACAATGACAAATATACTTTGTTGAAACACCAGCTAACCCTTGCTGTCTAAATCTTCCAGAGAAACTAGAGACAGCTTTTATTTTAAGAAATTGACATTTTTGCCTAAGATAAAAGTACAAAACATTATTTAAGTGTGAGATGTTTGTGCAAGTGTGTGTTCATGCATGTGAGTGTGTATGAGTGTGTGTGTGTGTGTGTGTGTGTGTGTGTAAGCAGACCAATATCCTATTTGTCAAGCGAGAGGGAAAGGAATTGAGAGGGAAAGGAATTGAAACAAGCTGTTGCACTTTGTGAGCATCTTTCAATTTTCTTAGAGCTCATCTTTACAGGAAAAGCTTATAGCCTTGACTGAGACCCAGAAAGCATGTAATTGTGGTTGTCATAATAAAGCTTCAACTGAAAGAGTAAGTCTACTTTTGACATGGTATCCAACTCTTTCTATATACTGTATTTATAGACTTGCTACATCATCTTTAACAGAGCAATGGATTTGATGATAGAAGACTGTAATTGCATTCACTGCAATATGCACTTAAGCTGTCATTCTTCAGCTGTTCATTTGGTTACATCTTCATTTTAGCAGAGTTATTACCAATGAACTCATAGTGTGTGCTACAGAGGGATTCTTTCTAAATGATATGCAAAATCTCATCTTAATTTACAGTCAGCTTTTTGGAGCTCTGAAGTTAGATAGGTATGAAGAGAGAGTGGCAGATCTAAAGATTCTGAGATTCTGATGCAGATAATGACAAAGGGAAAGTAGTAGCAAGTATGGGTTGTCAGAATCTCGAACATGACAGAAAGGTAACAGGGAGAGCAGATTTTTTGGTAATCCTTCCTCCTACCAGTTAGAAGCTTTCACATGTGGGCTATCAGTTTTGATTTTCGTTTGAACCATTCCAAAAGTTCAGATTGAGTCTCCAAAGTTGGTCTGAGCTAACAGGAAATTTTTATCTAGTTTGTCTCCATAAATGTGATCTGACAATTCCTAAGAGTTTTGAAGTACTTTCAAGAGACACTTCAGGAGTATCTCTTGGAGTGTTTCTTTAATCAACTGTTACGTGAAAACACATTATATATGGATATATGTGGATATATACATATACTCCCATATGTGTACATATATGCAAACATATATATATACATATAACATGAGTATGTGTGTATAAATATTAATCAGTCAAACAAAAAACTTTAGTAATCATTCATCTTATATATATATACTCCTCAGCTTAGATTTTATTATAATAAAAATCAACAGCTATAACCCGTATAGACCAAAGCAATTTAGAGCCTTATGTACTTTTTAATATATCTGGGATCTTCAATATTTAAAAAGAATTTTATTATATTTATGCATTTGTCTTCAATGTGAGTGTGTGTGTGTGTGTGTGTGTGTGTGTGTGTTAGTGTAGGTGCATGCATGTAGAGGTCATGGGAGTCATTTATTTCCTTGCCTCATGCAGATCCAAAAGACAGAACTCAGGTTTTCAGGTTTGATCATGACCTACTGAAACATCTTGCTTGCTCAGTAAATAATATCTTAGAACAAAAAAATTGAAAATTGTGTTTTAATATGGTCCTCCCTGACACAAAACAATATCATCTCTGAAAAGTTATATTCAGCCTGAATAGTGTCTGCTGACTATCCATTTTAATTTAAACAAATAAGTGTTTTAATGAGTTATATAAATATGTGTATATGTTTATGTACACATACATGCATATATAAATGTATATATAAATGTATTTAGTGAAAGTAATATTTTCTGTATTCTTACAGATGTTTCAAGTCTCAAAGTTATTGCATGATTCTTATATGAACTGGTGAGAAGGATGATTTTGCCTATTATATTATGGGACACTTTGGAGGTTAAAATTAAATTATGTATGCCAGCAACATGAATTTATTGTATAAGAACCTGGCAGTAATAATCATTACTCTATTATCATGATTACATCAACTCCTTAAGGAAGTTTAAGGAAGTTTAAGCATGATATTGAGGAGATCAGACTTGTCAAGAGGATGTTTATAACATGGCAGGGGATGTACAGTCTCTTTGACAGTATGTATTTCCTCACAGTTCAGGTTCTGGTCTTTTGTCATTAGAGTAAAAAACAATTTTAACTAAAGTGATAGCAGTAAGACATGACCTGGTAGAGAGTGATCCTGGGAATGAAATCCCTATAGTGGCCACATGCTCTTTAGTAACTAGCTATAAAAACATGGTAAAGTAACTCAAATGTTCTTATCTCATTGATTTTTTTCTCCAATTTTTATTGGATTAGAATTATTGTACATGGATAAGATAATGTATCTGCTTCTCTGTGGTAAGATTGGTGCTTTTCAGAATCCATTCATATTTCTGGAAATCCAGGATAATTCTGGAAAATGTTATAGTGTGATATGTTTTAAACAATTCAGATGCACAGACATATTAAGAAAACAGCATTATATGATACCTTCTATAAATCAAGTAACAAGTGCAACACGTCCTTTACACCACGCTATAGGGAACACTGTGTTTTATAATCATGCATTTTTCAGTAATTGACATGTGCCTCTTTAATATTAACAACTATAGTTTGACTTTTTTAAAAGGGAGTATTTTTTAAAAACATATTTCCATATATATGTATATATATATATATATATATATATATATATATATGGAAACATTTATTGCTGATAGAAGTGCAAACCTCTACAGCTGCTATATAAATCAATGTGGAGATTTCTCAGGAAGCTGAGAATGAATCTGCTTCAAGATACAACCATACAACTCCTGGACATATACTCAGTGGACTCTACTTCATCTTACAGAAACATTTGCTCATTCCTGTTCATTGCTGCTCTATTCATAAAAGTTCAATATTTTGATGAACAATCTCATTAGCTTGATTGGATTGAGACATACATAGGAGATTTGCAAAGTCCAGCTCTCAATGTGTCCATTAAGTTTTTCCTTTTTATTTATTATTTATTACAATTTATAGACTTTATATCCTGGCTATAACCCCCTCCCTCATTTCTTCCCAGTCCTGCCTTCCATCCCTCTTCTCCTCCCATGCCCCTTCCCCAGTCCACTAATAGGGGAGGTCCTCCTCCCTTACTATTTGACCCTAGCCTATTAGGTCTCATCTGGACTGGCTGCATTGTCTTCCTGTGTGGCCTGGTAAGGCTACACTCTCAAGGGGAAAGTGATCAAATTGCCGGCAACTGAGTTCACATCAGAGGCAGCGCCTGTTCCCATTACCAGCCCACTTGCAGACTGAGCTGCCATGGGCTAAATCTAAGCAGCAGGTCTACGTCCTCTCTATGCATGACCCTCAGCTGGAGCATTGGTCTCTGCAGAGACCCCTGGGCCCAGATTTTTTGACTCTGTCAGTCTCCTTGTAGAGTTCCTGTCACCTCCAGATCTTTATATCTCCTCCTTCTTCCATAAGGTGCCCTGTACTCTGCCCAAGAGGACATGGAGCTCTTGTTCAACTCTGTGCATCTTGATTGCCTCTAGGCTTTCTGTGAGCAAAAGAGAAATTGTACATCATAATGTGGCCAATAGATTGGGCTTGTGGTTTCAATAAGCAATATTTGTAGTTGTAATCATATATCTAATCAGTTTTCTCTAAGATCTAAGCTTTGAATAATAACTAAATTAATTTAATCATACCATACTAATGCCTCAAGTATGTCATATCTCTTTTAAATTAAAACCTCTTGATAATGAATTATTGTAAAACTATTAGTGAAAATTATATTTAAGTGTATTTTATATTCCATTGATTAATTTCATGAAACTCATAAACACATCATTTTATTTATCACATATAAATTTGAAATAAATATTACTGTCTTTGAATTGTTTTTATATGGATATATACATTTAGTGCACTAGAATGTTACTAATCCCTGGGAAGAAAGAATTTTCTTTATCTCAGACTGGATAATATCAAATCAATGATGCCTGATTTTATTGGGGTTTCCTGATCTCTGTTAATGACTGAAAGTTTTTAAAATAGTATTACCCATAAACTAATTCTGGTGTAGTCTTCTTTATGTATCTGTTGGTTTAATACATGGCTCGAATGCTTATATCTTCTCACTATTTTATAGTCTTGTCACTATTTTATGAACAATATATTGTGGTAACTACCTACACTAATTAGTACTGAGTATTATAAGTGATCTAGAAACAGTTTTTCCTCTATTTTTAGAGTTATTTTATGCGGTACTCTACCTGCATTTATGCATACATGCCAGTAGAGGGCACTAGATCTCATTATAGATGGATTTCACCCATTATAGATGGGTGCTGGGAATTGAACTCAGGACCTTTAGGAAGAGCAGGAAGTGCTCTTAACCACTGAGTCATCTCTCAAGCCCTAGAAACAGTTTTAAACTTATGGAAGACTGTGCCTTTTACATGCAAATGCTATCAACTTTATTGTAGGGGACCTATATACATGTAGATTTCTGTATTATTAAAGTACTTAGAACAAACTCTCCCAGATAAGAGGGAGGAATATAATTTGAATTGCATATAATATATCTTTGTATGCATATATTTTGAAACTTTTAATCTGCACATTTTTGGTAAAGTATATAAAATTTATCATGTTGACTGACATCTTTTATCAGATAATTCCTCTACTTAATATATATTTACTTATACAATTTCTCCCTTTCTTTTCCCACAACCAAACCCTTCTATATACCCATCACCACTCTTCCTCGAATCGTTTGCTGTTATTGCATGCATGCATGTACTTGTATGTGCACGTGAATTCCTAGAGTAAAATTCTTGTCAATTTTCTGTGATTCTGAAATTATGTAGGAGCAAAAATTTAAATTAATATGATAAAAAAGAGTAAGGAGGGAGATGATTTTGAAATACAACAGGGGAGTGGTGGACCTCAAAACAGTCTGCTGATGGCATGGGTACCAATCCAAGTTCACTCTCAGAAAATAATGACCAATACGTCCTCCTTCTATGAATCTTTACAGTCAACCTCTACTGGAGAACTAGAGTCCCAACTTTCCTAGATAAAACTAAATCTCAGATATTACCATATGCTCTGTGGATTTTACCAACATCACGTTCTCAGAAATATACAACAACAACAAAAAAAAAGACAAAAAAAATGTGAGAAATTTACAATGGTATTCTCATAAGGAATTTACCATATTCTCCAAGTAGTGACATTTTTCCACATCTGTTTTACCCACCTCCTTTTCTCTCTTCCCATTAACAACATATGTATATGTGCATATGTCATAAACATTTGGGACACATAGACATTGTAATTAGTTATAAATATTTCCCCTTCCTTTTTTTTGGCATAGAACTTTGAAAAGCCTGGTTATTTCCTAAATAAAAGGAAGAAACATTGGATTTTCCTAAGGGAAAAATATTTATATATTTATATTAATAAGTTGGTTAGTGGATGGTTGTCCATTTATGTTATTTGTTTTCCTCTTTTGATACATTTCCAATGTTGTTCGACCTTATGTATTTTCTTGGTTTTATGACAATCATTAAATGTTCCCAGACCATCAAGGTCTTTTTCCTTACAATTACATGGAAATACATGGAAAAACTAGTGACTTTTGTTGAAGAAAATGGATTATATAAAAACCATGTGGGAGAACACATATTTATTTTAGCACTAGACAAAATATTGCTGCCGGTAAAATTAAGGACACAATTAGAAAATATTTCTGTTGACGGTTATAATTTTACATTGATATTTTCAGTTTATATTAAATTTCTTACATTCTTGACTTAACCTGATCTGTTTCTCTTTTTTGTTACCTAGAACACTGGTTAAAGCACACTTTTGGATGTGTCACTGACAGGAAACTGAGTGAAGACGACATCCTGTAACTGTGGGCAGCAATGCCTTGTAAGTGGAACTTGGCTTTACAATGAAGTGATCGGTAACACTTTTTTGCATGTCGTAATGTTCTACTCTTCTTAAATGACTATTTTTTCTTTTTCTCTAATTTTTGTCTCCTGTACACACCAGATTCCAGATTCTTCAGTGTTTACATGGTCTTTCATAGTTTCCTTTCACTGGGCAGAGTATCTCTTCCTCTGAGGTTTCCAGTTTCTGTACTGAGGAGACATGAGTTTTCTTGGCTCTTCTGCCTGGAGAGAGTCACTGTGGGACTATTCAGCTTCTGAGTTAGAAAGCCACTCTAACACATCCTCTCTTGTAATCAAGCATAGATACCTTCTTTTGTTCTGTTCCTCTAGAGAATTCTGACATATACATATACGATTCTTGTCTAAAATTTATAGCTTTAATTTTCTTTAATGTAAGTTAGTTTGGAACCTAAATTTGAGCTACAATAATGTCTGATTTCACCACCTTCTGTGGAAAAAGTCACATTATTATAAAATTTATACTTTCCTCTTTTTTGATACAATTATAGAAAAGGTCTTTTTGTCAGCAGTTTTATATACGCTGATAGAAAGTGCCCCAAGGCTGCTCCACTTTTTGAGGTGACACCTTTCCCCTTGATTTCGTCTTTGTTGACCTTGATTAAAAGATCAGTCTTATTTCTTTTCTAAGTCAGCTACATATCTGGTGGCATAAAGAAAGGTCTGACATTCATCAAGAAGCCATAGACTCTGGTAGAATGAGTTCACAGTGAACTGAGAACCTGACTTGCTTTCTGCTATGGGTAAGGTCATACATTTGCCCTCTAGCTTAGTTGCTTTATCTGAATTCTATTTTATTGGTATATCACAGCTGATTCAGCCTTCATCACCATAGAGTGCAGGTTTTTCTGAATCCTGTCAGATATAGTGAGGTGTTACTCCATTAAACAAGAGAAATCTGTGAACCTTCAAGGTTGGACACAAGTTCAAAAATATAACTGATGGATGGGTAGCTTGTTATTCATGTGAGTTCCCAAGTAAATGGAGTCGGGGATGTCTCTGTCATGGACTCTGTTGCCTACATTTGAATCACTTCCTCCTACCACCCCACCAGGGCTGTCTTTCCTGGCCTCAGTGAAAGAAGATGAGTACATTCCTGAGGCAACTTGATGTGCTGGGGTGGGTTTATATGGGGGAGGGGCTCTCCTTTTCTGAGAAGAAGGGGAGGGGGAAAGAAGAAACAGGATAGGGCCAGGAAGAGAGGAGAGAGGTGGCTGCATTTGGGGTGAAAAGTTAATAAATAAATAAATTTACATTAAAAATGTGGTTAATAAGAGTCCATACTTTGTGACACCAGTCTTCTTGAATGATGTCTTAACCTGGCATTTAGTAACACAGTTTTCATCTGACAGCTCTCTTTACTCATGGTGGTAAGGGTCTTTATCAAACTGTGATTGGCATTTTTGTTTGTTATTTGAAGACAAGCAGAAACTTTCAAACAATATTACAACTGAAAAATGGATAAACAGTCATATTTGTAGAGTTTACAGGACTGTCATTAGCTATTTTGGAAATTATAAAAATGTGATTTCCTAAGCAGTTTTCCTCCAGAGTCATAGACTTTTAAGGAAATAGATCTTTCTGTTTCTTGCTGCCCTAGGGCATATTTCTAAATATCATGAAATATGATGCAACATTCAGAGGAGGATGAAAAACAATTCTTGTTTATGGATTCAGCCAATAAAGGCATGATGGCTTCAATTGAACCCATTCTGGATTACGGTACAGGAGGGTGCTAAGCTGGGAAATAGCACCTCAAATAAAGTAATTTCCTAATGCAGACCCCTAACTTCTATTAAAGTCCATGGCATCAGCTACTGGTTTTCAAAATTGAATGAACATACCTCATTTATTTTGAAGATTTGCCCAGTAACGCAATTACTTAGATTCAAGACACAGTTCTAAAATCAATATGCCTCATATGGAACCTGAGTGGCTACATCAAATTTCCAGGTGCTGGTCATTGTTTAAGAACCACAGAGATATTTATTAAAGGTAATCCATAGCCATACTAATTATAAAATGGAACCATAATTGGGATTTTCCAGCTATCTTGTGTAAATATTTGATTACAAAAGATATACTCAGAATGTATATATAGAAAAAAATTAAGGGGGGAAATGAATGCCAAGCTACTTAAGTATATTATTGTTCTAATTCCCAATCTATAAAAAGCACAGAATCTGTTCCTATTAGCCAGTTTTGTTTTTGTTTTTGTTTTGTTTTGTTTTTGTATTTCTTTAAAAACAAAATAACTTTCTGGACAACTGAATTTTTCTTGTTCCTCTAACCCATCACCCACAGAGTTAAAGTGAAAACTTTTGGTGTCTTTCAAAACTGAATTATGATATTTAAACATGTTTTTGTTTTAATCCCAGATGTGTAATATGGGGCTGATTCAATGTCCACTGTAGCAAACTAATTGCCTTATGAGAGCTCTGAGAGAGGCCCTTTGCCAGCTGCAGACAGTTTAATTCTATAGACTCTGAGAGGAAATAAATTCCATAACCCAGACAATATGGAAGGGCTCCAAGAAAGAAGGCTACTGGTACTCCCCATGCTGCTCCTGATGCTGCTGTTGGAGTATGATCAGATGAAGAAGTTGGAGATATGCTGAAAACAAAAAACAAACATTGGACTTGCCCCAAGAAAGCCAATGACCCTAACCAGCAGGAAGTAATTAAAGAGACTTATGCCCCTTCTTCCCACTAAACTTCTTTCTCTCCTACCTGGAACTAGAAAAGACTGGGGTGGAGGATGGAGGTAGAGACATAAGAAACAAAAATAAAATAATTTTAAAAAGTATGTCTACACAGAGCTGCAGCCAAAACATAAGTGTCAATTCAGTGATGCACAACAGTTGTTCACATTAAATCAATTTTATTTGGCAGCAAGTAACTGATTTTGAAATTCCAAGAAAGGTTATGCAAGTAAATAAAATCCAGACCTTTATTGTCCTTTTAACTGAGTTATCATTCCAAAAGAATCTACTTTGTTTTGAACAAGTTAGTGATTAAGTATCTAAAAATCATTATCAGGTTATGTTTTGCTGATGCTGTTTTTTATTTTTATTTTTATTTTTATATTAATTACAGTTTATTTACCTTGTATCAGAGCTGTAGCCCCCATCCTCATTCCCTTCTAATCCCACCCTCCCTTCCTCATCTCCTCCCTGCCCCTCTCTAAGTCCACTGATAGGGGCAGTCCTCCTCCCCTTCCATCTGACCCTAGCATATCAGGTCTCATCAGGACTAGCTGCAATGTCTTCCTCTGTGACCTAGCAAGGCTGCTCCTCCCTTGCCCCGGGGGGGGGGGAGGGAATGTCAAATACCCAGCAACTGAGTTCATTTCTCATGTCAGAGACAGTCCTTGTTCCCTTACTAGGACACCCTCTTGGATACTGTGCTGCCATGGGCTATGTCTGAGCAGAAGTTCTAGGTTATATCCAAACATGGTCTTTGGTTGGAGAATCAGTCTCAGAAAGGACGCCTGTTCCCAGATATATTTGGTCCTTGTGGAGCTCCTGTCCTCTCCAGATCTTATTAACTCCCCCTTCTTTCAAATGATTCCCTGCACTCTGCCCAAGGTTTGGTTATGAATCTCAGTATCTGCTTTGATACACTGCTAGGTAGAGTCTTTCAGAGGCCTTCTATGGTAGGTTCCTGTCCTGTTTCTTGTTTTCTCCTACTTCCAATGTCCATCCCATTTGTCTTTCTAAGTGAGGATTGTTCATCTTACTTTGAGTCCTCTTTCCTGTTTAGCTTCTTTGGGTGTATAGATTTTAGTGTGTTTATCCTATCTTGTAGGTCTAGTATCCACATATAATTCAGTATGTACCATGTGTGTCTTTGTGATTTTGGGGTACCTTACTCAGGATGATATTTTCTAGATCCCACCATCTGCCTGCAAATTTCATGATCTCCTTGTTTTTAATTGCTGAGTAGTATTCCATTGTGTAAATGTACCACAATTTCTGTATCCATTCCTCAGTTGAGGGACATCTGGGTTGTTTGCTGATGATGATGAAAGCTGCTTAATTTCTTTAGTTCATGGGCCTTCTTATTTATTTATCTATTTATTCACTTTACATCTCTGTCATAGCTGCCTCTCTCCTCACCTCTCTGTTTCACCCTTTTTCTCTCTTCACCATATTCCTCTTTCCTACTCCTCAGAAAAGGGAAACCACCTCCCCACACCAACCCACCTTAGTACAATAAATACATCAGGACTGTGTGCATCCTCTTCCATGGTAGCTTGGTGAGGTAGCCCGGTGAGGTAGCCCCACCAGGGGGAAGTGATCAAAAGGCAGTAAACATTGTCCATGTCAGAGACAACACCTGCTCACCTTACCAGGGATCCCACATGAAGCCTGGGCCACATCTATGTAGAATGCTTAGATCCAACCTATACATGGTCCTTGGTTGGTGCTTCAGTCTCCACAAGTCCCTCTGGGTCCTGTTTAATTGGATCAGTTTATCTTCTTGTGGAGCTCCTGTTCCCTTCAGGTCTTACTATCTTTCCCTCTATTTTTCCTGTTTGGTTGAAAAATTTATTTATTTGTGTATTTTACATGCATGGGTACTTTGTTTGCATGTACATCTCCATACCAGAAGATGGCATCAGACAGTTGTGAGCTGCCATGTAGGTTCCAGGAAGTGAACTGAGGACCTTTGGAAGAGCAGTGTGTACTATTTACCACTGAACCATCTCTCCAGACCCATTCACAGGTCTTCTTTAGGATTGTAAACTCTAGGTGAAGTTTTACAGCATTGTAATTTTTCAGATGGAGACCTCACTCCTGTAAGATAACTTCCTTTCCTTTTAACCATGAAAGCTGCACTGCTCAGTTAGCAATCAATGTCCTCCCCTGACAGCTCACAGCCCCCTTGTATTCACACAGTGTTGCCAATGTCATTACTTCTCATTCTGTCTTCTGTGAGCACTGAGATCCTCCTGAGCCTTGTCATTTCCATCATTGCAGTCAATACTCATTTGCTCTCTTCAAGGTCCACAGCACCAGCCAATAATACTGCATCAGCCACAGTCACATTGTCAAGAATGGCTAAGTGGAAAGATAATTTCTGGTCTAAGAATCATTTTGGACTTTAGTCACTGTGTGATTAAGCAAAATAAGTAGCAATTTTCAAAATGTCTGTTAGCCAGTTTTTTTAAAAAAAAAAAAGCTATTGATAGTAAATCATTTGTATATGGACAACCAAAAATCAAAAACTGCAAGTTAATATTAAGAATGTGAATTTACCTCAATGAAGGAATGGATACATAAAGTGTGGTACATTTAACAATGGAATACTATTCAACAATTAAAAACAAGGAAATCGTGAAAATTGAGGGAAATGGTGGGAACTAGAAAAGATTATCCTGAATGAGGTAACCCAGAAGTAGAAAGACACAATGATAAATACTCACTTATAAGTGGATATTAGTCATATAATATAAGATAAACATACTAAAATCTGTACACCTAAAGAAGCTAAGCAAGGGGTAAGAGGCTGTCTCTGACATAAACTTAATGGCCAGCACTTTGATCACTTACCCCTAGGGGGTGCAGCCTTGCCAGGCCACAGAGGAAGATAATGCAGCCAGCCTTGTTGAGAACTGATGTGCTAGCATCAGATAGAAGGGGAGGAGGACCTTCCCTATCAGGAGAATAGAGAAAGGGCATAGGGGCATAGGGGAAGAAAAGGGAAGGGGTGGGACTGGGAGGAGGGGACTCCAGCAGGGATACATAGTGAATAAATTGTAATAAATAAATATATAAATAAATTCAAATTTAAATTTCAAAGATGGTCAGGAAAAAGATACTAGCAGGCCACATCTGGCCAACTTTCCAGTTACAGCCTATATCTCTGAATACTGAAGAGCTTCAAAAGGAGAAATCAACACAAGTTTGAATCAAACTTATGCTGTTCTTCAGAACAGCCACAGCCACATGAGGATAGACAGCAAGCAATTGAAATTTTATGATCCCAAGAAGACACATACACTAAAATATACTGGATTTTGACTGACTAAAGATTTAATAGAAATAGAAATGCTCAACATGCTTAGTCAGCAGGTAAATGCAAATAAAAATGACCCTGAGATTTCACCTTACACCCATCAGAATGGCTAAGATAAAAAACTCCAGTGACAATGCATGCTAGAGAGGATGTAGAGAAAGGGGAACCCTCCTCCATTGCTGGTGGGAGTGTAAATTTGTAGAACAACTTTGGAATCAATCTGGTGCTTTCTCAGACAGTTAGGAATAGTGCTTCCTCAAGATACAGCTATAACACTCCTAGGCATATATCCAAAATATGCTCGAGTACACAACAAAGACATTTGCTCAACTATGTTCATACCAGCTTTATTTGTAATAGCCAAAACCTGGAAACAACTCAGATGTCCCTCAACTGAGGAATGCATACAGAAATTGTGGTACATTTACACAATGGAATACTACTCAGCAATTAAAAACAAGATCATGAAATTTGCAGGCAGATGGTGGGATCTAGAAAATATCATCCTGAGTGAGGTATCCCAGAAGCTGAAAGATATACATGGTAAATACTCACTTACAAGTGGATAGTAGACATATAATATAGGATAAACATACTAAAATCTGTACATCTAAAGAAGCTAAGGAAGAAGGAGGACCCTGGGTAAGACGTTCAATCATCACTCAGAAAAACAAACAGGATGGATATTGGAAGAAGGAGAAAAGAGTAAACAGGACAGGAGCCTACCACCGAGGGCCTCTGAAAGACTACCCAGCAGTGTAACAAAGCAGATACTGAGATATATAACCAAACTTTGGGCAGAGTGCAGGGAATCCTATGAAAGAAGGGGGAGACAGTGGGACCTGGAGAGGACAGGAGCTCCACAAGGAAAACAACAGAACCAAAAAATCTGGTCCCAGGGGTCTTTTCTGAGACTGATACTCCAACGAAGGACCATTGATGGAGATAACCTAGAACCCCTGCTCAGATGTAGCCCATGGCAGTTCAGTATCCAAGTGGGTGTCCTAGTAAGGGGAACAAGGACTGTCTCTAACATGAACTCAGTGGCTGGCTCTTTGATCACCTCTTGAGGTGATCAGAGTTGCCAGGCCTGTTGGTATAACGTTTTTTTTTTTTTTAATGTATACACCTTACCTTGTTCATTCAAATATTAATTTCTCCCCCACCCCACCCCCAACTCTCTGGTTTCAATCCGGATATTGCATTGTGATACTCATTCTAAGCATCCTGTCTCAACTCCTGTATAAACAGGACAAAATAAAGCAACTAGACACAATATTGAGCAGAGAGGAGCCAGAGGACAGGAAAGAGGGGAGGAGCCAGAAGGCAGGAGATGAGTGGGAGGAGAAGGGTGAGAGGAGAGCTAGGAGAGCAGAGCTGGAGGAGAGATCTTGGAGGATGTGGAACATGAACCAGACCTAAGATATCACAAAAAGCAAGTATAATGTGGGAAATCTAAATGTTAGAAAACTGAGGGCTTGGAGGTTTAGGAGGGAGTAAATATTGCCCAGCATTGTGTTCTAAGTTAACTAAAAACCCAGTCTCTGTGTGGTGATTTGGTTATACAGTTGCTTAGAATTAAAAGCAGCATTACTAAAAGAATATCAATAGTAAATATTAATAACCGTTTACAACACAGGCCATAGAGAAAGACAATTCAGCCAGTCCTGATGAGACCTGATAGGCTAGGGACAGATGGAAAGGGAAGAGGACCTCCCTTATCAGTGGACTTGGAAAAGGGCATGAGAGGAGATGAGAGAGAGAGAGTGGTATTGAGAGGGAATGAAGGAAAGGGCTACAGCTGGGATACAAAGTAAATAAGCTGTAATTAATATAAAAAATAAAAATAAAAAACATTTAATAGGAATAAAATATTCCTATTGTAAAATATTTTGAAATTTTTGTATTGATTATGTATTGAAATAATATTTTTATACATTGGGTTGAATAAAATAGATTAATTTTTTAGAGAATATGTATTTAATTGGAAATTATCTGAATTTGTGAATAAATTACCTCTAGATATATATTTTTTATAATATGAATTAAAATAAAATGAAGCTTATGAACTGTTTTTCTTCATAAAATCCTTTTATTTCTTTATTTCTTTATAAAATCCTTTTATTTCTTTATAAAATCCCTTTATTCTTTAAGGTTATTTAAATAAAAATTTGGAGAATTTCAAATCAGTCAATATAGAACCCCAAATCACTTACTTGGAAATGTAAGTAAAAATTAATTTAAATTTCCAAAATTTTCAGATTTCAGAAAAGTTGTCATCTTAAATTACACATTGCATGTATTACAAACATTTTGCTTTTTCAGGAATGCAATGAGCTCAGCTTCCTTTGCAGTTAAGTATGGCTGCATGTCTAAGATATGAAAAGGGATGTGCCACAGGAAAACATCCGGAAAACTGAATTATTTACCAAAACAGCCTTTTTATCTTCAGTTCCTTTGCCAATAGGACATTGTTGCTTCCTCAGCCATCCTGTTCTGTCTTTGAAGATGTTGGTTCTAAAAATGAGGTGGAGGATAGATCTCAGAGGTGGATAATTGTGTTGAGCATCTACCTTATATAGCTGTTTTATTTTTAAAATATGTTACTTAAATTTGTGTGTATTTACAATTTAAATTTCTGTGTTCAATAAATACTAACACTAAATGTATAATCTCTTTACTCCTGCACAGTGTCTGTAACAGAGCATTTACTAAATAATAGTTTGTTAAATTCAAGCACAAACTCTTTTCCACTTTAGTTTGTCCTAAAGCCATTCATGTCAAAGGACTCGTATTCAATTTTTGTCTTTTTTATAATTTTTATTTTTATATTAATTACTGGTTATGTACTTTGTATCAGTTTTTGTCTTAATTAGTTTGCCTCTGTAGTATACTGATTCACATTTATGCAAAAATTATATCTGCCTAGAAACTCAGAATACAATGTTAGGAAATAGTCTTTGTAAATATTTTTATTTCATATAAAGTCACACTGTCTGGGGTTCTTAAGTACCCAATTTTTAACTTGATGTTAAGTGGGCATGCCACACAGATCTGTGCCATAATATTGTTTGGTGACTGAGTATCAACTGGAGTAATACACCTACAATCCAAGGAGAGACAAGGACTACATGGTAAGAAAAGTCAAGTTTTTCCTAAAACTTTCAGGAACAGGTGATTGTTTTCTTTCTGATATCTTCCCACCAAAACTCTAGGAGTACATTTGTATTGTTTAAAGGCACTTAGTTTGTGATACTTTCTTATAGAAGACCTACTCCACTATTGCAGCCATTGTAACGGCACACACTAAGGCTTACAGTGGATCCTGGCATGATATAAAGGTTCAAAGTTTAAACTTTGTTTTTATTACCACCATTACCAGCATTATTACTAATTTATATATTATTATTTTCTGACACTGACTATTGTTTTCATAAATCCTCATACTTTTAAGTAAAATTATTTTTAAATATAAATGTTACAAGTTTTCAATTAGACTATGTAGTTTTTAATGAAAAAAACAATTGTCTACATTTTTGCTTATATCTTCATTGCCTTTGTTTGGTGTTTAACATGCTACTGGGAACAAGATAGCAGCAGCCTCTAAAAGAAAGAAATCCCCTATGGATCCTGTTCTCAGAATAAAATATCTACAAAATAGCTACAGCCTCAGGGAATTTGTTAGATGTTTGCCAGGTCAAAGAGTCTTCTGACTGACAGAAATCTATATGAAAACAAAGCTTGAGTTTCTCTAGATACCAGCCAAGTAAGCAGGGCAAGACCCTGGCATAAAATACTCATCTAGAGTTTTCAATTTGTGTGTTTTAGAACTACTAAAATGTAATTTCCATTTGTCCCCTTAAATAAAAGTTTATCCATTTAGAAATCTGCTATACTATGTTTAAATAAATGTTTATGTATTTGAAAATCTTCTCTATAGTCAAAGCGAAAAGAAACCCATTAGGATATCCATGTAATGCTATTATCTCAAGAACACAGCCTGGGGTATAAAGTGATTTTCTGTAAAGTAAAAATATTTCTTCTTTTCAAAAGTCCTTGTCTCACTTCTCAGCTATGTTACTGAGATGGAAACTTTTCAAAGTTCCACATCTTCTTTTGTTCTGATATTTTTGTGCCCCTAGCTAGTGTATAAGTGCTTCTTTTTCTACAGTTGAAGACCATAAAATATTTTGGAAATACTGGTAAACATAACTGTAATTTTCAGAGCTATAGAGACAGAATTCCAGTCTTTATTTGAAAGACACATAGATTTATTAATGTTTCTAATAATAGCACCAGTATCCATAGTCAGGACTGTCTCTGTAGGAGTTCACATGTTTGCCTAAAGATAGAGATTACATTTTACTTGAATCTGTGATCTACAAAACAACTAATCTTTTTGTTGCTTTAAATATATTCACCTCTTTAACTTTTTTAACAATTACAACCAGAGTTCTCTTTTTTTCTTATAATTTTATAAATAAAGTAACCAAGGCACTGAAGTGATTTATGGATTTTGCCCAAGATGTGTTTACACACACAGCTTCTTCCAATCAGTCTATTCTCAGATATGCATGTTCATTTACTTATGCCTCTTTCTTCAATCTCCTCATCTATAAAATTTTCAGGAACTTAGCAAATAGTAAGAACTATCATATTTTCCTCGAAAGGATCTTAAGTATTTCTGTGATATTTAATAAAGAAAACAGAGAAGGATATGAAGATTAATTCATTTGAGTATGATGTGGGTTAAATACAATGATTGAGGCAACAGTCCTGTCTTAACAGCTTCTGAAAATAATGAGAGTTTAGACTAATATACAAATGAAGGAATACATGACATATGTAGATTCCATATTATAATTCTATAGATTTAATAATTAATAAATAATAAATAATTAAAATATAGAAATCACCATTAGGGCAATTTACCTGTTTAGTAGTCATGAAGGTTAAGAAGTAAAAGTCATTTTCTTGTGATTTTTACCAAATGACTGATGTAAAGAAACTAGAGTTATAAAGTGTTTATTGTGTTTCACATTTCAGATTAATATTTCAATTGTGGTGGGCAAAGCATGATAACTGGAGTGCCTTCCTTTATACTTCTGACTTGGAAAAATTAGAATTCTGATGTTCATCTGTCTTTCTACTTTTTCCTTTTGTCATAGTATGGGATATTAGATCACAGGATAATACTTTCACATTCAGGGTATGTATATTTTTTTTTACACTCAGTACCTCTGAGGACACTCTCACTGTTATTCATAGAGGGGAGTCTCAGAAGTTGAAGTAAATATTAGCCATTATAACATATAAATTCTTGTCAATTTGACACTAAAACTCAGCGCTTTAAACTGTGTTTTGAAAACTGGTCCTGGGCTGGTGAGATGGCTCAGCAACTGAGAACTCTAGTTGTTCTTCCAAAGGTTCAATTCCTAACAACCACATATAAAGCTATCTGATGACCTCTTCTGGTGTACAGGTGTACATGTATATACAGAACTCCTACATTAAAAAACAAAACAAACAAGCAAACAAAACAAAACAAAAAACATACATAAATAAAAACTGGTCCAAAAAGGCCAGGTCCATCATCTCATGATACAAATTATGTTTACTCTGTGAAACTCCGTAAAGCCATAATAATTTACAATTTTCAATATATTTTCTATGATTCTAGACAACCTCCTGACTTGCATACACACATCTCCAATATACCATGCACAGAATAAACATCCCTTTCCAAAAGGGAGGGATGGAACATACCTAGGAAAAATTTGAAAAAAGCCACACATAAATCCCATCCTCTATGTTAGCATCTGGGGTTCTTAGTAAAATAATCTCTGCACAGCAGGTTTGGTACCCTGACACTCAAGTTTGACCACCAGCAAGTCATGTAGCCCCTCTCTTAGACTAGCTTAATTAAGTGCCTGTAGTTTTCCTTGGTACATGTCTGGTAATTCCACCATTTACAACATCATGTGGCCTCCACAGTAGCTTAAGCTCCACCTTCACAGTTAATTAGCTATGTCTTATGGTACCTTGAAAAAATACTTACCTTCCTGTAATTGCTTGCACTTGTCAGTTCTATGAATCTTTGGGTCCATGACCTTCTCTCTCTTACATTCTATATATCTTCAACAACAACACTCTATGACTGCTACTGAGATTTGTTGTCAGATGCAGCTTGGCTTCACTGAAGCACAGCTACAGTGGCATCTTCATGGTGGAAACTAGCAACACTTTTCTAGAGAGCTATTTTCTAATGAACTGCCATGAAGACCATGCTTTTTCAAGCTCATTTTGAACAATTTGCTTCATTACCCATAGATGTTTGAAAGGTTTGCTGTTCCTCCACAAAGAAAGCCCTACTTTTTTTCCAAAAAGTTACTTGATGTCTTTCATAATCATAGCAACGTTGTCTAAATCTAAATTCACCTTGTAACTGATTTCAAGCCCCTCTTTTTTTCTTTTTTTATTATTTTATTATTAATTACACTTTATTCATTTTGTATCCCCCCATAAGTCCGTCCTTCCCCCCCTCCCGATTCCACCCTCCCTCCCCTTTCTGCATGCATGCCACTCTCCAAGTCCACTGATAGGGGAGGTTCTCTCCTTTCTGATCTTAGTCTATCAGTTCTCATCAAAAGTGGCTGCATTGTCCTCTACTGTGGCCTGATAAGGCTGCTCCCCCCTCAGGGGGAAGTGATCAATGAGCAGGCCAATCAGATTATGTCAGAGGCAGTCCCTCTTCCCATTACTATGTAACCCACAGACTCCTTTTTAAAATGAAGCAAATGTACTTTATTCCTACTAGCAAATTGCTTTATTTGTTTAAAAAATATCATAAAAGACAAAGCTTGTTTTGAATACTGTCATTTGACTCTTCAGTGATGTATATTGTACCAGTATTGCAGCAGGAGCTCCTTAATGGATGAAATGAAAAAAACTTATTTGAAATCATTAAGCTGAATGTTATCATATATAACTTAAAAATGCTTCAAAAGACTAGAGATTTAACCTTTATAGATAGCCACAGGCAGACAAAGAAGACATTCATGAGTAACGTATCTTTTCCAAAACCCTTAAACTATATTTTTCTTTAGTTTTACTTAAGCCAGATATTATATTAATATTTCTTCATGGCTGTTTTTAAGAGGCCAGACAGATTCCCTGCTCTGATAAGGCCTTTCCTTGAAAAATTGACTAAACTAAATTTAATTATTACATAAAATATCAAGGAAAATGAGAAAGAAAAGTTTACTTTAATGGAGAATCAATATCCATATCTTTATAAAGAACTGTGACCAAAGATATCACATACTGTACAGTGAGTCACATTATTCAGGTGATCTTTTCATTCACTGTGTAAAGATTGTCTTTGTATTATTCAAAGGCTGATTTCTGTACCAGCAGAGCTGAGTATAGGCTGTACTATGGCATTGTTATTCTTTGACTTCATAACCTGTCTCAACGTTTTGGAAACATACATTTCCTTCACATTTTGATTGTTTAATAAAGAGCTGAATGGGTTATAGCAAAGGCAGCAAAATTAGGCAGGACTTCTGGCAGAGACAGGAACTCTGGAAAAGAATAAGGCATGAAGAATCTCCAGCCAGACATGGAGAAAGAAACAGGTACCAGTTGAGGAGATATGTGACAGAATGTAGATTTATACAAAAAGAATAATGTAAGTTAAGAACAAGTTGGTGGTCCAAAGCAAGTCTCATTTTATCACATGAATTTTCTTTTGCTTCTTTTCATTCTGTTATCTGCTAAGTGCCAAGACAGAATGAAAGGAGCTCAAGATAAGGCATAAGAAATAGAGTTCCACTCATCCACACACTAAGGAATCCCATAAAAACACTGAACTGACAACCAGAACATACACCTTAAAAATCTGAGACAGGCTGATGAATGTTCTGTGACACTCTTATTCTTTGTGAGTCCAAATGTGTGTTGATAATGCTAACTTATCAGGCCTTATTTTTATCTTTTTTATTTTTATGTCCTCTCTCTGTGTGTGTGTGTGTGTGTTTGTGTGTGTGTGAGTGTGTGTGTGTGTGTGTGTGTGTGTGTGTGTGTGTGTGTGTGTGTGATTCAGCCTTCTCTTTTCCAGAGTTCCATGAGTCCTGAGGGCAAATGGAGACATTCGTTTTAAGGTGAAGTGTTCTAAGGCTTCTACTATGCATGATGTCTATGAGTCTTTCTGTTTTTTATCTTCTGTTGTGGGACTCTTTTCAGATGGCTAAGCAAGGAACAGATCTGTAAGTAGAGAAGAATATCTTTAGGAGTCATTTTACTGTTAGAGTGTGTGTGTGTGTGTGTGTGTGTGTGTGTGTGTGTGTGTTTTAACTATTATTCCCTGTGTTCAAATTATCTTGTTCTGTTGCTCTGCTTGTGGAGTTCCCGTCCCCTCCAGCTCTTACTATTTCCCACTTCTTACATAAAATTCCATTCACTCTGCCCATCAGTTGGCCATCAGGCTCAGCATCTGCTTTGACAGTCTATACTGCAGAGGTTTTCAGAGACCCTCTGTGGCAGGCTTTTTCCAAGCCCATCATTTATGCATTCCTTAGCTTCATGTCTTTTTTAATTCATTTCTTTTTGAAAGAAACTATATTTCTGCAAATATCCTGTTCCTCTGTTTTTTAATATTTTTCTGTCCATAATTTTCATTATGTTCTTTGAATGCTGGGACTGTGTTGCCTACTTATCAGTTAGCTAGATGGACAGGGGTTGTATTGTATGAGTCCATTAGAGACCAGCACTCTATACTTAGTTGTTTTTTGCATTTCGGCTAGGTATGACTTTCTGTAATTCACAGAACTGAGAAAAATCAGATATGTAGATCAAGGTCACCAAATAGAATATCTAAACATATGTAAGTATTTGTAATTACAGCCAGCTAATATTTGATAAAGATGGTGAGAAAAGCAAAACGAATAAGTTCCCCAAATAAACAGCAACCACAACTGACACTGGAGAAGGAATAGCATCTTCAGCAAATAACAGATGATGCTGGTAAAGCTTGAAATTTACATGCAGAAGAATGAAATAATCATATGTCTATTATTCCTCACAACTTCAAATGGTTCAAAGACCCCAGTGTGAAACTTGAAATGCTAAAATAGTCTATAGAGAATAAAACAGTACCCTACAGATGCAGGTGTACAAACCGGTTTTGTGAATAATTCTCTATTTGCATAGTAATTGAGGTCAACAGTGAAACATGGAATCTCACAAAATTAAAAATTCCAGTATATAATCCCTTCTAATTAAGTAACCACCATTTCTTCTCTTCTAACTCTTCCCATTGTCATATCACACAGTTTTGCCTCTCTCAACCTCATATGCTTTAAAAAAAAAATGTTTGTTTTTTGTTGTTGTTGTTGTTGTTTGTTTGTTTGTTTTTTACTAGCAAATAAATGTTGCTAGTAAGTTCATGGACATCAGGGGCCACCTCCCTGAAAAGAACTAATGCTCCATCCACAAGCATAAAATGCCCACAGTTTATTCATTTTGGCATAAGGAAAACAGTTCACTCCGTGACATGCTCCATGCATGAATGATACCCTGCCTCATAACAGGCTCCCAAACCTCAGAATCAGCTCATTGTAAACTAAACCTTCCCAATCTGTTGCTAAAAAAAATATCATTTCACATTTGAAAGTTTATTTCAGGTAGTTTGGTAAGGCAATTTATTTTATTTTATTTTTAAATATTAGTTAGAGTTTATTAACTTTGTACCCCAGCTGTAGCCCGCTTCCTCATTCGCTCCCAATCCCACCCTCCCTCTCTTATTTCCTCCTTGACCCTTTCCAAGTCCACAGATAGAGGAGGTCTCCTACCCTTCCATCTGACCCTACCTTAACAGCTTTCTTCAGGACTGGCTGCAATGTCCACCTCTGTGGCCTATCAAGGCTGACCCTCCCTCTTGGGGGCCGGGTCAAATAGTCAGCCATTGAGTTCATGTCAGAAATAGTCCCTGTTCCCCTTACTAAGAAACCCTCATGGATACTGAGCTACCATGAGCTACATCCGAGCAGGGGTTCTAGGTTATACCCACAGTATCGAATAAGTAAGTCATAATTTTATAATTTCTGTTAAAAGCATTGTTTACTTTAAAATTTTTTTAACTTATAATATTTAATGAGTATATCTAAAGTACCAAGTATATTTTGCTACTTTAGAAAGTGGCTTGTCACCACTAAAACTAAATTTAGCAATTCAACTGTTAGGTATATATTCTACAGACAAAAATGTATGAGTTATTTGTCTAAACAATTTGCAGAAGGAAAAGATTTATTTTGGCATACAGTTCTAGGGAAAACAGTCTATCTTTGTGAGAAAAGTATAATGGCAGAAACAAGAGATGGGCAGTCAATAAACAGAAAGCAGAAAAGGTTGAATACATTTGCTTAGCTCACTTTTTCATTTTTCTTGAACCCAGAACCCCCTACTTTGTATAATACTTCTGCTTTCATTTAGGCTAGACCTTTCTACCACAACTAATGCAACTTATAAGAATATCCAGAGCTTTATTTTCATAGCAATTCTAAAATCCAACAAGCTGATAATAAAACAAACCATTAAAGGGTATATGCTTATTATAAGACATCTACCAGAGTAATCATACTCTACCAGAAAAATCATTCCATTCACAATTATCAACAATTATAGTTATTTATAGTACACATCTGTAGGATCAGGGGTAAATAAAGTGGTGCATAATTATGCTTCTTTGTAACTGTGAGACTGAACCACAAGTTGACAAAATTTCAAAAAAACGTTAAGTGACAAAAAAATCAGACATAGGATTTTCTAATTACATTTATGTGATTTTTAAAATGTAAACAAAATTAATTTATCTAAAATTAAAAGAATTGTTTCTGAAGAAGAGATTGGTGTTAGGTGTGGAGGCTACCACTTGTGCTGACAATGTTCAGTTTGACAGTTTGTGGTCTGATGAATTTATTAATGGCAGTTCATCACCATTTTCCTGTGCTGTTAAGAATTGTAGAATTTGAATGAGGAGAGAGAACTTAGTGGGAGAGGGGCTGGGAAGAGGAATGATGCTGGGATTAGGTGGGGAGAACAGAGGTGGGAGGTGATAGGGCTGGGACAGAGAAGGGAAACCAAGAGGGGAATTTCTTGAATAACCTGGAGACTCCTGGGTGGATATGAGGGTGACTATTGCTGAGACTCCTAGCAGCAGGGAACAAGAGGACTGAAGTGGTCACCTCTTATACCCAGGCAGGACTTCCAGTGAAGGGAGCGGGACACCAGCTCACCGAGAAAACTTTCGACCCAAAATTTACTCTGCCAACAAGGTGTGCAGGGGTAAAAATGGAGCAAGATTGAGGGAAGGGCCAAACAATGACTAGATCGACCTGAGACCCTGCATGTGAGAGAGCCAACCCCTGACACTATTAATGATATTATGCTATGCTTGCAGACAGGAGCCTAGCATAACTGTCCTTTGAGAGCCCCGCCCCCCAACAGGCAGTAGATCAAAACCCATGCAGAGACCCATGGCCAAACATTAGGCTGAGTTCAGAGAGTCTTGTGGAAGAGTTGGGGGGATGATAGAGGGACCTGGAGGGTCAAGAAGTTTACAAGAAGACAACCAGTGTCAACTCACCGAGGACCAAGCGTGCTCACAGAGATTGAACCACTAGCGAAGAGCATGCATTGACTATGTAGGGGACCATTCCCCTACACAGCTATACATGTGTAGCTGATGGGCAGCTTTATTTTCATGAGGGTCCCCTAGCAATTAGAGTAGGAGCTGTCTCTGATATTGACTCTATTGGCTACTTTTGGGTCAATTTCTCCTAGCTGGGCTTCCTTATAGGGCCTCAGTGGAAGAGGATGTGCTTAGTTCTGATGTGATTTCATATGCCAGGGCAGGTTGGTAGGTAAGGCTCCCCTTTTCCAAGGAGAAAGAGACAGGGAAAGGGGAGAAATAGGTTGGCGGGGAGGACAAGAGGAGAGGAGGGAAGCTTCAATTAGGATGTAAAGTGAATAAAGAAAAATAAAAGAAAATGCAGGATTTTTAAGGTAAATTTGGGATTTTAATGTGTTTTTGTTTTCTCTTTTTTCTCCTTCTCTCTTTCTCTCATACTTTCTTTCTCTTTAAACAAAAACAGAGTAGACCATATATACCATGTACTCAGTTTTTACTGTGTGGATAATGCTGAAGTCTGTGTAACAACAATGTGTTTGCACTATAGTGGCATTTCAGTCAATACTCATATGCATGTAGGTCCACATGATCATGTTCCCTGATAACATTTAGTTATCTAAGTATAAATATTCTCTAAGTTATTTCCACAATAAAATGATGTAATGTTCTAAATTTGGAGATGCCTCTTTATCTTTGTATCCAATTACCAAAAGAAGCTCATTTATAATCCAACCTTATTATTTATTTCTGTTATATCATCGATTTTTATTCAACTCATGCAATAGTATAACATATAAAATACTGAAGCCACACAACTCAGATTAATTTTGTGAGGCATGTCTAAAGAAATTATTTAAAATTAATAATTTAAACATCATGTTTAAGTAGAAACAATGTTCCTAAGTTCTGTGTGTCTGCCATCAAAGATGAAAGAAAATAGAGTAGTATGTAGATCATCTGTGTGTATATATCTGTAGCTTCTGCCACAGGACCCTGGAAAGTTCCTTAATCAGATTCTGGTCCAACTGAGATATGAACTCAGCAGAAGAATAATCTCAATGTCTTTGAGCCATTGCTTATTCTTTTTTTTTTTTCAGATTACAGTGTTTATTGAAGTTTTCCATCTATAAACAAAAGAGTGGATTGAATCCAAACTCAAAAAGCCAAAATAACAGGTATTTTTAGATACATGCAGCAGTTTTATTAAGATATGTACCATATAACATTGTAAAGTACACAATTTATTGTTTTATTATATGCAGAGATTTGTATAACCAATTACAGAACATTTTCATTGCCTTAAAACAAACATGTCCATAAGCCATTCCATATCTTCCCCTTTCTCCAGAGTATGGGAACCACTCACGCTTTTCCATTCCTATAGATTTACCTACTCTGAATATTCCATATGCATGCAAGTATATAATACAGTAGTTGTGTGTGACTATCTTTTCCACATAGTACAGTTTTTATCTTTATTTCTTTCATCACTAAGAATATTAAATGATGGATCTATCTTGTTCATCCCTTTGTTAGATAATAGATACCTTAGTTGTTTCTACTTTATGACTACAACAAATAATGCTACAATGAATACATACAAATTTTGTGTGGAAATACTTTCTGTTCTTGAGGGCATATATTAGGTGTGGAGTTGCTGGGTCATACATAAACTATAACTTTTTAAAGAAGGTAAAAATTTTCTCTATGGTTGCACCATTTTAAGCCCTCACTAGAAAAGTTTAAAGGTTCAAGTTTTTATACACTCTTCCTAATACTTTGTACTTCCCATCTTTTAAAATTACAGCCAAATACTAGCATAAGCCACTTTTTATTGTGGTTTTAACATGTATGATTGGTGATTTGTGTATCTTCTTTGGAAAATATTTATTCAAATATTTTGCCTGCTTATTCTTGATTGAGTTGGGTAATACAGATTTTTTTTTTAACTTGAGAAAAATTGTTTTCTTGCTTATAAAAAAACCATCAGTGAGAATGGTATCTCTTTCTGTAGAACATGCCAAGAATGTTGGACGAATTTGGCTTACATGTTTTATGAGAAATTTGGTTACTCTTTGCAAAATTATTTGAACATATTAGATAGAAGATGTGAAAAACAATTTGCAGTATGTAGAAAGTGTGAACGAAGAAGAAACAAGATACATACTGAAGTTATTTTGCAACCAGAATTTATTAAGTTTTTCTTTTATTGTTTTAAATTTTATTTTGTAGGTGTGTGTGATCTATTTGGGTGTATTTTCTACTCAAAATTAAAATGCCAGAACTTGTTGGAAGAAAGAAGTTACAACCAAAGAAATGTAGGCAACAAGATGATTATGATTATATTGATGGTGGTAACTATTATAAAAGGGTCATCTATGACATACGGATCTATTTCAATACACAACTTCATAATAAAATGTTACTGTTCTCAACTTGAGGAGAAGAAAGTAGGCATTGGAAATGTTAATAACTTGTTGGACATTAAACAGCTTCAAAGTAACAAAATCCAGATTGAAGCCCAGAGCCTCCTGATATTACTGTTATTTTAGACCATAGTCTAGTGGAAGTGATAGATACATAGAACAAACATTTCAGTAATGAATGAAAAATAGTCAGTGGTCAGGACCATGAAAAAGTTGACAAAAAACATGTGCTATAGATCCATCTGTGCATTTGAGGAAAGGAAAGCTATCCAGTTAGACATGGGGCACCTGGGATAAAGAATTAAACTTGGTAACAGTTGACAGACGTGGAGTACAATGTTGTGTTCAGTGACCCACAACTGAATAGTAACTGGAAGAGACCATGAACAGAAAGACAAATGAAGATGTATCTGGAGATGCAGGCAGGAATCCTAGTCTCAAGCATATAGCTACACAGAATATTTGCTCCTACCTGTGCCATTCTTCAAGATGATCTTTAAGGGTCATCTAACTTTACAGATGCACTTTTCAAATTAAATGAACACTTAAATGTAGAATTTCTTTCTGTATTATTTTATTTATTTGCTTATTTATTTTGTTTGTTGTTTTTAAAGCTCTTAAACTTTAATAGCCGTGTTATCTGTTAATTAAAGACTAGCTACTAAAATTTCATTAAATTTCCTTTTTTCAGAAGAGTTTGTTATTTCAAGTATTGTTAAAAAGAGAGAGGGAGAATGGGATAGGGAGGAGACAAGGGAGGGGGGCCACAGCTTGGATACAAAGTGAATAAATCATAATAAATAAAATTTTTTTAAAAGTGACAGGAGTTTAGCTATTTTCAACAAACATGCATGTTAATGTACAGTAAAAGCAAGTAGACTCAGAAAATATGATTTGTTCTCTTGTTGCAGAATTACCTCTTTTGTTTTTCACACAATGCAACATTGTCCCATATGAGAGCTGACAGGCTGGACACAAGTTGCCATTGGTATAATTTCAAGCTTCAGTTTCAACACTGATTATTTACTATTCAAAAAATACACTCTCACATTTCAGGCTTTTAAAACTTAATCTTCGGGGGTTGGCTTTCTCCCATGAGGTACGTCTCAGGTTGGGTCAAGCATTGGTTAGGCAACCTCTCAATTTCTGCTCTATTTTATCCCTGCACATCTTGTAGGCAAGGTAAATTTTGGGGCACAGATTTTGTGGGTTGGTTGGTGTTCCCTTCCCCCACTAGTCCTGCTTAGTTAGAAAGTGTCCTATTTAGTCTCTACAAGCCCTGCTCCCAGGAGTCTCAGCTGGAGTCACCCAATATGCTCCCAGAAGCTTAACTGGTTTTAGGTCTCCAGCTTTTCACAGAAATGGCCCCACACTTGGTATTTCTTTTTCCTACAGGCCCTATGTCCTCCAGCACCAGCTCTCCTCGGGTCTGATCTCCACCCTCATTTATCTCTGTTTCCCCTCTTCTCTCTGCTCAGTCCTTGTAGAATTTGATATTCTGGGGTGGATTGGTGGTGGGAGGGGCTCCCCTTTTCTGAGGAGTAGGATAAAAAGGATAGAAGGAAGAGGAAGGGAGGTTAGGACTGGAAGGAGAGGAAGGATGGTCTATGATTAAGATGTAAACTAAATAAATAAATAAATAAATAAATAAATAAATAAATAAATAAATAACCTATAACCTTGCAAAATTAACACTGAAATCATTTTATTTATTTTTTAATGCTTTGACATGTTCTTTTGTTTCTTTGAGATAAAAAAAATCTTTTTCTTAGGTTCTTTCATCTCATTTGCTTATAATTCCTAAACACTACTTCTAGTAGTGTAATAAAGAGTTCAAATGTAAAAGACTACTGCACAATGTAATGATCACTGAAATTTTATAGAATAGTAATTGAGAAAATAATTGGAGAAGTGTTATTGTTAATGTTTTTATTATTGAGGCAATGTCTCTCTTAATATGTGGCATAGCCTTGCCTGGAATTTTCTCTGTAGCCAAACGTGACCTGAAACTCTCAAATAACCTGCCACAATCTCTTAAATGCTGTGATTAGAGGCATGTATTCCAGAAACATGCCTGGCTTAAATTATTTCTTAATTCAAATTTATCCCAAAGTTTGATAATTATTAACTTCTATAAAAGAATGATGAATAGATCAACATTTTCCAAGGTCTGATTATGTCACAATATAATAGATGAATAGTGAATATCCAATTGCATGACTCCGGAGAATTAGTCAAAACTTTTTATCCATGAGCTGTGGGGGAAAAATGAGAGACATTGTGAGCAGCATTTTATTAAACAAAGTGAAGGATTCATCTCAAGAAACCTGATAGCTCAGTTGCTTGCTTGTTTTTATCTACTGTGGTTTGAAAACTGAAGTTTGGAACTCTTGTGTTAACTTAATTTTTAATTTAAAATATGACACTAATGAAAGAAAACAATGCCAAAAGAAAGAGATAGATCTAAAGTTTCATGTAGAGATACTGGTCATATACATGCATGAGACTGTGAAGACAAATTGAACTATCTGCCCAAAAATCAAGATCTAAGGCTCATTCATACTACAAGTTTCAGGACAGTGTAGGTTTCATGAAAACTTTCATGAAAAAAACGCTATATGATATTCCAAAAGCAAATATTAGGTGGCTTAGTGGTTTGTTTTGTAGCTCACTGGTGATTTAGTTTTGCAAAGAGAATCTAAATGCGAAGGGAAACTTAGCGAGGATGTGAACCAAATGTATAATGTCCAGAGGGTAAGAACACAGAGGACTTCTTACATGCATATTTCAGCAAGGACCTCCAGAACCATTCTCTTTCATACTTTTCTATTAAGACTATTTACGAAGCGGGGCAAGATGGCGATGCCAGGAGGACTCTCATTCTGACCAGCAGCACAGCAGGACTGGCACAGTGACCAGCAATCAAAACTCGCAGCCATAAAACACAGGCAATTGTGTTTCCCAGGTGAGAGGATATCCCACGGTGGGGAATTCAATCAGCTTTTAACTCACCCAGGTAAACCACGAAAGAGATCCCTGTTCCGCCAGATGTTTGGCCGCAAGCCCAAGCCCAGAGCCACATGCCAGTGTCTCTGGTCATGGTCCCAGACTGAACCATGTGCACCACGCTATCAGAGACTGGAATTTTCAGTCGTGAGATAACCCCATGGTGCAGGAAATGATTGGGACCAACCTTAGGTCACTCAGACATCCCCTGGAAAAGACTCGGATTCCTCGGGTGCCCCAGGAGCCAGCGCAGAGCCAGAGCTGGGGACCCAAGTGCCCGTACAGAGCCCTGCCTGCCTGCCTGATTCCCTGCCTCAGATAGAACTATGGGCTTCAGGGCACCAGAGACTTCATTTCACTGTTGGGTGCAAACACACAGGGAGGGAAACGGCTGGTCTGATCTCAGAGCACTCAGCCAACACCCCCACCCTGAAAAGGTCTCAAGAAAATTACCCAGTTTAGGAAGACGCCCAGGCTCCCAAAGGCCAGAAAGGCAGACACAGGCAGTTTCTGCATGCCAACTAGCTGGTGGAGACTGAGTGGTGCGCCCCAGGGCAAAAAAGAGACTAGGAGTCCCTGTCTCCAGAGAATCCATAAGGAAGGAAGGAAACTGTACTGACTTAAATCACCCAAGCCTTCCCTGGAAAAAGTCTCGCAGACCAGCAGGGCTGAGCCGCCATCTCTCAGCTGTGTTCCAGACACAGGCACAAACAGTTGCTGCGCGCCAGTTGTCCAACTGGGTCCAGCAGCTGATCATTAAATTTACAGCAAGAAACCCAGAAACAGGGCAGCTGTCTTCAGGACTTCCCTGGGTGAGAGGAGAACCCTCTCGACTAACAAAGACCACAGTTACCACTCAGGTCTCTATCCCTGAGGTGAGCAGCAGCAACTCCTGAAAAAAACGCCAGCCATCCAGGGACTATACCCAAAAAGCTGAGAAGACTTCCTTCAGAAAAAACCAGCTTTCTGCCAAGGGGATTCTCTCCACCACAGGATCCCCAGGAAATAACCACCAGAAAATAACCCAAAATACCTAAGATAGCACAATGGGTAGAGGCCAGGGTAAAAGCCTATAGCCAACATCAAACTGAACGGAGAGAAACTTAAAGCAATCCCACTGAAATCAGGGACAAGACAAGGCTGCCCACTCTCTCCATATCTCTTCAACATAGTGCTGGAAGTCCTTGCTAGAGCAATAAAACAATTGAAGGAGATCAAGGGAAAGGATGGGAAAGGAAGAAGTCAAATTATCACTATTTGCAGATGATATGATAGTATACATGAGTGACCCCAACAACTCAACCAGGGAACTCCTACAGCTGATAAATACCTTCAGCAAAGTGGCCGGATACAAAATTAACTCAAAAAAATCAGTAGCATTACTGTATACAAAAGACAAAAGGGCTGAGAAAGAAATTAGGGAAACAACACCCTTCACAATAGCCACAAATGACATAAAATACCTTGGTGTAACCCTAACCAAGCAAGTCAAAGACTTGAATGAAAAAAAATTCAAGTCTCAGAAGAAAGAATTAGAAGATATGACAAGATGGAAAGATCTTCCATGCTCATGGCTTGGCAGGATTACCATAGTAAAAATGGCCATCTTACCAAAAGCAATCTACAGATTTAATGCAATTCCCATCAAATTGCAAACACAATTCTTTACAGACCTGGAAAGAAAAATTCTCAACTTCATATGGAATAACAAGCAACCGAGAATTTCTAAAACAATCCTCTACAATAAAAGATCTTCTGGAGGTATCTCCATCCCTGATCTCAAGCTGTACTATAGAGCAACAGTTATAAAAACTGCATGGTATTGGCATAGAAACAGAATGGTGGATCAATGGAATCGAACAGAAGACCCAGAAATAAACCCACACACTTACGGACACCTGATTTTTGACAAAGATGCCAAAACCATACAATGGAAAAAAGACAGCATCTTCAACAAATGGTGCTGGTCCAACTGGATGTCTACATGTAGAAAAATGAAAATAGATCCATACTTATCACCCTGCACAAAACTGAAGTCCAAGTGGATCAAAGACCTCAACATAAAACCAGACACATTAAGTTGGCTAGAAAAAAAAGTGGGGAATACCCTAGAACTCATTGGCACAGGTGACAACTTCCTGAACAGAACACCAACAGCACAGGCTCTAAGAGCAACAATCAATAAATGGGACCTCATGAAACTGAAATGCTTCTGTAAAGCAAAGGACACTGTCATCAAAACAAAGCGACTGCCTACAGATTGGGAAAGAATCTTCACCAACCCTTTATCTGACAGAGGACTCATATGGCCATTTTTACTATTTTAATCCTGCCAAACCATGAGCATAGGAGAGCTTTCCATCTTCTGATATCTTCTACTATTTCTTTCTTCAGAGACTGAAAGGTTTTGTTTTCTTTTTTTCATGGAATTCTTTGACTTGCTTGATTAGAGTTAAACCAAGGTAATTTATGTTTTTTGTGGCTATTGTGAGGAGTGTTTTCCTAATTTCTTTCTCAGCCCTTTTGTCTTTTTTATACAGGAGGGCTTCTGATTTTTTTGAATTAATTTGGTATCCAGCCACTTTGCTGAAGTTGTTCATCAGCTGTAGGAGTTTCCTGGTAAAATTTTGAGGGTCACTCATGTATACTATCATATCATCTGCAAATAATGATACTTTCACTTATTCCTTTCCAATTTGTATCCCCTTGATCTCCTTTAGTTGTCTTATTGCTCTAGCTAGGACTTCAAAAACCATGTTGAAGAGCTACAGAGAGAGTGGGTAGCCTTGCCTGTCCCTGATTTCAGTGGGATTGATTTAAGTTTCTCACCATTTAGTTTGATGTTGACTATAGGCTTGCTGTATATTGCCTTACGATTTTCAGGTTAGTGCCTTGTATCCCTGATTGCTACAGGACTTTAAATATAAACAAATGTTGGATTTTATCAAATGCTTTTCAGCATCTAAGGAGATGATAATGTGGTTTATTCTTTTTATTTTTTTTTCTTTCAGTTTGTCTATATTGTGGATTACATTGTTGAATTTCCATATATAAACTCCTCCCAGCATACCTGGGATGAAGCCAAATTGGTCATGGTGGATGATATTTTTGATGTGTTCTTGGATTTGATTTGTGAGTATTTTGTTGAGTATTTTTGCATCAATGTTCATAGGGGAGACTAGCCTGAAATTCTCTTTCTTTGTTGGGTCTTTGTGAAATTTAGGTATCAAAGTGACTGTGGCTTCATAGAATGAGTTTGTAATGTTCCTTCTGTTTCTATTTTTGCAATAGTTTGAAGAGTATTGGTGTTAGCTCTTTGAAGGTCTGGTAAATTCTGTGCTGAAACCATCTGGCCCTGGGCTTTTTTTTGAATGGGAGACTTTTGATAACACTTCTATTTCCTTAGAGGAAAGAGGATTATTTAATTTATTTACCTGGTCTTAAATAAGCTTTGGTAAGTGGAATCAAACAAGAAAATTGTCCATTTGATTTAGATTTTCAAATTTTGTGTCACATAGGCTTTTTAAGTAAGACATAAGGATTGTTTGGATTTCCTCAGTGTCTGTTGTTATGTCCCCCCTTTTCATTTCTGATTTTGCTGATTTCGGTAGTTTGTCTCTGCCTTTTAGTTAGTTTGGCTAAGGGTTTGTCTATCTTATTGATTTTCTCAAAGAACCAGCTCTTGCTCTCATTGATTCTTTGAATTGTTGTCTTTGTTTCTAATTAATTGATGTCAGCCCAGAGTTTGATAATTTCCAGCTCTCTACTCCTCTTGGATGTGTCTGCTTCTTTTTTTTTTTTTTCTAGGGCTTTCGGGTGAGCCATTAAGTAACTTCTATGAACTGTTTCGAATTTCTTCTTGAAGGCACTTAGTGCTATGAACTTTTCTCTTAGCAATGCTTTCATTGAGTCCCATAAGTTTGGGTATGTTGTGCCTTCATTTTCACTGAATTCTAGGAAGTATTCAATTTGTTTCTTTATTTCGTCCCTGATCCAGAGTCATTGAGTAGCGAGTTGTTCAGTTCTCATGTGAATGTAGGCTTTTGCTATTTCTGTTGATGTTGAGGTCCAGGTTCACTCCATGGTGGTCTGAAAGGATACAAGGGATTATTTCAATCTTCCTGTATCTATTGAGGCTTGCTTTATGACCAACTAGATGGTCTGTTTTGGAGAAGGTTCCATGTGGTGCTGAGAAGAAAGTAAATTCTTTTGTGTTTGGGTAAAATGTTCTGCAGATGTCAGTTATGTATATTTAATTCATGACCTCTGTTAGAGTCATTGTTTCTTTGTTTAATTTCTGTTTTGTTGACCTGTCCTTTGTTGAAATTGGGGTGTTGAAATGTCCCACTATTAATGTGTGGGTATCTGTGTGTTGTTTAAATTTTATGAATGTTTCTTTTACAAATGTAGGTGCCCTTGAATTTTGGGCATAGATGTTCAGACTTGTGATATCTTCTTGGTGGAAGTTTCCTTTCATGAGTATGAAGTGATCTTCCCTATCTCTTTTGATTAATTTTGGTTGAAAATCTATTCTATTAGATATTAAAATGGCTACTCTTGCTTTCTTCTTGTGTCCATTTGCTTGGAAAACCATCTTCCAGCCCTTTACTCTCAGGTAATGTCTATCTTTTTTACTTAAATGTGTTTCTTTTATGCACCAGATTGTTGGGTCTTGTTTATGCATCCATTCTGTTAGTCTGTGTCTTTTTGTTGGAGATTAGAGATCATTGATGTTGAGAGAGATTAATGTCCAGTGGCTGTTAGATCCTTTGATTTTGATATTGTTTGTGGTAGTGAGTTTGTGTGCTTGTCTACTTTTAGTTTTGCTGTAGTGAGTTTATTTATTTCCTGTGCTTAACTGAGTATAGTTAGGTTTCCTGAGTTTTATTTTTCCTTCTAGTATCTTCTGTAATGCTAAATTTGTGGGTAAGTATTGTTTAAGGTTTTTTTTTTTGTTTTTGTTTTGTTTTGTTTTTTTTGTCATTGAATATCTTCTTTTCTCCATCTATGATGACTGAGAGTTTTGCAGGGTATAGTAGCCTGGGCTGACATCTGTGTTTTCTTAGGGTCTGCGTGATATCCCTCCAGGCCATTTATGTCTTTCATAGTCTCTGTTGAGAAGTAAGGTGTGATTCTGATGGGTTTACCATTATATGTTACTTGGCCTTATTTTCTTTCAGCTTTTAGTATTTTGTTGTTGTTGTTCTGTATACTTACTATTTTGCTTATTATGTGACAGGACGATTTTCTTTTCTGGTCTAATTCATTGGGTGTTCTGTAAGCCTTTTGTATGCTAATAGGCCTCTCCTTTACTTTGGGAAAATTTTCTTCTATGATTTTGTTAAAATATTTTCTGGGCCTTGGAGATGGGAATCTTCTTTTTCCTCTACTTCTTAGGTTTTGTCTTGTCTTGTTGTCTTGGATTTCTTGGATGTTCTGTGTCAGGAATTTTTTATATTTAACATTTTCTTTGATAGTCACATTAGTTTCTTCCATTGTATTTCCCACGCCTAACATTTTTCTTAGATCTCTTTTGCCTCTGTAGTTCTTGTTTTCTTCCCTATGTTCTTCCACTCCATGATATACTCCATTTGTGTTTTTTTTTAACTTTTCCAAATCTATCTTCAGATCTTGAATCATTTTCTTGATTGCCTTCACCTGTCTGACTGTATTTTCCTGTTTTTCTTTCAATTTCTTCAGCTGTTCGTTTGAACAATCCTCTGTTTCTTTTCTTTCTTTCAGTGATTTAAATATTTCCTCTCTAAAGGTCACAAACTGTTTGGCTTCATCTTCCTGTATTTCTTTAAAGATATCCACACTCTGTTTGACTTTATCTTCCTCCATTTCTTTATACATTTTATTTGTGCCCTCCATTATCCTCTTCATAAGCATAGATGTAAGGTCATCTTCAATTTCACTTATAATAGGGTGTCTAAGGATGCTTGGCCCTAGATAAATGGGTTTTGGAGATGCCATATTGCTTTGGCTTTTGTTGGTTATGCTTTTATGCTGGCCTCTCCCCATCTGGCTGTCTCAGGTGTTGGCTGTTAGTTTCTGGTACCTCCTGGAATCATGTGGTGGAGAGAATCCCCTTGGCAGGAAGATGCTTGTTCCTGAAGGAGGCCTCCTCAGCTTTTTGGGTACTGAATGGCCAGTGCTTCTCAAGAATTGCCATAGCTCACCTCAGGTATATGAATCTGTGTGGTAACTATGGTCGTTAGTATTCAGGGGGACTGCTGTCTCACCAGGAGAAGTCCTGGAGACAGCTGCCCTGCCTCTGGGTGTCTTGCTCTGAATTTAGTGCCCTGCTGCTGCTGCTCTTACACTGTGTTTGCTGGGGGAAGCCCTCTTGAAGAAGCAGGGAGCCCTGTGATTTGGTCAGCTTAGGTAGGGGGACAGGTTGTGTCTTTATGCGGTGTCTGGGGCTGATCCTATGGATCCCAGACTTCTGTAGGACTGAGTTTGGATCTCTGTTCCCCTGTACCCAAGTAGTAATCAGTGGTAGGTCATAAAAGTACTTATGCATGCAGCCAGAGTAAAGCCTGAAACCAGAGGGAGCTCAGAAAATTTTCAGGAGCCGGGTGTCCTGAGTTTGGACCTGATGTTTCCCCCTCCATGGGGTTTTCTCCCAACAGGGAGACCAAGTCTGTGATGTTTTGGCATCCACAGTTCAGTCTGGAATGGTGAGTAGAGCATGCAGACGCAGAGATTGGCTCTGCCCTGGAGACTGGCTACCCACAAGAACCCATGGAACTTTTCCCAGGAACTTTTCAGGGTGGGAGAGGGCTTGGCTGAGCCCTGAGGTCAGACCTGCTATTTTCCTCATGGTAGTGTTTTCTCCTAACAGAGAAACCCAGTCTCTGGGTGGCCAGGGCCCACAGTTCTGTCTGAGTTGGGAACTCAGGTGTGTGTCTCTGGGCTGGCTGCTGAGTGCCTGCAGGACCCCAGGTCCTTTTCCAGGGATTGTCTAGGTGACCTGAGGTCAGTCCTGATTGCTTCCTTCACTGTGGGGGTTTTCTCTCAACTGGAAATCCTAGTCTCTGGTGTTGTGGGACCCACAGTTCAGTCTGGGATGGTGATCAGAGCATGCAGGCATGTGGCTCTGGGCTGGGGATGGAGCTCCTGCCAAGACTACAGAACTCTTCCAGGGTTTAGCTGGGTGACCTGAACCCAGTTGCTTCTCACACCCTGGGGTTCCTCTCACCTGGGAAACACAATTGCTAGTATCTTAGGGCCCAGAGTTTGGTCTGTTGGTCACTGTGCCATCACTGCTGTCCTGTTCTTCAGACACAGTGTACTCTTACCGCCACCATCTTAGATTTCTCTCCTTATAATTTTTTTTTAATTATTACAACCTATTCACTGTGAATCTAAGTCGTAGCCCCCTCCCTCATCCTCTCCCACCTCCTTCCCTCTTCTCCTCCAATGCACCTCTCCCAGTCCACTGATAGGGGCGGTCCTCCTCTCCTTCCATCTGACTCTAGCCTATTAGGTGTCATCAAGACTGGCTGTATTGTCTTTCTCTGTCCTCCTCTGTTCCTCTTACTAGGGAACCAGCTTGGAGGCTGAACTGAGGACCTCTGAAAGACTCTACCAAACAGGTAGATGCTGAGACTCATAGCCAAACTTTGAGCAAAGTGCAGGGAATCTTACAAAAGAAGGGGGAGATGATGATGATGATGATGATGATGATGATGATGATGATGATGTGATTTAAATTTATTCAGTTTGTATCCCGGGTGTAGCCCTCTCCTTCATCTCCTCTCAAACCCACCCTCCCTTCTTCCTCCCCTGTCCCTCTCCCCCAGTCCACTGATAGGGAAAGTCCTCCCCCCTACTATCTTACCCTAGCCTAGTCTTGTCAGGACTACCTTGATCCTCTACCTTTGTAGGCTGGCTAGGTTGCCCTACAAGGTAGAAGTGATCAAGGAGCAGGCAACAGAGTTCATGTCAGAGACTGTGTCTTCTCCCCTTTTCCAAGATTTATACTGGTTCTTTCTCTTAACTGAATCCTTGGAAATTCTTCCTATATTTTCTTCCTTTTAGTATAAACACAAGTACTGTATTATGTGTATTATTTGCCATATATTTGAATATCTGATAGATCAGTTGGTGCCCACCTCACTTTTGTGATTATATGTTTCTATATACTTAAAAGGTAGAAAATTGAATTGATAGAGAGGTTTGAGCATTTGGAAATTATGCTCACAATTGTGTCCTGCCGAAAAGTGACTCTATGTAAAGGCCACCTTTTCTGCAGGCAGAGAAATACCTTTTTCTGTGTAACTCAGTTTTCATCTATCCATAATGTAAAGGTTGGTTATGCTTAGGGTCAGTTCTTCTGAAAGTGAATAACCATTATGTCGGGAGCCTTGACTCCAAGCGGCCGACTTTGATATTTAAATCTCGGAGGAGAGATGGCTTTTAGCAGGCCTTTACTAATGGCAGAGAACTTGCAAGTCCATCTCCTTTTGTTTGTGACAGCAGGTGGGATAGCTTGTGAGGGTCACACCTCTTCCTCTAGCTCCTTGTGCAAATTAACCTATTGTTCTGAGATGTTTTACTGAAAAAAAAGTAACTCCTCACAAAATAAAGTGGTCAGAAGGCTGGAGGCAGAGGAGAAGGCAGAGACTTGAGGCTTGCTGCTGGCACTGCTTGCTGCAGCAGCCTGCCTTTTGCCGTGGCTGTCAAGTCTGAGTCTGGACCTTTAAAAAGTTTCCTGTGTGCTGTGTGTTTATTTTATTAATTTTAATCCTCACGCCCAACTCAAGAACTGTTCGACTCTGCCCGGCTGGCCCCGGCACCATTAGTGTCAGAAGTCCAGGAAAAGGCATTGTACGGAAACCTGATAAGAACTGCACTGCTGCTCAACTTATAGTTGACAGTATAGCAACATGTATAGGATATACCCCTGAAAAGAGATAAACATTGTTAAATTCATGCTAAATCCAACATTATTGTTCCAGTGAAAGGGTTGAAATCTATTAATGTCAATTTCTGAAACAATAAGTATTTATCGAGTGCTTGCTCTTTTTCCATATAATGTCATATTTATATATACATATATTTGTGATTTTATGTATGTATGAATTTATGTATGCATGGGAAGCAAGGCACAGTGGCACACACCCATAATACCAGCACACAGAGAGGCACAGGCTGTTGGACAGCCAAGGCTACACAGATAAACCCTGTTTCTAAAAAAAAAAAAAATAGAAGAGAAGAAAACAGAAGAAAAAGAAAAAGAAAAAAAAAGGAAAAGATGTATACTATTTAACTTCAAAGAAGAAATACCAAAAATGTATTAAACCACAGAATAGAGTAGTAAAAAACTGAAGTTTGGATAGTATGGAAAAGGTCATTAGCAATCAATTCAACACATATTGTAAAGTGCATTAATTGTTCCAGTAAAAGTGGTTTATTTTTTAATATTAGTTACAGTTTATTAACTTTGTATCTCCTTCCCTCATTCCCTCTCATTCCTACCCTCCCTCACTCATCTTCTCCCTACTCCTTTCCAAGTCCAGTGATAGGGGAGGATCTCCTCCACTTTCATCTGACCCTAGCTTATTAGGTATCTTCAGGACTTGCTGCAAAGTCCTCCTCTGTGGCCTAACAGGGATGCTCCTCCCTCCGGTGGGGCAAAGAGGTCAAAGAGCCAGCCATTGAGTTCATCTCAGAAAGAGTTCCTGTTCTCCTTACTAGGGTTCCCACTTGGATACTGAGCTACCATGGACTACATTCTAGCAAGGGTTCTAGGTTATATCTATACATGGTCCTTGGTTGGAGATACAGTCTCACAAAAGACCCCTGTGCCCATCTGCTTTAATACACTACTAGGTATAGTCTTTCAGAGGCCCTCAGTGGTAGGCTCCTGTCCTGTTTCTTGTTTTCTTCTACAACCAAAGTCAATCCCATTTGTCTTTCTATATGAGGGTTGATCTCACATAGAGATCAACCAGGGTCCTCTTTCTTGTTTATCTTCTTTAGGTGTACAGATTTCAGTACGTTTATCCTATTTTTGAGGTCTAGTATCGACTTATAAGTGAGTAAATACCGTGTGTGTCTTTCTCCTTCTGAGATACCTCACTCAGAATGATCTTTTCTAGGTCCCACCATTTGCCTGCAAGTTTCATGATTTCCTTGTTTTTAATTGCTGTGTAGTATTCCATTGTGTAAAAGTACTACAGTTTCTGTATCCATTCCTCTGTTGATGGATATGTGGGTTGTTTCCAGGTTCTGGCTATTATGAATAAAGCAGCTACAAACATGGTTGAGCAAATGTCCTTGTTGTGTACTTGAGCAACTTTTAGATATATGCCTAGGAGTGGTATAGCTGGATCTTGAGAAAGCACTATTCCTAATTGTTCGAGAAAGCACCAGATTGATTTCCAAAGTGGTTGTACAACTTTACATTCCCACCAGCAATGAAGGAGGGACCCCTTTCTCCACAACCTCTCCAGCATATGTTGTCACTTGAGTTTTTGATCTTAGCCACTCTGATTTAGTATAAGGTAAAATCTCAGGGTGGTTTTCATTTGCATCTTTCTGATGGCTAAGGACATTGAACATCTCTTTAAATGTTTCTCTCTTATTTGATATTCCTCTACAGAGAATTCTTTGTTTAGCTCTGTACCGCATTTTTTCATTGATTGTTTGACTTATTGCTTTTCAACTTCTTTAGTTCTTTATATATATTCTAGATATCAGCCCTCTATCAGATACAGGGTTGGGAAGAACCTTTCCCAGTCTGTAGGCGGTCTTCATGTTCTGATGGCAATGTCTTTTTCGTTAAAGAAGATTTCAGTTTCATGATGTCCCACTTATCGATTGTTGCCCTAAGAGCCTGTGCTGTTGGTGTTCTATTCAGAATGTTGTCTCCTGTGCCAGTGAATTCTAGGCTCTTCTCCACTTTTCTTCTAACCAATTTAGTGTATCTGGTTTTATGTTGAGGTCTTTGATCCCACTAGGACTTTAGTTTTGTGCAGAGTGAACAATATGGATCTATTTTCATTTTTTGTGCATGTAGAAAACCAGTTGAACCAGCAACATTTGTTGAACATGCTGTCTATTTTCCATTGAATGGTTTTGTCTTCTTTTCAAAAATCAAGTATTCATAGGTGTGTGGGTTTATTTCTGGGTCTTCTATGCGGGTCCATTAAACCTCTTTTCTGTTTCTATGCCAATACCATGCAGCTTTTATGATTATTACTCTGTAGTACAGCTTGAGATCAGGGATGGAGATACCTGCAGATGATCTGTTGTTGCACAGTATCCTTTTGGAAATTCTGGGTTTTTTGTTTTTCCATATGAAGCTGAGAATTTTTCTTTCGAGGTCTGTTTTTTATTAAATTTTTATTTTTTAAATATTAATCACAGGTTATTTACTTTGTATCCCAGCCATAGCCCCCTCCCTCATTCCCTCCCAATCCCACCCTCCCTCCCTCATCTCCTCACTGTCCCTTTCCAAGTCCACACTAGGGGAGATCCTCCTACGCTTCCATCTGACCCAATTTTTTCAGGTATCTTCAGGACACGCTGCAATGTCCTCCTCTGTGGCCTAGCAAGGCTGTTCCTCCCATGAGGGGCAGAAGGAGGTAAAGGAGCCAGTCATTGAGTTCATGTGAGAAATAGTTCCCCTTCCCCTAACTAGGGAAACCCACTTGAAAACTGAGCTACCATGGGCTACATACGAGCAGAGATTCTAGGTCCTTGGTTGGAGATACAGTCTCATAGAGGACGCCAGTACCCTGATATATTTTGTCCTTATGGAGCTCCTGCCCTCTCCCAGTCATATTAACTCCCCGTTTTATCATATGATTCCCTGTACTCTACCGAAGGTTTGGTTCTGAGTCTCAACATCTGCTTTGGTACGCTACTAGGTAGAGTCTTCAGAGGCTCTCTGCAGCAGGCTCCTGTCCTGTTTCTTGTTTTTGTTTTTTTCTTTCAAGGTCTGTAAAGAATAGTATTGGTATTTTGGTGGGCATTGCATTGAATCTGTAGATTGCCTTTGGCAGGATGGCCATTTTCACTATGTTAATCCTACCAATCTATGAGCATGGGAGATCTTTCCATCTTCTGATATCTTCTTCAATTTCTTTCTTCAGAGACTTGAAGTTTTTTCAAACAAGTCTTTCACTTGCTTGATAAGAGTCACCCCAAGGTACTTTATGTAATTAGTGGCTATTGTAATGGATGTTGTTGCCCTGGTTTCTTTCTTGGCCCTTTAGTCTTTGGTAGACAGGAGGGCTTCTGATTTTTTTTGAGTTGATTTTGAATCCAGCCACTTTTGTAAAGGGGTTTATCAGCTGCAGGAGTTCTCTGGTTGAATTTTTGGGGTTGCTCACATAGACTATAATATCAGGTATGTGCCTTGTATCCTGATGTCTCCAAGACTTGACATGAATGGGTATTGGATTTTGTCAAATTCTTTTTTGGTATCTAAGGAGATGATCATGTGGTTTTTCTCCTTCAGTTTGTTTATGTGGTGGATTACATTGATGGATTCCCGTATGTTGAACCACCCTACCCTTGCATGCCTGGGATGATGGTATCTTTGATGTGTTCTTGGATTCGGTTTGCAAGTATTTTATTGAGTATTTTTGCATCAATGTTCATTAGAGAGATAGGTCTGAAGTCCTCTTCTTTTGTTGGGTCTTTGTGTTGCTTTGGTATCAAGGTGACTGTGGCTTCATAGAAGTTTGGTAATGTTCCTTCTGTTCCTATTTTGGAATAGTTTGAAGAGTATTGGTGTTAGCTCTTCTTTGAAGGTCTGGTAAATTCTGTGCTGAAACCATCTGGCCCTGGGCTTTTTTTGAATGGTAGACTTTTGATAACACTTCTATTTCCTTAGAGGAAAGAGGATTATTTAATTTATTTACCTGGTCTTAAATAAGCTTTGGTAAGTGGAATCAAACAAGAAAATTGTCCATTTGATTTAGATTTTCAAATTTTGTGTCACATAGGCTTTTTAAGTAAGACATAAGGATTGTTTGGATTTCCTCAGTGCCTGTTGTTATGTCCCCCCTTTTCATTTCTGATTTTGCTGATTTCAGTAGTTTGTCTCTGCCTTTTAGTTAGTTTGGCTAAGGGTTTGTCTATCTTATTGATTTTCTCAAAGAACCAGCTCTTGCTCTCATTGATTCTTTGAATTGTTGTCTTTGTTTCTAATTAATTGATGTCAGCCCAGAGTTTGATAATTTCCAGCTCTCTACTCCTCTTGGATGTGTCTGCTTCTTTTTTTTTCTAGGGCTTTCAGGTGAACCATTAAGTAACTTCTATGAACTGTTTCGAATTTCTTCTTGAAGGCACTTAGTGCTATGAATTTTCCTGTGTGCTCTGCTTTCATTCATAAATTAGGGTATGTTGTACCTCCATTTTCATTGAATTCTAGGAAGTCTTTAATTTCTTTCTTTATTTCTTCCTTAACCCAGCTGTCATTGAGCAGCAAGTTGTTCAGTTTCCATGTGCATGTAGGATTTTTGCTATTTTTATTGTTGTTGAGGTACAGCTTTAGTCTATGGTGCTCAGATAAAATACAGGGGATTATTTCAGTTTTCTAGTATCTGATGAGGCTTGCTTTGTGACCAACTATATGGTCTATTTTGGAGAAGGTTCCATGAGGTGCTGAAAAGAAGATATACTCTGTTGAGTTTGGGTGAAAAGTTCTGTAGACATCTATCAGGTCCATTTGAGTTAGGGCCTGTGTAAGTGCCTTTATTTCCCTATTTTGTTTATGTCTAGATGATCTGTCCCTTGGTGAGAGTTGGGTGTTGAAGTGTCCCACTATTAAGGTATTGGTATCGATATCTTAATCGATTTAAGCTTTAATAATGTTTCATTTATGAATGTAGGTGCTCTTGTATTTGGGACATAGATGTTCAGAATTGTGATGTCCTCTTGGTGGATTTCTCCTTTGATGAGAATGTAATGCCCCTCCTCATTTTTTTTTTATTAATTTTGGTTGAAATTCTATAATATTAGATATTAGGATAGCTACCCCAGATTGTTTTCATGGTCCATTTGCTTGGAAAACATTTTTTCCCAGCCATTTACTCTGAGGTAGTGTTTATCTTTGCTGCAGAGGTATGTTTCTTGGATGCAGCAGAATGTTGGATCCTGTTTCTGCACTTATCTGTGTCTTTTTATTGGAGACTTGAGTCCATTGGTGTTGATAGATAATAGTGACCTATGATCATTAGTTCCTTTTATTGTGGGGTTGGTGGTCTTACTGTGATTCATTTCTTGTTTTCTTTTAAATTTGTTGGAAAATTATCTTTATCCTATGTTTTCTTGGGTATAGTTGTTTTTGTTGGATTGGAGTTTTCCTTCTAGTATCTTCTGTAGGGCTGGTTTGCTGTGTAGTTATTGCTTAAATTTAGTTTTGTCATGGAATATTTTGTTTTCTCCATCTATGTTGATTGAGAGTTTTGCAGGGTATAGTAGTATGGGTTGGCATTTGTGGTTCTTGAAAGTCTTCATGATATCTGCCCAGACCCTTCTTGCTTTCATAGTTTCTAAGTCTGGTGTAATTCTGATAGGTCTACCTTTATATGTTGCTTGGCCTTTTTTTCTTGCTGCTTTTAATATCTTTTCTTTGTTCTGTAGCTTTAGTGTTTTGGCTATGCTGTGACATGACGTGTTCCTTTTCTGGTATGGTCTGTTTGGTGTTCTGTAGGCCTCTTGTATGTTAGTGGACATCTCTTCTCTTTCTTTAGGTTGGAAAAATTTTCTTCTATGATTTTCTGAAAATATTATCTGGACCTTGGAGCCTGGAATCTTCTTTTTCATCAATTCCTATTATTATCATTCAATCCTCATTTAGAAAGACAAATGGGATGTGCATTGAATGTATGACAGGAGTCTACCGCAAAAGGCATCTGAAAGACTCTACCTAGCAGTGTTTCAAAGCAGACACTAAGACTCATAACCAAACCATGGCAGAGTGCAGGGAATCATATGAAAGAAGGGGAGTTAGTATGATATGGAAAGGATAGGAACTCTACAAGTACCAAATATATCCAGGCACAGGGCCTTTTCTGAGACTGACACTCGACCAAGGACCATCTATGGATATAACATAGAACTTCTGCTCGTATGTGGCCCGTGGTAGCTCAGTAACCAAGTAGTTTTCCAAAGCAAGGGGAACAAGGACTATTTCTAACAGGATCTCAAGGGCAGGCTCTTTGTCCCCCCCCCCCAGGGGAGGAGCAGTCCTGTTAGGCCACAGAGGAGGACTTTGCAGCCAGCCTTGAAGATACCTGATAAAACAGGGTCAAATGAAAGGGGAGGAGGTCCTCCCCTATCAGTGGACTTGGAAAGGGGCAGGGAGGAGACCAGGGAGGGAGTGTGGGGTTGGGGAGGGAATGAGGGAGCGGGATACAGCTGGGACACAGAGTTAACAAATTGTAACTAAAAAGAAAAATAAAAAAAAATAATAAAAAAAATAGATTTTGTCTTTTCATGACATCCTTAATTTTTTTGATTGTTTTGTGCTTGGCACTTTTCTGATTTTACTTTTTCTTTGGAAGAAGTATCAATTTCTGTGAGTGTAGCTTCAGCACACTCTTTTCCATCTCTTGTATTCTGTTGGTGATGCTTAACCTTGTGGTTCCTGATCTTTTCTCTAGGTTCTCAAGCTCCAGTGTTTTCTTAGTTTCTGTTTTCTTTATTGATTCTAATTCTGTTTTCATGCCTTGCACCATTTCCTTCATCTGTTTTGATGTAGATTTCTGTCTCTCTTTGATGGTCTCTATTTTTTTTTTTTTATTTCCTCTCTATATGCCACCAATTGTATCTCCACTTGTGCCTCTTTGTTTGGCTATATTTACCTGTGTTTCTTTGAGAACTTTGTTTATTTCCTCTTTCTTTGCTTCCACTTGGGTGGACAAATATTTGAGAGATTTGTTCATTTCCTCTTTAACTGTCTGGATTTTATGTCTATTTCTCTGAGAAATTTGTTTGTTTCCTCCTTATGTGCCTCAAATAACTGGATAAGCATAGCTTTAAAGTCATTTTCCTGTGTTCCCGATTAATTGGAGTATCCATTAATTTTGGAGTTGCTGGTGAAGCCATGGTATCCTGATTTATGTTGCATGTGTTCTTTCACTGACCCCTGGCCATTTATTTATCTGCAACCTTCCCTGTTTGTTCTTGGATTCTGCAGTTCAGACTGCTACCATCTTTCTCTGGTGTCTGGAGAATTCTTCAAGCAAATGAGAGAGTTCCAGCAGTTTCAGTGTGTCCATTGTTGTTTCAGCTGTACCTGTGGGAGGAAAGTGCAGAAAGACAAATGCAGGCGAGCCTGTGTGTGTGTGTGGTCATGTGCCTTGAGGTACAGAGTGAAAGAGAATGTAATACTCCTGAGTGTGTGGGAGGTGCTCTGCCTTGCAGGCATCTAAGGGATTACTTGCACATGTGCTGTAGATGTAGCAGGCACTAGTGATAATCATGGCTCAATTTCCTTATGCAAATTCCCTGAATACCTCAGTGGCCTACAGGCTACTGGTATTTAGTTTTGTCTGAACTCTCTTCATTATTTGCCTTACCTCCACTGTTGGACCCACAGAGCAGGGGCTTCAATGTCTCAAGAACCCCTCTGTTTCACACAATGGGTGTGTGAGTGGGAGAGGTCTGATATTTGGCTGCTAGTTTAGGAGGACCCTGGATCTGATGTTCTATAGGCTCTTGAGGGCATACTCACTCTCAAGCATGTCACATAGGCAAGGATCTGGGTATCCCAGCTCTTGACTCTCTGGTTTGGACCTGCTGAGCCTTTTGCAGGAAGACAGACGAGCTCTGCCAGCTCAGTAGAGCTACACCCACCACATTAGGGAGTCCAGCTGCAGCTGCAGAGAGGGATACCAGTCCAGATGCCTTCTTGGAAGTCCTGGGGGCCCACAACAAGAGTCCACAGACCTGGGTGGTCTGGCACCTGGTGCACCTAGTTTGTTTGGCAGATCTGCTGCATTTTGGTGGCTGTATAGCCTACTATCGGCCACTGAGAGGTTGGGCAGACCTTACAGACACTGGCTGAGAGGTGCTGCTGAGTCTGTATGGCTGCCGGAAGATGTGGAACCTGGGGAAGTTGGTACCTCGGATCTGGGACTAGGAAGGATGGTACAGCTGACTGCCACAGCTAAAGAGCTAGGAGCCCTGCCTCAGCTGTCACAGTCCACAGGCACTGAGTTCTGTGCTAAGAATCTCTGTCAGCCAGCTCTGCTGAGGAAGAGAGTGGCCTAAAGGCAGAAAGTTGGGGGGGTAATCACACAATATTTTCTCTCATTCCCCACAGAAGTCCATGAAGTCCATGGGTAACATGAGACTAAAGGTTTCAACTCACCTGATGTTCCTTCTCATTCAGAAAGCCTCACTGTTGTTTCTCTGGTTTTAGTTGTCTCTCCACTCACCAACTCCAGTGCTTCAACTCCTCTGCCTCTCATAAACTGTGCACACTGGTCACTGCCATCTTGGATGCTCTTTTATACTTGCTTTTTAGTCATGTCTTAGGTCCATTTCATTTCTCCTGATGTTTCCTGGTCTTCTCTTCTGAGATTTCTCCTAAAAGTGGTTTAATTCTATTTTGAATAATGTAGTTTCCATTTTTATGAACATTGAATTTTAATTTAACTTTTTGTATTGAAAATAAATTCTGGAACATTCAGCATAGAGCCTTTCCACTTACTCTCTATCTTCTTTATCCACCTGGGGTGCAGGCAGCCAAGGAGTTACATGCAGGCATCAAATCCTATCACCCACTATCCCTAGGATGCCTGTGGGGGACCCCAGAAACATTCAGTGTAGAGCCCTCTCCATGTACTCATATTTGTCTGACCCACCTGGGTCAGAGCCAGTAAAGGTGAGCTTCACTTGGGTCTCGACCCACATGGGACACCATCCTGAGAAGGTGTGTTTGGTGCCCCAGAAACACTCAGTATAGAGGTCTCTCTGCTATTTCTTACCTGTCTGATCACCTGGGCACAGCCAGCAGAGCCAGCACAACAGATGCCTGCAAGACCCCAAAAGCCACATGAGGCACAGCTACCAGAACCAACACCAAGAACAGCCAGAGAGCTAAAACCCATCATAAAAACACAATCAACCAGAGCCAGGCAACATGGCACCACCAGAGTCCAGCTATTATACTACAACAAGCCCTGGATATTTTAACACAGGTGAAGAACAAGAGACTGGACCTGAAATTCAACTTTATAAAGATGATAAAGGTTTTCAAAATAAATAAAACTCTTAAACAAATAGAGGAAAACATAATTTATGCTCAAGTACACAAAAAGGACATTTGTTCAATGATGTTCATAGCAGCTTTATTCATAATAGCCAGAAGCTGGAAACAACTCATATGTCCCTCAGTTGAAGAATGGATACAGACATTGTGGTGCATTTTCAAAATGGAATACTACTCAGCAATTAAAAATAAGGAAATCATGAAATTTGCAGGCAAATGGTGGGATCTAGAAAAGATTATCCTGAGTGAGGTATCCCAGAAGAGTAGATACATGGTATTTACTCACTTATAAGTGGATATCAGACATATAATATAGGGTAATCATACTAAAATCTGTACACTTAAAGAAGATAAACAAGAAGGAGGATCCTGGGTAAGATGATCAATCCTCACTCATAAAGGCAAATAGGACAGACATCGGAAGAGGGAGAAAACAGTGAACAGGACAGGAGCTTACTACAGAGGGCCTCTGTGAGTAGTCCTCTACTCAGGAAGGTATTGACACAGATGCTGAGGCTCATAGCCAAACTTTGAGTAGAGTGCAGGGAATCTTATGAAAGAAGGGGGATATAGAAAGACCTGGAAGTGAGGGACAGAAGCTCCACAAGGAGAGTAACAGAACCAAAAATTCTGGGCACAAGGATCTTTTCCCAGACTGATACTTCAACAAAGGACCATGCATGGAGCTATCCTAGAACCCCTGCACAGATGTAGTCCATGGCAACTCAGTTTCCAAGTGGGTTCCATAGTAAGGGGAACAGGCACTGTCTCTGACATGAACTCAGTGGCTGCCTCTTTGAACACCTCTCCTTGAGCAGCCTTACAAAGTGAATAAAATGAAATTAATATAAATAAATAAATTTAAAAAAAGAAATTGAAAAAAAAGTGAAGAAAATGAATAAGAATGTTCAAGAACTGAAATGGAAATAGTACTGGAAGTCCCAACTACAAAAATAAGAAAATTATTTTAAGGAGAAATTAAAGGAGAACATTAAAAGAGATCAAAAGAATACAATTTGGGAGAATATAAGTCACAGTATTACTATTTGCAAAAGAATATATATACATATATATGTATATGTATATGCATATATTAGCCCAAAAATTTTACCAGAGAACATCCACAGCTGATTAATACCTTCAGCGAAGTGGCTGGATACAAAATTTATTCAATAAAATCAGCAGTCCTTCTGTATATAAACAAGAAATGGCATACTAAAGAAATTAGAGAAACAAAACCCTTCACAATAGCCACAAAAATATAAAATATCTTAATATTACTCTAACGAAACAAGTGAAAGATCTGTATGACAAGGACTTCAAGTCTCTGAAGAAAGAAATTAAAGGAGTATCAGAAGATGGAATGATCTCTCATGCTCATGGATCAGTAGGATTAATGTAATAAATATGGCTATCCTATAAAAAGCAATCTACAGATTCAATGCTCTTCCCATCAAAATATCAAGACAATTCTTTACAACCCATGAAAGAAAATTCTCAACTTCATATGGAAAAAAAAAAAAACCCAGAACAGGTAAAACAATCTTGTACAATAGAAGAACTTCTAAATGTATCACTATCCCTGATTTCAAGCTGTACTATAGAGCAATAGTAATAAGAACTGCATGGTATTAGCATAAAAATAGTGATATCGAACAATGAAATCAGAAGGAAGAGCCAGAAATAAACCACACACCTTAGTATCTTTGATTTTTAACAAAGAAGCTAAAACCATTCAATGGAAAAAACAAAGCATCTTCAACAAATTATGCTGGTCTAACTGGATGTCTGCATGTAGAAGAATGCAAATAGATCTGAATTATCACCCTGTACAAAACTCAAGTCCAGGTGAATCAAAGACCTCAACAAAACCAGGTACAACTTCCAGAACAGAACACCCAAAATTCAGGCACTAATATCACCAATTAACAATTGAGACCTCAAGAAAGAAAGAAAGAAAGAAAGAAAGAAAGAAAGAAAGAAAGAAAGAAAGAAAGAAAGAAAGAAAGAA
>NW_026585644.1:57604662-57613045 GCF_907164565.1 Psammomys obesus
GAAAGAAAGAAAGAAAGAAAGAAAGAAAGAAAGAAAGAAAGAAAGAAGACCTCATGAAACTTAAAAGCTTTTGTAAGGGAAAAGTTATTATTAATATGACAAAACAACAGCGAGCAGAATGGGAAAAGATCTTCACCAACCCACATCTGACAGAAGGCTAATATCCAAAATATATTTTAAGAAACACAAGAAATTAGATACCAACAAACCAATTTTTAAAATGAGGAAAAGAGCTAAACAGAGAATTCTTGGTAGAGGAATCTCTAATGGCCAAAAAAACACTTAACAAAATGTTCAAAATCCTTATTTATCAGAGAAATGCAAATCAAAATGACCATGAGATTCAATTTTATACCTGTCAGGATGTAAAACTCAGGCAACAGCACATGCTGGCAATGTTGTGGGAAAGAGAAACATCCTCCATTGCTGGTGGGAGGGCAAATTTGTACAACTACTTTGGAAATCAATCTTGCAGTTTCTCAAAAAGCTAGCTATGCCATTCCTGGGCATATACCCAAAAAATATTTCACCATACCACAAGGACACTTGCTCAACTATGTTCATAAATGCTTCAGTCATAACAGCTAGAAACTGTAAACAACCCATGCCCCTCAACAAAAGAATGGATAAAGAAAATGTGGTACATGATGGAATACTACTCAACTATTTAAAAAAAAAAGATATCATGAAATTTGCAAGAAAATGGATGGAACTAGAAAAATATTATCCTGAGTGAGGTAACCCAAACCCCAAAAGACACACAGGGTATGTACTCACTTATAAGTGGACATTAGCCATAAAGTACTGGATAACCATGCTACAATCCACAGATCCAAAGAAGCTAAGTAACAAGGAGGACCCAAGGAAAGATGGTTGAATCTCACTCTGAATCAGAAATAAAATAAACATTGGAGATGAATGGAGGGAGGGAACTGGGCAAAAGAGGGGATATGGAGGAGACAAGAATCCCAGGCACGTAGTCATGATGGATGCTGGCACCGGAGGCTGCAATTAGCTTTGACCACCTGGATAGATTGCTTCCTGAGACCGGGAACCACCCCCCACCTGATTCCCCCACCTGATCCCCCCACCTGATTTCCCCACCTGATCCTTCCATCTGATCCCACCACCTGATTCCCCCACCTGACCGGTTTTAACAGTTAATGTTAAAACCTTAATGAATCACGAGATAGCCTCCTGCCCTTCTCCCTCCAATTTTTTACTTCCTTATTCTTTGAGCTTAAAAGTAAAGCTTTGCCCCATAATAAACCGGACTTTGACAAGGAAAACTGCTTGGTCCTGTTCTTCTCTCTCGCCCATTTTTCTTCAGGCTTGGCCCTCTTCAAAGATCCACGAATTACCAGTCCCGCAGGCGGGTACAGGTGGCGCCCAATGTGGATTCGAAGCACAGACCACTGCTGGATGGAGGTCTTCATGGATTGATCCGGATCGCTCAGAAAACGCCACAAGTAAGATCGGCCGCTCTCGACTCGTAAAGACGTACGTTCCAGCCACTCACGGGAAAAAGATACGTTGGGTAAGTTTTTCTCCATCCCATAAAAATGGGCCAACAGTTGTCTAAGGAGGCTGTATTCGTGACCTCAAGACAGCACTCACGGAGAGAGGAATTAGAGTTAAGTAAAACGATTTAATTAAGTTTTGTGTGTGTGTGTGTGTTGGACATTGGTCCATGGTTTGCTATTGATGGGCCAGAGATATGCCAAAAAGTGGGATCAGGTTGGAGCCTGCCCTCTTGAGGACCTTAGAGAAAGAGGCCCTCCAGCCGAGATAAAGATAATAATTATCCCCCCCCCCCACGTTATTGCCGCTAATTCCCTAGCTTTCCCTGTTTTTCCTAAAGAAAGCCCTGACCAATTAGACCCCTCGGAGGAAGGCGATCTGGAGGAAGAGGCTGCCAGGTACCATAACCCTGATTGGCTGCCTACACTTGGCAGTGCAAGCAAATGTTAAGAGATAGTACAGAAAAAAGAGCTGGTACCGGAAAGCCTCCTAAAAAAGAGATAGACCTCATCTCATTACAAAGTGAGGATGAAACAGAGTTAGGGGAAGTAACTGCTAAATCTCATAGCCTGCTTCCCTTGCGAAGCTTCCCTTCTGCCCAAAACAAAAAAGGCTCCCAGGTGGGCCTGGGCAAAGGGAATAGAGAGAATCCATACCTCAGTGAGCAGGAGATTAAATTGTGTTCACTGATAAATTCTGAGTTTTTCTAGTTCTGACTTAAAATCATGGTTATGCTCTGTATATATATTTAAATGTTTAAAAAGCAGATACCGAGGTTGTTTTTTGTGTTTGTCTCGGTGTTTTGTTTTTGTGTGCCGGCCGTAAGTGTCTAAATGTTTCTGTGCATTGTTTGTGTGTGTAGTACTTTCTGTTCTCTGTTCTGAAAATTCCTCAGAGCTCTAGGTATCTGTATCTGGGTAGCAAGACGTGATCAAGGTGGTCGCACTGGTGGTCACAGCTGCCGAAGTTCTGGGGGACGCCCCTAGCTTCATCAGTATTTTCAGTATTTTGGTGGGTAATCTGTACGCCTGGTCCCAGTGAGTGCCACTCAGTGTCTCCTGGGGCAACAGCCCACTCTTGGTGTCTTTCTGGGGCATCAGGGCCTTTGCCTCGTGCACCCAATGCAGAAGGAATCTGTATGTTCGGCCTGCCCCAGAAGAGTCAGTTTTGGTCCCGGGAAATTTGGCCAGCTGGTGAGTGTTTTTTGTCTCAATGTCTCTGTACAGTATCTGTTTGTGTATATCTTCTGTTTTTTGCCTCATGAAACGTGTTTAAAATGTGTGCCTATGTGTTTATAAGGTCTATAAACACATATGTATAGGTTACCACCACGTGGTATATGAAGTGCCTCAGTGCCTCACCGCAATCTTGACTTTACCATGTGGGTTATAATGTGACCGCCATCTTGGTATAAAAAAAAATTTGGCAGTTTCAGAACTTTTTGTAATAATGTAACTTGTTTTTGCTTTGCCTATAAAAAGGTAATCGTAGATGCTGGGCTCCATCAGGATCATGTCAGAATGGAAAGGATTTTGATGAGTTTTTAAGGTATATAGAATGCTGCAGAAGGTTAGTGGATGTATTATAAAAAGCCAGAGAGTTAATATGATTTGAGAAAGAACCGTAAAATATGTTGTTCTTCATTTAAAAAGGTTGGAGATTCTTCAATGCAAAATGTTGGCTTGTGGTTTTTTAAAGGGAAAAAGGAACTGCAGTTCCATGTTAGACCAGGGTTATGCAGGGTTATTTTCAAATCATTGTTAACCATTATATAAAATATATGCCTGGCTGCCAGCGCCTAAATAAATAAATTAATGCAGTTTCTTTCTGGCCTATAGATTTGATATGGCCAAAATATTCCATTTTTGCTGAGGGCTACAAGCTGAGTTTCGTTCTCTGTTTAATGCTAAATAAAACTTTTGTCCTTTAATTTTTTGCTATTAAGTCTTAATGCAATATGGTAGGATTAATAAGATTTGCTAGCCCCTTTATAAACTATGTCTGATGAAAAGTTTTGCTTTGATTTTAGTTTAAAAAGAGCAGATTTAAAGTTATGCTAAAGATTATAGTTAAGTATAAGATTGAGCTTTACTTAGTCTCTTTGTTTAAGTTGTTCTTTTTTTAAAAGGTAAATCTAAAATGGGTAACCACAAAATTTGCCTATATAGAGATTTACTTAAAATTTGGTTATAAAACATGCATCAAAAATATGGCAAAATTACAGATTATAGCACCCAGTTTTATAGGATGCAGTTTAGAGCAGATGATAAAGATAAACAAAGAGTAACTCAAATATGCTGGCCTTCAGGCTTGTCAGAGATCTAATAAATATGGCATTTTAACATATGTAAGTTTATTATGACAAAGTCCAACCTGTTGATACACAAGAAAACAAATTAATTCAGTTTTTAAAGATACAACCTATAGTTTTTCTATTTAAAATAAAAGTTATTACAATTGTTAATGCTTTAATGTATTTACTGATGGTTCAACATCTGGTGTTGCTGCCTATACTTATGATAAAAAAAAAATCAACAGTGTCTTTTCAAGTGTCTAGCGAATCTGCGCAAATAGCGGAGTTGTCTGAAGTGTTGGCTGTGTTTTAAAGTTTTAATAAGCAGTCTTTAAATATTTTTACAGATAGTGCCTATGTAGCTCAGTCTTTACCTAGGTTAGAGATTGCAAATTAAATTTAGACATCTCTTGCTAAAATTTTATTTTTACAAATTCAAAATTTGATACAAAAAGACCTTTTCTTTTTACATTGGACATTTACAAGCTCATTCTAACCTTCCAGGACCTTTAACTAAAAGTAATTATAAAGCTGACTTGTCTAAACAATGTCCTTCTTGTGTTGTCCCTTTGCCTACTTCCCATCTTGTGGTCAATACCTGTGGCCTTGTACCTAATGTTATTCGGCAAGTGGATGTTACACATATTCCTTAATTTGGTAATTTAAATATGTTCATGTTTTTGTTAACACTTATACTGGGTTTATATTTTCCACACTCCAAACTGGTAAAGCTGGAAAAATGTTATTCCTCATACGCTGTCAGCAATTGCTATATTAAAACTTCCAACACAACTTAAAACAGATAATTGCCCTGGCTATGTTGGAAATAGTTTTTCAAAATTTTGTCAACAACTTAATATTAAACTTATTACAGTTATACCTTATAATCCACAAGGACAAAAAATAGTACAAAGGGCATATTTATCTATAAAAAATACTTTTGAAAAAATAAAAAAGGGGGAGTGGTACTCCATCAAAGCATCTCCTAGAAATTTTATATCCCATACAGCCTTTATTTTAACTTTTTTTTAAATTTTATTTTTCTTTTTAGTTACATTTTTTTTAACTCTGTGTCCCAGCTGTATCCCACTCCCTCATTCCCTCCCCAACCCCACACTCCCTCCCTGGTCTCCTCCCTGCCCCTTTCCAAGTCCACTGATAGGGGAGGACCTCCTCCACTTTTTTTATCAGGTATCTTCAGGGCTGGCTGCAAAGTCCTCCTCTGTGGCCTCACAGGACTGCTCCTCCCCTGGGGGGGTGTCAAAGAGCCTACCCTTGAGATCCTGTTAGAAATAGTCCTTGTTCCCCTTACTTTGGAAAACTACTTGGTTACTGAGCTACCACGGGCCATATCTGAGCAGAAGTTCTAGGTTATATCCATAGATGGTCCTTGGTTGAATGTCAGTCTCAAAAAAGACCCTGTGCCCGGATATATTTGGTACTTGTAGAGCTCCTATCCTTTCCATATCATACTAACTCCCCTTCTTTCATATGATTCCCTGCACTCTGCCATGGTTTGGTTATGAGTCTTAGTGTCTGCTTTGAAACACTGCTAGGTAGAGTCTTTCATATGCCTTTTGCGGTAGACTCCTGTCATAAGTTCAATGCACATCCCATTTGTCTTTCTAAATGAGGATTGATCATCTTTGCCTGTGTCCACTTTCTTGATTATCTTCTTTAGGTCTGTAGATTTCATTATGTTTATCATATCTTGTAGATCTATATAAGCGAGTATATACAATGTTTGTCTTTCTCCTTCTGGGATACTTCACTCAGAATGATCTTTTCTAGATCCCACCACTTGCCTGCAAATTTCACGATTTCCTCCTTTTTGATTGCTGAGTAGTATTCCATTGTGTAAAAATACCACAATTTCTGTATCCATTCCTCCATTGATGGACATCTGGTTTGTTTCCAAATTCTGGCTATTACAAATAAAGCTGCTACAAACATGGTTGAACAAATGTCCTTATTAAAAAATGGGGAACAGAGCTAAACAGAGAATTCTCGAAAGAGGAACATCGAATGGCAGAGAAACACTTAAAAAAATGCTCAACCTCATTAGCCATTAGGGAAATGCAAATCAAAACAACCCTGAGATTTCACCTTACACCCATCAGAATGGCCAAGATGAAAAACTCAAGTGATAGCACATGCTGGAGAGGTTGTGGAGAAAATGGAACCCTCCTCCATTGCTGGTGGGAATGTAAACTGGTACAACCACTTTGGAAGTCAATCTGGCGCTTTCTCAGACAACTAGGAGTAGTGCTATCTCAAGACCCAGCTATACCACTCCTAGGTATATACCCAAAATTTGCTCAAGTATTTTAACTTTTTTAAATAAGTCGGGCATGAGCTTAATTTCCTGAGAGGCTATCATAGGAAACTCTCAGAGGCTTTATGCAAAAGCAAGAGGTCTATTGGGGCCAACGCACGTTGGGGTCACTCTGCCAGTCAGCAAAGAGTGGGCTCCCAGAGACATAAGCCTCAGGTTGTTAGGGAAGGAAGCACAGGGAAGTTCAGGGTTTGCAGTCCTGGTCACTCATAATTGGATGAGGGGCTAGGTAGCTGACTTTCAGGTCTGGTCAGTCCTGGCCAGACACCTGAGGAATATCTGATCTTTAATTTACGTTCAGAATTTCCTGCTAGTGGGAATTTGGCTACAGTCAAAGATGGAAGAGCAATTAGCTTCCACCTGTGTCTTCTCTGAGGAGCAAGCCTGAGAGAAGATTGGGAGCTCTTTAGGAGAAGAATTGAGTCCATCTGGGTTGATTGCTAAGTGATGTTATCTCTCAAGCATAGATCTGGTCATTCTTCTTTGCAGAGTGGAGGTCTTCACTTGCTCACTTCCTTATCTCTGCCCAAGCAGACGACCAGGGTCCGGGTGGTTATATTCCTCCATACTCTGGAAAAGTACTGTGAGGCTTTAATTAACACTTTAATTAACAAGGACTTGAAACTCGAAAATATGGACGTTCAGCTATGGAATGTTTCTGGCATATGGATACACAAAGACAGTTTGCTACTGTTCTATGGAAAGATCCTTTGGACAACAAATGGCATGGTCCAGATCCTGTCCTGATATGGGCAGAGAAGCAGTTTGCAACTATTCTAAAGAGATAGATGCAGCCAGATGGTTACCAGAATGATTAGTAAAGCATATAGATAATAATAATAACACTCATCAGTCCAGGGTAAAAGAATTACCCTGAGAACATATTCTTTTTATATCTCTTTACAGAAATGATGGAAGAAAAACAACTGTTCCCATGGACCGTGATCCTTTGCCTCCAGCTGATATATATTCATGATGGACTTAAGCAGCACAAGAATGGGCTCCTTCCCTATCTCCTTCCTTTCCTTGGTCCTCTGCTTATCTTATTGATAATTCTTTCAATAGGACCTGTTCTTTTCAATAAAAATATGGCTTTTATTAAATAGCAGATTAATGCCCTAAAGGTACAGCCCATCCAGGTGCACTATCAAAGGCTGGAGATGGTCAGCCAATGAATATGAATATGAATATGAATATGAATAGGCCTAATGCTAATCATCCCAGTGAGCTGAACCGGTTAGCCAGTGACAGGTAAGAGAATCCACAGTAGTCTTCTGTTTCCCCCTTTTTGCCACCTAAGACAGAAGCTCAGCCAATCGCTGCTGATGTATCCAATGATGAGCTTAGCAAGGGTTGAAGACCCTGGATTCCCACCTAAGACAGGCACGGTTCCCTTGGGATTATGGCCTTGTAAAAATAAAATAAAGGGGGTCCTGTCGGAGGCCTTCTGGTACCTTGCTGCTCCCAAAATTTTGGCATCTGGCTTGACCGGACTACTGCCTGGGTACAATAGTGCATTCCTGGCTGACCTGGGGCTTTCCATAAGATCATCTTCCTGAAATGCCTTAAATCCTCCTCTCCCTCAGGGCTTCCTGAGTAACTTTTCTGAGGAACTTTCCAAATTAGCACATCTTGGTGGGCCATCTTGTGATTTCTAGTCACTTAGTAACCCTGCCAAAGGCAATTACATTCCTTCTGCTTCTGCCCTTCAACAAAGAGGCCATACATCAAATTAACGCCACTGATTTTCAGGAATGCTGGGTGTGTTACTCACCATGGCCACCCTTCTACGAGGGCATAGCCTTACCCTTAGAAGTAATAACAACTAATGATCCTAATGCCTTATGGTGGCAGCACCCAGAAGGAGTCGGCCTTACAGTCACACAGGTGTCCGGAATTGGAATGTGCCTATTGGGACCTTCTATGCTTCCCCCGGTGGCTTTGCAAGAAGCTTGCAATATTACTCTTGTGGTAAACTCAAGCTTTACATATATTGTTGCACCCAACGGCACTTATTTTACCTGCTCTACTGGTGTTACTCCTTATCTTGTATCTTATCTTGTATCTTATCTTTTTAGCCCGTAGAGATTATTGTGTCCTTGTACGGCTTTTCCCAAGACTGACTATACATTCTAAGGATGAATTCCTTCAGTTTTGGGAAAAAGGGGTACATCTGAAAGATCCCCGGAGGGTATCTTCCGTCAGAGAGACCCCCTCCCAAGGAACAACGAGGC
>NW_026585644.1:57613055-57688411 GCF_907164565.1 Psammomys obesus
AAATGGCGTTAGCTATGTTTAACTTAGGGTGAGGCAGGGGTCTTTCACATCCATCTGAAGTTAAACGTGAGCCCTTGACTGCCATCACTCTGACTGTAATTCTGGAGCTCAGAGCCGCTGAGCTGGTACAGGCATAGCCTCCCTAATTACCTCCCAGCAACAATTTAATCAACTCTCCCTGGCAGTGGACAAAGACCTACAAGATTTGCAAAAAGGCTTACAGGACCTAAAAGATTCTATGGTGTCCTTACCTGAGGTAGTTTTACAAAACAGGCGCGGTCTAGATTTGGTTTTTCTCCAGGAAGGCGGACTTTGCGTTGCGCTCATGGAAGAATGCTGCTTTTACACTGACAAAACAGGTTTAGTGCAAAGCAGTATTGATAAGATTCACTACAGTTTGGAGGAACAAAAACAGAACAGAGAGAAACAAGAGTCCTGGTATCAAAATTGGTTTTCCATTTCTCCTTTATTATCCACCCTCTTCCTTCTATCCTCGGTCCTTTCGTGGGTCTTCTCCTTCTCCTCTCCTTTGGACCTTGGACATTTAAAAGACTAACTTCTTTTGTTAAAGAACAGGTGGAAACGCTTAACAAAGGCTCTGCGTTAGTTCATTACCACCAGCTGGCTGTTACCGATAGCGGTCAGGAGTCCCCTGATGTGCCTGAGGAAGATACCTCAACAGCATTTGACTTCACCCGGCTAGCCAGAGAGTCTCCCTGTAAATATTTTAAATGGCTGTGGAGCTATCAGTGACAGGAATATTATGATGCCAAGCCCAGGGGCACACCTGTGAAGCGGTGATCACAGCCAGCGATGGAAGTATTGTGAGTCTACACCTTGGAGGCAATTCACATAGCCTAAGACAGGCTGGTCACCTCACAATAGCTGTGACCACAGCCAATGACGGGATTATTGTGAATCCAAGTGTGGAGCCAACTCACATAGCCTAGGACAGGCGGATCACCTCATATAACAGTGCTGGGCTTGGATGCTCATCATATAGCCTAAGACAGATACTTCGCCCATTTTTCTTTATTACAAGGAAGGGGGAGATGCTGGAGACCAAAAATCCCAGGCACGTAGTCACAACGGATGCTGGCGCCGGAGGCTGCGATTAGCTTTGACCACCTGGATAGATTGCTTCCTGACACCGGGAACCACCCCCCACCTGATTCCCCCACCTGATTCCACCACCTGACCGGTTTTAACAATTAATGTTAAAACCTTAATGAATCACAAGATAGCCTCCCGCCCTTCTCCCTTTAATTTTTTACTTCCTTATTCTTTGAGCTTAAAAGTAAAGCTTTGCCCCATAATAAACCGGACTTTGACAAGGAAAACTGCTTGGTCCCATTCTTCTCTCTCACCCGTTTTCCTTCAGGCTTGGTCCTCTTCGAAGACCCATGAATTACCAGTCCCGCAGGCGGGTACAACAAGGGGTAGGAATTAGAAGGAGGGAGATTAGGGGAGGAAAAGAGGGCTGGTGAGAGAATGGAAATCAGAGGTAGGGGCATCTCTGGGATGTACCAGAAACTTGGAATAGGGGCGGTATATGGGGGTTAACTCTAACTTTGACTCATAGCAACAGGAGATTATGGAATCTGAAGTGGCAACCTCCTGTAGCCAGGTAAGACTTTTAGTGGAGAGATATGGACACCAACCTACCCACAAAAACTTCAATTCCAAATTAGTCTTGCCTACAAGATGTGCAGAGACATAGATAAAGCAAAAATTGAGGGAGTGTCCAAAGACTTGAGACCCATCTCATGAGAGAAAACTAATCCTTGACACTATAAAAGCTATTCTGCTTTACTTATAGACAGGAGCCTAGAATAACTCCTCTGAGGGGCTTCACCCAGCAGCTCATAGAAACAGATGCAGAGGCACACAGTCAAACATTAGACAGAGCTTAGTGATTCCAATGAAGAGTTGGGTAATGAGGGAGCCAGGGGAGACAAGGACTCCACAAGACAACCTACAAAGTCATCTAACCTGGGTTCATTGGTGCTCACAGAGACTAAACCACCAACTAAATGGCATGGATAGACTGATATGAGGCCTGCTGCACATATGTAGCAGAGGCACAGCTTGATCTTCATGTGGGTCCCTTCAGCAACTGGAGTGGGGGCCCTTTCTGACTCTGATGTTTACTTTTGGATCCCATTCCCTGAACTACCTTGTCTGGTCCCATTGGGAGAGGATGCACCTAGTCCTGCAACTAGTTAATATGCCAAGGCAGGTTGGTACCCAAGGGGGGCCACTGACATCTCTGAAGAGAAAGGGAGGAGAGAATGAGGCTGGGGTGTGTGAGGAAGTACTGAGAGAAGAGGAGTTGGGAGCTGTGACCAGGATGTAAAGCTAATTAATTAACTAACGGAGAAAAATAAAATGCTGATTAAGTGTAATAAAGCTTTTAATGGATAGTTTCTAAAATCCAACCACCCAAACAAACAAACAAGTAAAAAAAAAAAACCTCATGAAGAATGTAATCTGGAGATATGTTCCTGGAACTCAGACTCTTAGTTTATGTAATGCTGGAGACTCACACAGCATGCTTTCTGCCAGCGTATTGTGTGTGATTTAAAACAGCAAAACAGCACTCAAGGTGCCTATACTGTCAGAGTCTCATGTTTATAACCAACAATTCATTATGAATTGTACAGTGCTGGATTACAAAGAGTAAGCCAGCACTCATGGTGCATTTACTGTGTGATGATCATGTTTATAACCACATTCTAAATGTAGTGTATGTGACTCTAAACAGAAAGCCATAACTCATGGTACATTTATTGTGGGAGGTTCATAACTATAAACCAAGACTCATGGAGCTTGTAATGTATGAGGCCCATTTTTCATATACATAGGAGATGAATGCCTGTTACTCAGTACTTCTTGTGTACTGTGAGAAACTCATACCACTAAAGCAGCATGACTGTGTAAGAGGACTGTGCATGACCAAAACAATAAACAAACACTCGTACTGCAACCTGGTGCTCACAGAGCATATACTTGGTATATAAACTCCTGTAACACAGTACTAATTGTGCATGTACTTACAGTTGGAGTATAATGTCTATAACACAGCAGTAATTGTGAACATACTCTAGAGAGGCATTCCTAGAATAAAGCACTCATTTATTTGTATTTGCTATGGGGATGCTCTTGCCTATTTCCCCCAAATCACTGTGAATGTCCTGTCAAAACAATGAGCCCTCTCTCATGGCACACTTAACATGGGAGGCTCACACTTAAAACCCAGTACTTATGGCGCATTTATTGTGTGAGAATCATCCCTGTAAACAAGCATTCATAGAACATGTACTTGGGAGGCAAATGACTGTAAGACAGTACTCTCAGTAAAAGTACATGTAGTAGACAATTTATACCTAAAATCGAGCACTTGCAGTATGCACTCCTGTAAGGAAGCTCACTCATGTGCTTATACTTACTTACAATGCTTGTGCCTACATCCCAGCATTCATTTTGAATGTACTGTGCGAGATCCAAAATACTAAGCCTGCCCTCATGGTGCATGTTCTTTGGAAAGCTCATAAGTAAAACAGTCACTCATGGTGAGTCTATTTTGAAGATAAATGCTTGAAATCCAAATATCATGGCTTATGTGCTTTGGAGATACCTCCAAATGATCAGTTACTTTGCAGAATTATTTTAACAATTCTGTTTTTTTTTTTTTTTCATATAAAACTGAGAATTGTTCTTTCAAGTTCTGTAAAGAATTGTGTTGGTATTTTAGAGGGATTTGCACTGAATATGTAGATTGCTTTTGGCAGGATGGCAAATGGGCTAGACATTGGAAGCAGGAGAAAACAGGGAACAGGACAGGAGCCTACCACAGAGGGCCTCTGAAAGACTCTACCCAGCAGGGTATCAAAGCAGATGCTGAGACTCATAGCCAAAGTTTGGGCAGAGTACAGGGAATCTTATGAAAGAAGTGGGAGATAGAAAGACCTGGAGGAAATAGGAGCTTCATAAGGAGAGCAACAGAACCAAAAAACCTGGGCACAGGGATCTTTTCTGAGACTGATTTCCAACCAAGGACCATGCATGAAGATAACCTAGAACCCCTGATTAGATGTAGTCCATGGTACCTCAGTCTCCAAGTGGGTTCCCTAGTAAGAGGAGCAGGGGCTGTCTCTGGAATGAACTCAGTGGCTGGTTCTTTGATCACCTTTCCCTGCGGGGAAGGGGCAGCCTTACCAGACCACAGAGGAAGACAATGCAGCCAGTCCTGATGAGACTTATAGGCTAGGGTCAGATAGAAGGGGAGGAGGACCTCCCTCTCAGTGGACTAGGGGAGGGCCATGGAAGGAGTAGAGGGAGAAAGAGTGGAACTGGGAGGAGACCAGGGTTGGGGTTACAGCTTGGATACAAAGTGAATAAATTGTAATAAATAAATAATAAATTAAAAAAATAAGCCTGTATTCATGGTGTACATACTGTAGGAGCCTCGCTCCTAGAACATTTTCCCATGGTGTACAATTGCTTGACATACACACTTGTAACCCAGTACACATGACTTATGTCCTGTGAGAGACTCATACTGCTAATCAAACACATGCCGTGAAGGGCTCATTTTTATAACTCAGCACTCATTTTGAATGTAGAGTGCTATAGTACTGAGATCACTCTCATGAGGGAGTTCATTCATGTGCTTGTACTGACTGTGCAATACTCATGCCAATAACCCAGCACTAATCCATAATGTATACAATGTGCACCACACAGTAATCCAAAATAATCAATTGTGCCTGTACTGTGGGAGGTAAATGCATCTAACACAATATTTGTGCCCATATCCTGTACACCCATGCTTGTAACACAGCCTCATTTTTTATATACTCTAGGAGACCAACACCATTCACCCAGCATGCTTGTTTCAGTCTACTGTGCACAATTCAAAACAGTAAAACTCACACTAATATGGACGTGGAGTTTGTTTGGAGGTTCTAGCAGGGAAGCACAGCTGCTCGTATACCCTTGACAGAAGACTGGTCCTCCTCTATTCTGGGAAGGTCGTCATTTTCGACTGAGCACACAGCTTCAGGAGGTGTGCAGTAATTAAAACTCCATGGTACTGGCATAGAAACATAGTAGTGGATGAATGGAATCGAATCAAAGACCCAGAAATAAACCCACACAATAATAGACACCTGATTTTTGACAAAAATGCCAAAACCATACAATGGAAAAAAGAGAGTATCTTCAACAAATGGAGCTGGTCTAACTAAATGTCCACATGTAGAAAAATGTAAATAGACACAGATCTATCACCTGCACAAAATTAAAGTTCCAGTGGATCTAAGAACTCAAAATAAAACCAGACACAAGAAATCTGTTGGAATAAAAAGTGGGGAAAGCCTTGACCTCATTAGTACAGGAGACAACTTCCTCAACAGAATACCAACAGCTCATGCTCCAAGATCAACAATTAATAAAGGGGACCCCCTGAAAATGAAAAGTTTCTGTAAAGCAAAACAACAGCCAAGAGTCTGGGAAAAGATCTTCACCAGCCCTACCTCTGACAGAGGACTAATATCCAGAATATATGAAGAGCTCAAGAAATTAGACACCAACAAACCAAATAATCCAATTAAAAAATGGGTACAGAGCTAAACAAAGAATTCTCAACAAAGGAATATCAAAGAGCAGAGAAATACTTAAAGAAATGTTTAACTCCTTAATCATCAGGAAAATGCAAATCAAAACATTTCTGAGATTCCATCTTACACCAATCAAAATGGCTAAGATCAATAACTCAAGTACCAACACATGCTGGAGAGGATATGGAGAAAGCAAAACTCTCTTTCATTGCTGGTTGGAATGCAAACTTGTACAATTACTTTGGAAATCAGTCTGGTGCTATCTCAGAAAATTGGGAATAGCCCTACCTCAAGATCCAGCTATACCTCTCTTAGGAATATCCCAAAAACGTGTTCCAGCATTTAACAAAGATATTTACTGAACTATGTTAGTAGCACTTTTATTTGTACTAGCCAGAATATGGAAACAACCTAGATGTCTCTCAATGGATAGAGAAATTGTGACACATTTACAGAATGTAATCCTACTCAGCTATTAAAAACAAGGAAATCATGAAATTTGCTGGCAAATAGATGGAACTAAAGAGATCATCCTGAGTGAGGCAACCCAGAAACAGAAAAACAGGCACGGTATATATTCACATACTCATGTATAAGCAGATATCAAGATATCAGCCATAAATATAGGATAACCATCTACAGACCTAAAGAAGCTAAGCACTAAGGAGAACCCTAGGGAGCATGGTTAAATCTCATTCAGAATGCCAAACAGGATAGACACCAGAAGTAGTAGAAGAGAGGGAACAGGATGAGAACCTACTATAGAGGGTCCTCTGAAAGGCTCCACCCAACAGAGGATCAAAGCAGATGCTGAGACTTACAGTCAAACTTTGGGTGGAGTGCAGGGAGTCTTATGGAAGAAGAAGGGGTTAGAAGGACACTGAGGGACAAGAACCCCACAAGAAGACCAACAAAGCAAAAAAAACCTAAGCTCAGGGAGCCCTGCAGAGACTGATGCATCAGCCAAGAATGATGCTTGGAGAGGACCTAGACTCCCCGCTCAGATGTAGCCCATAGGCAGCTCAGTCTTAATGTGGATCTCCAAGTCAGGAGAGAAGGGGCTGCCTCTGTCATGAACTCAATTGCATGCTTTTTGATTACTTTTCCCTGGTCACATGGCCTTGCCAGCATACAGAGGAAGAGGGTCTGGACAGTCCTGATGAGACTTGATAAGCTAGGGACAGAGGAGAACTCCTCATTTCAGTACACTAGGAGAAGAAAAAGAGAAGGAGGGAGGGAAGGAGTTGAGGGAGAGGGTTTCAGTAAGGATATATAATGAATTAATTGTGAAAGAATAAAAATAAATAAAACATAAGATTAAAAAAAAAAAAAACCTCACACTAGTAACCCAGAACTCATGGTGCCTGTATTGTGGGACACTCATGTCTGAATTCTCTATGAAAGTACATTGCTAGATTACACATGGTAACCCTCACTCACCGTGCATGTAGTGTGTGAGCCTCCTACCTAAAATCCAGGACTCATTGGACATGTAACTGTGAGATGCATGTCTGTAATGCTGTATTCTTGATACATGTACTTAGAGTGGGAGGCTTATGCCTATAAACTATCACTCATTGTGAATATATTCAGGAAAAGCATGGCTGTAAGAGAGCACTTTTGAGTTTGTATTTACTGTTCAAGGCTTTTTCCTACAACCCAGAATGAGCTGTGAATGTACTGTACTAGATTCAGATCAGGAAGAGGGCACTTACAGAGTACATATTTTGTGAGTCTCATACCTATAACCCAGCAATCATTGTGAATGTATTCAGAAGATTCATGATTGTAAAGTAGCATTAATTTGCTTGTATTAACTCTTGTCTATAACCCAGCACTTATTATGAATGTTCAGAGCTAGATTCCTTACAGTAAGCTAGTAGTTATGGAGCATGTGCTGTGGAAGACCCACAGTTTGTAAACCAAGATTCATGGAGCATGTGTTTTGTGAGGTTCATTCATGTTACCAAGCACTCATAGAGCATGTACTTTATAGTAAACACATGTAATGTAGTACCCAAAGTATGTGTACTTACAGTGAAAAGGTTCTGTAAGGGAGCTCACTTATATGTTTGTACTTACTGTGTAATACTCATGGCTCTATTCTACTACTATTTCTGAATATAGTGTGCTAGATTCAAAGCAGTATGGTCAGAACTCAGAGAGCATGAGCTGTGTGTAGTAGGTACACACCTATGACAAATCACTCATGGTACATATATTCTGGAGATACATGCATGAAACTCTAGACTATCATTTATGTACTGTGGAAGACTCATACCACTAATCCTTGTTAATGTCATGTTAGTGTCAACTTATTGTCCATGATTCAAGAGTAAGACAGCACTGTTGTTACCTGTGCTGTGGAATTTTCATTTTTATAAGCCAGCATTCATTGTGGTTACAGTGGCAGATTACAAACAGAAGGCAAGCACACATGACACATATATTTTGGAGTCTCATTTTTATAACTCAGCATTCATTGTGAATGTACTGTGCATGACTCAATTTGAAATAAGTATCCATGCTTCATGGGAGGCTCACACCTACAATACATCAATCATGATGCACATTTCTGGAGATACATACTAATTCTTTCAATTTATGTTCTTTAGGAAACTCACACTACTAACCTAGAAATCATGGTACATAAGTTTTGTGTGAGGTTCATGATTATATCCTAGTACTGATTGTGTATGTACTGTGTTAGACTCAAAACAGTAAGCCAGCTCTCATGGTGTATGTACTATGGAAGTTCACAAGCCTATATACCAGTATTTATGGAGCATGAACTGCCTGAGGCTCAAGCTTGTAACCCAGCTCTCATGGCACATGTACTCCCAAGTCAAATACCTGTAATTTATTATTTAGAAATTCAAGATGGTAAGTCAACAGTAAACCTTGTAAGAAAAGGAAACATTTTACATTGTACTGCCCTAAAACAACTTCAGGATATTCTTTTCAAAGTACATTTTTCTGCCCTCTAAACAAAATATTTTCAAATTTTTCACAAGATCTAGAAATTACATAGCCATCGTATAAATGTTTTGTGTACTGTACAGGTGAATAGAGGTTAAGAAGGTTCTTCAGATGAGAACATTTGAAGATCAGAGGTATTCATGACAGAAGGCATCTAGGAGCTGACTGTCAAAATGCGTATATCTGTAACTGAGTTCAATGATTTCTCAGGGCCTTTCACTGTTGTGAGAACTGAAGTGTCTCCTGAAGTCTCCCATGACTCATTATATCCCTTATTCCTCTTAAATTAATATTTTTATAATATAACATCACCAGTAAAGAAGATGAAATGAATTTAAAGACTTATATGCTAATAAACTGAGAATGTTCTTTAATTATGCAGAACTCTCAAATTATCACTTTCCTTCTTCAGTCTTCTTCATAGCATGCAATGAATACACAGAATCCTAACAGTGTGCCTAAATATTGCCTGGCTCTTATAAAAAATTAGTCTTTAACAGAACTTAAAGCTTTTAATTATTTTTGTCCTTAGAAACCTGTAAAATCTTTATCATTCATGCCCCCAAAAAATGAGTGAAGAAAAGCGAAGTTGGCTCACAATTTGAGAAGCATTATTTACACCAGGCAGGTGACACAACCTTTGCTGAACAGCATGAAAACAAATAGGAATGATAGGAAAATCATTTGTGTCTTGATGTTTTCAAGATACACCATGTTTAACTTCATTTTATTTCATATAATAATAACATAATATTAACATAGAGATGTCACCTAACTTTCCACCAAGCCCCACCTAACAGAGAAAGAAGTAAGCTAAGATCAGACTATAAAGGTTTAATAGGATAATGCAAGGATTCAAACGAATCTGTTGAATAAAATAAACAAATTTGTTGAACAAATATTGCTTTTTAATACAGAAATATTGATTAATGAGGCTTGAAAGAGGTTATCAGGCATGAAAAATGCTACATTATACCATTGTGGTGGTAGATTTGTCACAACAAATATTTATCTTACTTTCACAAATCATTTTTGTGTCTATTGCATGTATCCATGAAATAATGTAAAATAAGGATATCCTTATTGTGATACCTTAAAAAAATACACCAAGTTTAACCCAGATATTTCTTTGATGGTCCATCTTCAGAAATGAGATTCAAGAAAACTGGGGGAATATTGCATGCATTGAGTGGCATAGAAAACTCCAGATTCAAGTATTCTTAATTCAATTTAGCAAATACTCATAGGTGGACTTCCCTTCAGATGTTAAAAGAAGTCTTTCAATGTAGAATGTGGGTTACATACATTAAAATGGAAAAGGACATGCTTGATTTCCATTTATGCATTATTTTATATTAAATTTCTTTCATTTTTCAAAGTCCACATTGGGATAAAAAGCCCATAATGTGCACAAAATATAAACTACTACTAGAAAATCTCTGTAGTGAAATAAACTATGTAGAACATAATATAAAGCTAAAACATTTGCAATGAGTAGACAGGTATAATGCTATACGTATGCCTTAAGAAATATGCTTTCCACAAGGAAAGCAACATAACCAAAAACTTTGAGCACAGGGGTCTTTCCAGAGACTCATACTCCAGCTAAGTACCATGCATAGAGATAACCTAGAATCCCTGCACAGATGTAACCCATGGCAGTTCAGTGTCCAAGTGGGTTCCATAGTAATGGGAAGAGGGACTGCCTCTGACATAAACTGATTGGCCTGCTCTTTGATCACTTCCCCCTGAAGGGGGAGCAGCCTTACCAGGCCACAGAAGAAGACAATGCAGCCATTCCTGATGTGATCTGATAGACTAAGATCAGAAGGAAGGAGAGGAGGACCTCCCCTATCAGTGGACATGGGGAGGAGCATGCATGAGGAAGGGGGAGGTAGGGTGGGATCAGGAGGGGAGGAGGGAGGGGCTTATGGGGGGATACAAAATAAATAAAGTGTAATTAATAATAATAATAATAATAAAGAAAAAATTTAAAAAAGAAATATGCTTTTGGATATATATTTCTTTCAAAGAAAAACACATCTATTCTATTCGAAAACTCCATACTTCAGTAATGTGTAGCACATGAAATGTTCAAAATAGATATAAGCATGTGCCACTATCAAAGCCTTTGTGAACTTTCATGTAAGTATTTCTCCGAATTGAACAGTAGAAAGCCTAGAGTAGCATTATATTGCCAGTGTGACAGGCACTTTACAGTTCTGCCAATACCAAATATATTAGAATCTTGCTTGAGCATGAAAGAATAATGTAAACAAATTAAAATGATGAAGTAGTCCCCAAAGAGATTTAAAGTTCAATTTCAGTTGTGAAGTATTTCTCCATCTTTTCCACTACCCCTTCTGAAGGAAAGGAAATTTCACTCTATATGAAGTAATATGTGTCCCCCAGGATAGCAGACTCTCATGTTGCTTTTCGGCCTGAAGGCACATGAGATTTCTGCCCAGCACTCACTAACTGTAAGACTTTCAAGTAAAGTGCCTGAAATCTTTATGCCTTGGCATCATTCTCTTTTACTTATTTGTTTGTTTGTTTGCTTACTTATATTTCACAATAGTAAGGATCCAAATCATGATCTTAAACCTAGCAGTGAAACATTCAAACAATGAAAAACATCTATTACTACTGCTTCTTCATTAAAAATGCTAAAGCTGTGAGATAGCTCAGCCAATAAAAGCATTTGCCACCAAGCATGACAACCTAGACACTCACAGTGGAAGGTGACAACTGACTCTCAGAAGTTGTTCTCTGACTTACACACATATTCTGCAGCATGTATACATAAACATGCATATGCACACACATGCAGAAAAACACTAAATAGATAAAAAACATATAATAAAAATTTAAATAAAAATATCAAGAAGGAAGACCCTGGTAAGATGCTCAGTCTTCATTCAGAAAGGCAAATGAGATAGATATCAGAATAGGGAGAAAACAGGAAACAGGACAGGAGCCTATCACAGAGTGCCTCTGAAAGGCTCTACCTAGCAATGTATCAAAGCATATGCTGAGATTCATAGCCAAAATTTTTGCAGAGTATAGGGAATCTTATGAAAGAAGGAGGAGATATAAAGACCTGGAGGGAACAGGAGCTCCACAAGGAAAGCTACAGATCCAAAAAGTCTGAGCACAGGGGTCTTTTCTGAGACTGATACTCCAGCCAAGGACTACTCATGGAGATGGCCTGGAACCCCTGCACAGAGGTAACCCATGGCAGTTCAGTGTCCAAGTAGGTTCATAGTAATGGGGACAGAGACTGTCTCTGACAGGAACTGATTGGCCTGCTCTTTTATTACCTCCCCCTGAGCGGGGAGCAGCCTTACCAGGCCACAGAGGAAGACAGTGCAGCCAGTCCTGATGAGACTTGATAGACTAGGATCAAAGGGAAGGGAAGGAGGACCTCCCTTATCAGTGGACTATGGGAGGGGTATGGGTGGGTTAGAGGGAAGAAGGGTGGAATTGGGAAGGGAGGAAGGAGGGAGCTATAGGGAGGATTAAAATTGAATAAACTGTAATTAATAAAAATAAAATAATTTTAAAATAATATAAATAAAAGGAAAAAAAGAAAATATATCAATAATGACAGCTTCTCTTCCACTCCATGCCACCAATAGAAACAGTCTAGAAATAAAGTCATTGAAAAGAACTCTTAAAATTTCTGATAGGGATCCTGAAATGTAGTTAAACATTGATGGCTTCAGGTGTGGCTGGGTTAAGGAAAGATCACTTTTCATAAAGGGACTTTGACCATGTTCCAGTGAATATAAGGGCAAAACATACTGGATTTTTTTCTTTTTATTTAATTGGGGGAAACCCCAAAGAGTGAGGGTGGGCTGGACCTGGATGAAAAGACCTACCATGCTCAAGGATCGGTAGAATTAACATAGTAAAATTGGCTGTCCTACCAAGAGCAATCTACAGATTCAATGCAATTCCCATCAAAATACCAACATGATTCTTACAGACCATGAAATAACAATTCTGAAATTCACATGGAAAAACAACAACAACAAAAAATCCCAGAATAGGTAAAACGATCCTGTACAATAAAAGAACTTCTGGATATATCTCCATCCCTGATCTCAAGTTGTACTATAGAACAGCAGTAATAAAAATGTTGTGGTACAGACATAGAAACAGTGGATCAATGGTATCGAATCAAAGACCCAGAAATATACCCACACACCCACTGAAATCTGATTTTTGACAAAGATGCCAAAAACCATACGATGGAAAAAGACAGCATTTGCAACAAATTGTGCTAGTCTAACTGTATGTCTACACATAGAAGAATGCAAATAGATCCATACTTATCATCCTGCACAAAAGACTGGGAAATAAATGTGATTTGGGTTCATTCTGTTATATCCCAAATAATCAATACAAATATGTTGTACTATTTTAACTCAGCAATTAAATATTTAGTAAAAATGGATCACTGACCACTATGCCTAAACAAGCACTTACAGTCAGAGCTCAACATCAGGTGTCATTTCTATGTCAGTAGTCAGAGCTACACCATTCAAATTGTGGGAAAAAAAAACTGCTTTGAGTTCTTTTCCTTTTTCCTAAAATCGTATAGCCTTTACTAAAAAGGGGCCTTGAGAATGGCTTAATGAAACCTTCTGTCCTCTTATTCTGCAAAAATAATGTAGTTTTCCCAACTTCCTGATAGAGTCAAAGTTTAGAATTTGAATTCTTAGGATCTTAAAAGCAAAGGTATTTATTTTCAAAGAAGTCTCAAAACACCATATGATGATTGACCTGGAAATTATCATGTGTCATTTCTGCCTTCCAAGAAGTCCTAAGCTCAAGTTTGACACCTTCAATTTTTTGTTGTGGTTTAGATTGATTGTACTTTTTTATTGATGCTTAAAAAGAAAAGTCTGAATTGTGCATGTAGTGATTATCTTCACATAAAGAAACTCTAGTTCCCTAGGAGTTAAACAATATCTAAAGCATCCTTTAAATGTGAAAAGTCTTACAAAATTATCACACAAAAAAAGTGATTGATCAAATTTGGAATTTGAAATTCACTATCAATTATTTAAAAGCTAAATGGGTTAACTTATTTTCCAAATTGGTAAAGTTTACAATACTCACATAGATTGAACAATTTAAAAAATATGAAAAGTAATTGTAACCACAAGATTATAAATTATCTTTAAAATTAAAACAATATAAAAAATCAGAACTATTTAATAAAGAGAAATTGTGATTCATAACTTATATTGATTGGGGTATCTAACAATTACAAATATTCTGTATAGCTTACAGCAAAGAAAAACATTTGCCTTAAAGTGTCATCATTAAGAAACCTACAAGAGGGGACTCCAACATGGCTGCCACCAGTGCTCACTGTTTCTAAAGGGCAGAGGATCCAAAACTCCAAAACTAGTGAGTGTGCAGGCAGGCAGCATCGACTTTGAGGCTTCCTGGGCTAGAGGGGGCAAACCAGGAGGTGGGACAGAATATATCGAGGCTTCCCATGGATGTCTCCTGGGTCTGAGACTGGCTAACAATTAATTCCCTGCACTTTAGGCTGCACCTTTGCTGTCTATGGCAGAGACAGGGGGTACATAACCCCAGATAAGGGGCCTCCTCACTCTGAAGGCCAAACATGGGACCCAAATATAAGAGTAGAAAACTGTGGGCCCTCTGAGCTTACTGCATAAACCTGCAAGTGAGTTCTCAGGTCCTCTGCACTTTCCACACAGGCCTGTGAGTGCGTGCTTCTGCAAGAGAGTGCTTACAGAGCCCCAGATCCAGGATCCCTCTAAGGACCTCTCCTTTCCCCCCTCCACACACACTGTGGGCAACATAGGGATCCCTCGGACAGCATTTCTCAACATTGAAGCCCCTGTTCCGTTGGTCTACCAGTGGAGTGCAGACAAACAATTCCTGAGAACAATTCTTGGAGGCAGATGGTACAGCCCAGACATATCTGAGTGTCTGGAGCACAATACCAAAGCAGTCCTGTAGAACACTAAACCAATCAGGGCATCTGCTTCACAACCTGTACTTACACTCCTTTCTTACAGTTCACCCTTCCAGGCAGGTACACTTCCACACACACATATGTACTTCCCGGAGACTTTCTTCCCTTAGATACATCTGAAACACCAACACCCACTCTCAAACCTGTCGACCTCTCTCATCTTCCTAAAGAATATTCCAGATTCCAGAGACAGAGGGAACCAATCTGCACTACAGGCTATAGTAGCAAACAGTGATCAATATTCAGACCATCAGATGGCTAGAGGCTTGCTTAAGCACAACAAGCTGGAGAGATGGCTCAGTGGTTAAGAGCACTGTCTGCTCTTCCAAAAGACCTGGGTTCAATTCCCAGCACCCACATGGCAGCTCACAACTATCTGTAACCCCAATTCCAAGAGATCTGACACCTTCACACTCATGCACATAAAAAATTAAATAAATTATTAAAAAAAGAACACATCCAACAAAAGATCAGGCCTTCAAGGCTTCACCAGCAACCCCCAAAATCAATGTATATTTTAATTCCTCAGAAACACAGAAAAATGATTGTAAATCTATGCTTATCGAGTTATTAGAGGTACATGAAGAGGAATCAAACAAAACTCTGAAAGAAATACAAGCAAATATGGCCACACAAACAGCAGCACATAAAGAGAAAACAAACAAAAACATAGATGCCATCATGGAAAGATGGAAATCCACATTCAAACAGATGAAGGATATGGTACAACACATGAAAACAGAATTAGAATCAATAAAGAAAACACCAACAGAGAAAACCCAGGAGCTGGAGAATGTAGACAAAAGATCAGGAACTACAAAAGTAACCATCACCAACAGACTACAAGAGATGGAAGAGAAAAATCTCAGGCCCTGAAGATACAATTGCAGAAATTAATACATTTCTCAAAGGAAAACTAAAATAAAAAAGTTCAAAACACAAAGCGTCCAAGGAATCAAGGACACTATGAAAAGACGAAAACTAAGAATAATAGGAATAGACAATAAAGAAGATTCCAGACTCCAAGGTTCAGAAAATGTTTTCAAGAAAATCATACAAGAAAAATTTCCCAACTTAAAAAGATGCACAGAAATATACAAGAGGGTTACAGGACATCAAATGGACTAGACTAGAAAAGAAACTCCTCAAGTCACTAAAATCCTCAAAACATTAAATCTATAGAACAAAGAAAAAATATTAAAAGCAGCAAGAGAAAAAGGCCAAGTAACATATAAAAGTAGCCCTATCAGAATCACACCAGATTTCTTAATAGAAACTATGAAAGCCAGAAGGGATTGGATATATGTCATATAGATTCTAAGAGACCACAGATGTCAAACCAGACTACTATACGCAGGAAAACTTTCAGTCAATATAGATGGAAAAAACAAAATATTCCATGACAAAACTAAACTTAAACAATACCTACACAGCAACCGTGTCCTACAAAAAATACTAGAAGGAAAACTTCAATCTGACGAAATCAACTATACCCCAAAAATATAGGACATAGATAACATCGCAACAAAAAAAAATCAAAAGAAAACAGGCTCACAAATATACTATCACCACAACTCCATAACAAAAAGAACTGGCTCAACTCTCAAAAAAAAAAAAAAAAAAAAAAAAAAAGAAAGACACAGACTAATAGAATGATTGGAGAAACCGGATCTAACTTTCTGCTGCATCCAAGAAACACACCTCTGCAACAAAAATAAACACTACCTGAGAGTAAAGGGCTGAAAATATGTTTTTCAAGCAAACAGACCCAGAAAACAAGCTGGGGTAAGCTATCCTAATATCTAATAAAATAGACTTTCAACCAAATTAATCAGAAAAGATGAGGAGAGGCACTTCATTTTCATGAAAGGAAAAATCCAACAGGAGGCCATCACAATACTGAACATCTATCCCCCAAGTACAAGAACACCTGCATTTGTAAATGAAAAATTATTAAAACTTAAATCAGACATCAATCCCAACACCTTTATAGTGGGAGACTTCAACATTCCACTATCACCAAGGGACAGATCATCTAGATAGAAGCTAAATAGGAAAATAATAACAATAACAGAGATCCTGAATCAAATGTCTACAGATGTCTACAGAACTCGTCACCCTAAAGAAAAAATACCATCTTTTCAGCACCACAGGGAAACCTTCTCAAAAAATTGACAATGTAGCTGGGCAAAAAGCAAGCCTCAACAGGTACAAGAAGATCAAAATAATCCTTGTATCTTAGCAGACAATAATGGGCTAAAACTAGACCTCAACAACAACAAAAATAATAAAAAGCCTACATATACATGGAAACTAAACAACTCTCTACTCAATAACAGCTTGATCAGGAAAGAAATATAAAAAGAAATTAGATACTTCCTAAAATTCAATGAAAATGAAGGTACAATTTACCCAAACTTATGGACTCAATGAGAGCACTGCTAAGCGGAAAGTTCATAGCACAATATCCCTACAGAAAGAAGTTTAAGACATCTCATACAAGCAACTTAATAGCACATTTAAAAGTCCTAGGGAAAATAAAAAAGAAGCAGACACACCCAAGAGGAGTAGACTGTAGGAAATAATCAGACTTATGGCTGAAATCAATGAATTAGAAACAAAGAAAACAATTCAAAGAATCAATGAAACCAAGAGCTGGTTCTTTGAGAAAATTAACAAGATAGACACACCCTTAGCCAACCTAATTAAAAGGCAGAGAGAAACTATCCAAATCAGCAAAATAAGAAATGAAAATGGGGACATGACAACAAGTACTGAGGAAATCCAAACAATAATCAGGTCTTACTACAAAAGCCTATGTGCCACAAAATTTGAAAATCTAAATGAAATGGACAATTTTCTTCATAGATTCCATTTACCAAAATTAAATAAAGATCAGCTAAATAGATTAAATAGTCCTATGTCTCTTAAGGAAATGGAATCAGTCATCAAAAGTCTCCCTTCAATAAAAAGCCCAAGGACAGGTGGTTTCAGCACAGAATTCTACCAGACCTTCAAAGAAGAGCTAAGTCCAATTCTCTTCAAACTACTCAACAAAACAGAAACAGAAGGAACATTACCAAACTCATTCTATGACGCACCAGTCCTTGGTACCTAAACAATACAAAGACACAACAAAAGAGGAGCCTTCAGAACTATCTCTATTATGAATACTGATTCAAAAATACTCAATAAAACACCCACAAACTGAATCTGAGAACACAAAAAAGATATCACCGGCAATAACCAAATAATAACCAAAGGCTTCATACCAGGCATTCAGTGGTGGTTCAATATTTGGAAATCTATCAGTGTAATTCACCATATAAACAAACAGGAGGGGATAAAACAACCACACAATCATCTCCTTAGATGCATTGGACAAAGCCCAACACCCACTCATGTTTTAGAGAGATCAGGAATACTAAGCACATCCCTAAACCTACTAAAAACAATATACAGCAAGCCTACAGCCAACATCAAACTAAAACAGAAGGAAATCACACTTAAATCAATCCCACTGAAATCAGAGACAAGGAAGGCTGCCCACTCTTTCCATATCTCTTCAACATAGTACTTGAAGTCCTAGCTAGAACAATAAGACAACTAAAGTAAATCAAACGGATAAAAGTCAGAAAAGAAGAAGTCAAAGTATCACTATCTGCAGATGATATGATAGTATACATGAGAGACCCCAAAAATTCAACCAGAGAACTCCTTCAGCTTATAAACACCTTGAGCAAAGTGGCTGGATACAAAATTAACTCAAAAAAAAAAAAAAATCAGCAGCCCTCTTGTAAACAAAAGACAAAAGGACTGAGAAAGAAATAGGGAAACAACACCCAGATGATGAAAAAGCATTTGACAAAATCCAACATCCATTCATGTTTAAAGTATTGGAGAGATCAGGGATACCAGCCACATATCTAAACATAGTAAAGGCAATATACAGCAAGCCTATAGCCAACATCAAACATCAAATGGGGATAACCTAGAACCCCTGCGCAGATGTAATTCATGCAGTTTAGTGAACGGAGAGAAACTTAAAGCAATCCCAATGAAATCAGGGGCAAGACAAGGCTGCCCCCTCTCTCCATATCTCTTGAACAAAGTGCTGGAAGTCCTTGCTAGAGCAATAAGACAGTTGAAGGAGATCAACGGGATACAGATTGGAAAGGAAGAACTCAAATTATCACTATTTGCAGATGATATGATAGTATACGTGAGCGACCCCAATAACTCAACCAGGGAACTCCTACAGCTGATAAATACCTTCAGCAATGTGGTCAGATACAAAATTAACTCAAAAAAATCAGTAGCACTCCTGTATACAAAAGACAAAAGGGCTGAGAAAGAAATTAGGGAAACAACACCCTTCACAATAGCCACAAATGACATAAAGTACCTTGGTGTAATCCTAACCAAGCAAGTCAAAGACTTGTATGAAAAAAATGTCAAGTCTCTGAAGAAAGAATTAGAGGAAGATATGAGAAGATGGAAAGATCTCCCATGCTCATGGCTTGGCAGGATTAACATAGTAAAAATGGCCATCTTGCCAAAAGCAATCTACAGATTTAATGCAATTCCCATCAAATTGCAAACACAATTCTTTACAGACCTGGAAAGAAAAATTCTCAATTTCGTATGGAATAACAAGAAACCAAGAATTGCTAAAACAATCCTCTACAATAAAAGATCTTCTGAAGGTATCTTCATCCCTGATCTTAAGCTGTACTATAGAGCAACAGTTATAAAAACTGCATGGTACTGGCATAGAAACAGAATGGTGGATCAATGGAACCAAACAGAAGACCCAGAAATAAACCCACACAGTTATGGACACCTGATTTTTGACAAAGATGCCAAAACCATACAGTGGAAGAAAGATAGCATCTTCAACAAATGGTGCTGGTCCAACTGGATGTCTACATGTAGAAAAATGAAAATAGATCCATATTTATCACTCTGCACAAAACTGAAGTCCAAGTGGATCAAAGACCTCAACATAAAACCAGGCACATTAAAGCAGCTAGAAAAAAAGTGGGGAATACCCTAGAACTCATTGGCACAGGGGAAAACTTCCTGAACAGAGCACCAACAGCACAGGCTCTAAGATCAACAATCAATAAATGTGACCTCATGAAATTGAAAAGCTTCTGTAAAGCAAAGGACAGCGTCATGAAAACAAAACAACTGCCTACAGATTGAAAAAGAATCTTCACTAACCCTTTATCTGACAGAGGGCTAATATCCAGCATATATAAAGAACTAAAGAAGCTGAAAACAGCAAACCAAGTAATCCAATTATAAAATGGGGAACAGAGCTAAACAGAGAATTCTCGACAGAGGAATATCGAATGGCAGAGAAACACTTGAAGAAATGCTCAGCCTCATTAGCCATTTTGTTAATGCAAATCAAAACAACCCTGAGATTTCACCTTACACCCATCAGAATGGCCAAGATGAAAAACTCAAGTGACAATACATGTTGGAGAGGTTGTGGAGAAAGGGGAATCCTCCTCCATTGCTGGTGGGAATGTAAACTTGTACAACCACTCTGGAAATCAATTTGGCGCTTTCTCAGACAACTAGGAATAGCACTTCCTCAAGATCCAGCCATACCACTCCTAGGCATATATCCAAAAGAGGCTCAAGTACACAATAAGGACATTTGCTCAAACATGTTTGTATCAGCCTTATTTGTAATAGCCAGAAGCTAGAAACAGCCCAGATGCCTCTCAACTGAAGAATGGATGCAGAAATTGTGGTACATCTACACATTGGAGTATTACACTGCAATTAAAAATAAGGAAATCATGAAATTTGCAGGTAAATGGTGGGACCTGGAAAGGATCATCCTGAGTGAGCTGTCCCAGAAGCAGAAAGACACACATGGTATATACTCACTCATATAGACTTATAGGATAAACCTACTGAAATCTGTACATCTAAAGAAACTAATCAAGAGAGAGGACCCTGACTAAAACACTCAATCCCCATCCCAAAAGGCAAAGAGGATGGACATCAGAAGAAGAAGAAAGCAGGAAACAACCTAGGAACCTGCCACAGAGGGCCTCTGAAAGGCTCTGCCCTGCAGACTATCAAAGCAGAAGCTGAGACTTTATGGCCAACTGTTGGGCAGAGTGCATGGAATCTTATGTAAGAAGTGGGAAATTGTAGGTTATGGAGAGGACAGGAACCCCACAAGGAGAACAACAGAACTAGAAGATTTGAACACAGGGGTTTTCTCAGAGACCCATACTCCAACCAAGTACCAGGCATGGGGATAACCTAGAACCCCTGCACAGATGTAATCCATGGCAGTTTAGTGTCTATGTGGGTTACATAGTAATGGGAAGAGGGACTGCCTGTGACACAATCTGATTGGCCTGCTCTTTGATCACCTCCCCCTGAGGGTAAAGCAGTCTTACCAGGCCTCAGAAGATGACAATGCAGCCACTCCGGATGTGATCTGATAGACAAAGATCAGAAGGAAGGAGAGGAGGACCTCCCCTATCAGTGGATTTGGAGAGGGGCATGCATGAAGAAGGGGGATGGAGGGTGGGATCGGGAGGGGAGGAGGGGCTTATGGCGGGGAAAAAAAGTGAATAAAGTGTAAAAAAAAACTCAAGTGACAGACATGCTAGCATGGATGTTGAGAAAAGGGAACCCTCCTTCATTGCTGGTGTGACTGCAAACTTGTACTACCACTTACTGGTAATCAATCTGGCACTTTCTCAGAAAATTGGGAATGGCTCTACCTCAAGACCTAGCTATACCACTCCTGCGAATATAAACAAAAGATATTCTACTATACAATAAGGACACTTGCTCATCACAGCAGCTTTATTGTCTAGCTAGAATTTCTTCAATCAAAGAATGGATAAAGAAACTGTGATATATTTACACAATGGAATACTACTCAACTTTTAAAAAGAAATTATGAGAATTTCAGGCAAATGTATGGCACTAGTAAAGATCATCCTGAATGAGGTAACCCAGAAAGAAATGCAAAGTATGTACTCACTTTTAAGTGTTTTTTGACCATATAGTATAGGATTAACATTCAACAATTCACAGACCCTAAGAAGATAAGTAACAAGGAGGGTTCAAAGAAGTTGCTTAAATCTCACTCAGAAGGGGAAATAGAATAGACAAAGGTAATGGTTAAAGAGAGAGCACATGGTAGGAGAGGGTACACAGAGAAATGTGAGGATGGGGATCAGATCTGGGGAAAGCGGGCTTGGGAGGATAAAAGATCTGTAATAGGTAAGGACATCACTCTGACAAGCTTGAGACCTAAATCAGAGGAGACTCCTTGGGTATATGAGAGAGATTCTTGCAGAGAATTCTAGTAGCAGTGGCCATAAATACAGAATTAATGTCTTATAGTTGTATTTTGTACAGTAATTTGTATCTGCCACCTATGTGAGAACAAAGATTGTTTGCATTTTTCTACCTTCTTACAGAAATGTCTTAAAGTAAATTGATTTAAAAAATAGTAAATGAAAAGTTATGAGATATATATCAAAGCTGACTGCATTGACAAGTATTTCAAGCTAAGAACAAAAAAATGTAATGAAATTTGATTTAAGGAACCACATTATATTACCATGTTATGCTTTGTATCATAATTTTTTCCTCAAAATTTTATAATTATACATTTTTATGGAATACATTTTGACAAAGGAAATAATTTATTAAGAGAACATAACTATTATCAGCATTTATACATCAAATATTAAGGTCCCCAAGTTTCATAAAACAAAGACTAACTAGCATAAAATAATTGCTTTTGTACCTATTGTGCATAGATTCTTGCACAATAGTCACATGAGACATAATAATCATACTACCTTCCCACATTTTGATAGGTCTTCCAAGAAATTTGCAGCAAAACCTCAGATCAAAATAATATAGGATAAACATACTAAAACGTATACTCTTAAAGAAGCTAAACAATAACGAAGACTTTAGGGGAGATGCTCAATTCTCATTCAGAAGGGCAAACGTTATAGACACTGGAAGCAGGAGAAGACAGGGAACAGGACAGGAGCCTACCACAAATGGCCTCTGAAAGACTTTATTGATAAAGATATTGAAGCAGAGGCTAAGGCTCATAGCCAAACTTTGGGCAGAATTTATGAAATTTTATGAAAGAAGGGGGAGACAGAAAGACCTCGAGGGGACCTCCTTTTGGACTCCAAAAGGAGCCCAACAGAGCAACAAACAAACAAGCACCCTGAGCCCTGGGGGCCCTGTAGAGACTGATACCCAACCAAGGACCACACATAGAGAGGACCTAAAAACCACTGCTCAGATGTAGTCCATAGACTCAGTCTCAAAGTGGATTTCCTAATAAAGGGAGCAGGGGCCATCTCTGGCATGAGCTCAGTGGCAGCTCTTTAATCAGCTCCCCCTGATGGGGTGCAGCCTTGCCATGCCACAGAGGAAGACCATGCAAACAATCCTGATAAGACCTGCTAGGCTAGGGAAAGATAGAAGGGGAGGAGGTCCTCCCCTATCAGTGGGCTAGAAGAGGGGTATAGGGGGAGAAGAGGGAGGGAAAGGGGGTAGGATTGTGAGGAGATGAGCGAGGGGGCCACAGCCAGGATATAAAGTGAATAAATTGTAATAAATAATAATAATTAAAAAATTTAGACAATCTAATCAAAATGGATAAATTTGTAAATGGTTATTACCTACCAAAATTAAAGCTAGAAGAAATAAATAACAAAGACAGATAACAATTAAAAAGACTTCTTCTGTAGTGTGGCAAGGCTGCATCACCCAGGGGGAGATGATCAAAGAGCTGACCACTGAGTTAGAGACAGCCCCTGCACCCCTTACTAGGGAAGCCACTTGGAAACTGAGGAGCCTATGGGCCCAGAGGAAGATGATGTAGCCAGCCATGATGAGACATGATAGGCTAGGGTCAGATAGAAAAAGAAGAGGGCCTCCCCTATCAGAGGACTAGGGAAGTGCTATAGGATAAGAAGAGGGAGGATGAGTGGGGCTAGGAGAAGATGAGGGAGGAGGCTACAGCAGGGATACAAAGTGAATAAATTGTAATTAATTAATTAATTAATTAAAAAAAGGCTAAAGCAGAATCAAATGTCTATGACAAATGCTTTCATTATGGAAGTCTTGTAGAAGTTAAGGAGAAGCAGAACATCAACTCAATGCAAGCTGTATATTAAAAACATAAAGCAAACATTTTACATTATGTTTGTCCAATAGAGTCCTCTATGTCTTAGCTAGGGTAATAAAACAATTTAAAAGGATAAAAGTTAGAGAGAAGAAGTTAAAATATCCATATCTTTTTATGTCATTTCAATAAGCACATTACATTTCTAAAAGCCTTGATCTTTCATTTTTATGACCTCATCACAGGAGGATCTATAATAATCTGGAGCTTTCAAATCCTGACAAGATATATAGAGAAGACAAGTCTTATAATTTTTATTATTTCACATGTATCTCACGTTGATTTTATTCAAGATGATAGCAGACAATCTGTCATAAAATGTATAACTAAGTATATACTAAGCAAAAGAGAAGATTACTGTTGTATGATTCCTTGAGGAGATACCAATAAGTGTTACTCACTCTACAGCGGGCACTGATGACTGAACAAAGAAATGATGATTTTAACAGTCTAGCTTGATGAGCCAGCATGTTTATTAGTGTTACTTACAGTAGTATAAATGACTGAAAAGCAGCCATATCACCTTAAGGCTCATTCCAGTGTGAGCTCCTGAAACTGGATGGTGGGACGGCCTGTCCAACTAGCACACATCTCAGTTAATCAACAATCTCTCATTGCAGTCACCAATGCTTTCTTACATAACCTTAGTGAGAAATCTTGTGAATATTGTTTCAGGAGCTAACTTAGGCTTGTATTTTGAGCAATGTGTGTTTCATTAATTCCAGAGTCTTAGCCTCCTATTGGAGAAACAATGTTTCAGTTCAGAAGGAAAAGCTACCCACTAAATACAAAGAGAATATTAAGGGAGTCCAAGATGGTGGTGACCAGCAGGCATCTTTTCTGGGGGATCTGAAACTCAGAAATTGGTGAGTGGAGCTGCAGCTGAAGCCAGAACATCAACATTCAGGCTTCCTGGCCAACAGGGGACAACCAGTGATCTGGGACAGTTTGGATCCAGGTCACCCTTGGCCATATCCAGGGACTGAGAGTGGCAAATATTCAACAGGTTTTCACTTCCCCTTGCCCCAAAATCAGGCCTCCCTGATCAGGTGGAAGCAGCACTGGTTGTGTCAAGCAGGAGCATCTGTGCTCAGTGACTGAGACAACAGAAGTGGCAACAGTAAGGGCCACTCAGGTCAGTGACTGTGAGAGACCAAAGAATTAAAAATTACTTTTCTGAGGTATTGGTTTGAAGTATAAAGAATAACCCTGAACAAATGCCAGACATGTTGAGACATTTCCAGCCACCTGTGGGGAGGAACAAGCCTTACTACATTCTTTCCTGCCCACTAGAGGTACAGTTGCTAGGAAAACTGCACAGATTGCCCCTCACCCCTAGGACAACCAAACAAAGGAAGACAGACCATTAATGGTTTAGGGACTTCCCTATAGCCAATCAGTTCAAAATGCAACATCCTGTTTTGTGTTTCAACCAAGAGATACTTGCCAGGCAGGAATTCCCCTGCTTTGGGCACACTGGGAGGGACTGGAATCTTTAAATCAAATACCTACCCTGAAGAAAAAGTTCTCTGCTCTTAACCTCTGCTACAGTGAGGTTGTGGACCAAAGCTATACCTTATAATAAAAAGATCATCATGTGTTTTGCAATGGACTCCAATCCTGGTGGTCTTTTAGGATCTCGTGAATATGCACAGCAACTGCTACAGCCTGCTGTACGGGCCTCTCAAAACAGCAGCAGGAGACTTCAACATTCCATTCACACCAATGGACAAATCATCTACACATAAGCTAAATAAGAAAATAATGACACTTACAGAGTTACTAAATAAAATGGACCTAATAGATATCTATAAAACTCAAACTCAGAAGAGTATACCTTCTTTTCCGCTCCTCATGGAACCTTCTCAAAAATTGACCATAAAGTCGGGCACAAAGAAAGCCTTAACAGATACAAGAAGATCAAAATAATCTCTTGTATACTATCAGACCACCATGACCTAAAACTAGACCTCAACAACAACAGAAATAACAAAAAGCTTACACATGCATGGAAACTAAACACCTCTCTTCTCTACTTAACAACAGCTTGGTCAGGGAAGAAATGAGAAAAGAAATTAGAGAATTCCTAAAATTCAATAAAAATGAAGACACAACTTACTCAAAATTATGGGACACATTGAGAATGGTGCTAATAAGAAAGTTCATAGCGCTAAGTGCATCCAGAAAGAAGTTTGACACATCTCATACAAGGAACTCAACAGCACACCTAAAAACCCTAGGAAAAAAAAAGAAGCAGACACACAAAGAATAGTACATGACTGGAAATAATCAAACACAAAGCTGTAATCATTGAATTAGAAACAAAGAAAATGATTCAAAGAATCAATGAAACCAAGAGCTGGTTCTTTGGAAAAATAAACAAGATAGACAAATAAATACTTAGCCAAAATAACTAAAAGGCAGAGAGAAACTATCCAAATCAACAAAATCAGAAATGAAAATGGGGACATAATTACTGAGACATGGAGGAAATCCAAACAATCATTAGGTCTTACTACAAAAGCCTATATGCCACAAAACTTGAAAATCTAAATGAAATGGTCAATTTTCTTGATAGATTCCATTTACCAAAATTAAATCAAATCAGGTAAATAGATTAAGTAGTACTATATCCCCCCCCAAAAAAAATAGAATCAGTCATCAAAAGTCTCCCTTCCAAAAAAGCCCAGGGCCAGATGGTTTCAGTGCAGAATTCTACCAGACATTCAAAGAAGAGCTAAATCCAATTATCTTCAAGCTATTCAACAAAATAGAAACAGAAAGAACATTAACAAACTCATCCTATTCACCTTGGTACCTAAACCACAGAAAGACACCCCCCCCAAAAAAAAAAAAAGAACTTCAGACCTATCTGTCTTACAAACATTAATACAAAAATACTCACTAAAATAGTTGCAAAGTGAATCCATGAACATATAAAAGATATCATCCACCATGACCAAGTAGGCTTCATCCCAGGCATACAGGGGTGGTTAAATATGCGGAAATCCATCATCATAATCAACCATATAAACAAACTGGAGAAAAGCCACATGATCATCTTCTCAGATGCTGAAAAAAACATTTGACAAAATCCAACATCCATTCATGTTTAAAGTACTGGAGAGATCAGGGACACAAGGCACATATGTAAACATACTAAAGACAATCTATAGCAAGCCTATAGCCAACATCAAACTAAATGGAGAGAAACTTAAATCAATCATGCTAAAATCAGTGAAAAGGCAAAGCTGCCCACTCTCTATATCTCTTCAACACAGTTCTTGAAGTCCACGCTAGAGCAATAAGACAACTAAAGGAGATCAAGGGGATTCAAATCTGAAAGCAAGAAGTGGAAGTATCACTATTTGCAGATGATATGATAGTATACATGAGCAACCTCAAAAATTCAGAGGTACTCCTCAAAACAGAGGTACAACCTCAAAAACCAGAGAACTCCTTCAGCTGGTAAACACCTTGAGCAACGTGGCTGGATACAAAATTAACTCAAAAAAATCAGTAGCCCTCCTATATACAAAAGACAAAAGGATTGAAAAAGAAATTAGGCTAACAATACCCTTTACAATAGCCACTAAAAACATAAAGAACTTTGGTATGACTCTAATCAAGCAAGTGAAAGACCCATTTGAAAATTTCTCTGAAGAAATTAAAGAAGATATGAGAAGATGGAAAGATCCTCCAAGTTCATGCTTTGGTAGGATTAACATAGTGAATGACCATCCTGCCAAAAGCAATAACCAGATTCAATGCAATTCCCATCAAAATACCAACACAATTTTTTATAGACCTTGAAAGACCATTGTCAATTTCATATGAAAAAACAAAAAACCCAGAATTATGAAAACAATTATGTACAACAACGCATAGTCTGGAAGCATTTCTATCCCTTATCTCTAGCTGTACTATAAAGCAATAGTAATAAAAACTGCATTGTACTGGCATAGAAATAGAATGATTGAACAATAGAATCAAAGAGAAGACCCATAATTAGACCCACATAACTACGGATAGTTGATTTTTTACAAAGAATCCACAACCATACAATGGAAAAAAAGATAGCATCCTCAACAAATGATGTTGGTCTAATTGGATGTCTACAAGTAGAAAAATGAAAATAGATCCATATTTATCACCCTGGACAAAATTAAAATCCAACTGAATCATAGAACTCAATAAAAAACCAGAAACACTGGACCTCTTAGAAGAAAAGGTGGGGAAAAACCTTGAACTCATTGGCAGAGGAGACAACTTCCTGAACAGAACACCAACAGCACCGGCTCTAAAAGCAACAATCAAAAAATGGGACCTCATGAAACTGAAAAGCTTCTGTAAAGCAAACGACACTATCATCAGAAAAAAACAAAAAAACAAAAAAACAAAAAACAACAGTGTGTGATTGGGAAAGGATCTTCACCAACCCTATATCTGACAGAGGGCTAATTTGCAGAATATATGAAGAACTTAAGAAGTTGAGCAGCAACAAAAAAAATAACGCAATTAAAAAGTGGACAGAGCTAAACAAAGAATTCTCAATTGAGGAATGTCGGAATGGAAGAGAAACACTTAAAGAAATGCTCAATGTCCCTTCTCATGAGGGAAATGCAAATCAAAACGACCTTGAGTTTCACCTTACATCCATTAGAATGGCTAAAATCAAAAACTCAAGTGACATCACATGCTGGAGAGGATGTGGAGAAAGGGGAAGCCTACTCCACTGATGGTGGGAATATAAACTTGTACAACCACTTTGGAAGTCAATCTCATGCTTTCTCAGACAGTTAGGAAAAGTGCTACCTCAAGTTTCAGCTATACCACTCCTAGGCATATATCCAAAATATGCTCAAGTATATAATAAGGGACATTTGCTCAATCATGTTCATAGCAGCTTTATTTGTAATAACCAGAATCTGGAAACAACCCATATGTCCCTCAACTGTGGAATGAATACAGAAATTGTGATACTTTTACACAATGGAATACTAGTCAGCAATTAAAAACAAGGCAATCATGAAATTTGCAGGTAAACAGTGGGGCCTAGAGAAGATCATCCTGAGTGAGGTGTCCCTGAAACAGAAAGACACACATGGTATATTAGTCACTTATAAGTGGATATCAGACATATAATATAGGATAAACATACTAAAATGTACACCTAAAGAAGCTAAGCAAGAAGGAGGACCACAGGTAAGATGATCAATTCTCACTCAGAAAAGCATCAGGACCGACATTGGAAGAGGGAGAAAACAGGAAACAGGACAGGAGCCAGCAGGGTATCAAAGCAGATGCTGAGACTCATAGCCAAACTTTGGGCAAAGTGCAGGAAATTTTATGAAAGTAGGGGGAATTAGAAAGTCCTGGAGGAGGCACGAGCTCAACAACAGAACCAAAAAAATCTAGGCCTGGGGCTTTTTTCTGAGACTGATACTCCTACCAAGGACCATACATGCAGATAACCTAGAACCGCTGCATAGATGTAGCCCATTGCAGCTCCGTGTTTAAGTGGGTTCCTTAGTAATGGGAACAGGGACTGTCTCTGTTATGAATTCAGTGGTTGGCTCTTTGTTCACCTCCCCCTGATGGGGAGGAGCATTTCCAGGCTACAGAAGAAGACAATGCAGCCAGTCCTGATGAGCCCTGATATACTAAGGTCAGATGGAAGGGGAGGAGGTCCTCCCCTACCAGTGGACTTGGGAGGAAATAAGGGAGGGAGGATGGGATTGGAATGGAATGAAGGAGGGGGCTACAGCTGGGATACAAAGTGGATAAATTGTAATTTATTTAAAAAAAATAACATATATATATATAACAAATATATATATAAATAACAAATATATTTGTTATTTATATATATATATATATATATATATATAAAACAAAGAGTTTATTAGGGATGAGGAAAGGTGCAAAGTCACAGCCAACATAAAAGAGAGCCACATGTACATATTAATATCTCTTCCATACCCAGTTTCATCAGAAGGAGGAACAAAAGTCAAAGCATGTCTCCTTAACCTTTGTAAGTTCTAGTTATTAGTCTCTGGTTCTAGACAGATTTGCTTGACTACAACTTGTCCTGTCTTTTGACTGCCTGGTGTCTCTTTTTCTTTATGTATTCTTTCTCCCTATATATGCCCATCCTCTCCACTATGCCATTTACTCATCCCTTTTTTTTCAAATAATCAAGTGATCCATTCTGCCTCTTCACTATAACAGGCTACATTATACCATCCACCAGTTATGTGTTCTTCCATAAACTCCTAAGGACCTTAAGTATAGCCCCAGAATTTGCCCCATTATTTATCACTCAAGGAAACATCTTTTATTCTGAAAAAAGAGCATGTTCTTCCTTTTTTTGCTAGGTCCTCTTCTTGTATGCAAGTGGTATTTGAGATGAACCCAATTGTATTGTGGTTTGTGTATATATAGTAAGGGAGACTAAAGAATTCCAAACTAAAATAAGAACTCTCATGCAGGCCCAGGCAGAGCTCATACAGAATAAAATGAATATCGATTTCTTGATGGTAGCTCATATAAACACAAGTATTACCTAAGTAATACTATCATAAGCTTATAATTCAATATTGCAGGCAAAAAAAGAAATATACTGTAATATAACTGTATAATTCATTGCAGCTAAGCATGGTAGCAGGTACTTGAATCCTAGTACTCAGGAACCTGAGGCAAAAGGATGCCCATCTGGGGTATGCAGCAAATTCATGGGCAAGGTGTGGCTACATTAACCTTGCCTCAATAAAAACAGTATATACATAAGGGCTGCAAACATGTATTTAAAAACACATATCTGTCTGACAAAACTAAGTCTTTTCTCAGTGTTTCCTGTTTTCCAATTTTCTCACCAATCGGGTTAATAGCAGGAGCCAATTCAAAAGCTCCAATTCAAAAGATCCAAAATTATTTGTGGAAATTAGAAAAAAAAATAAAATTTTTGAGAAAAGCTGATTTGTCACATTTTATTTATTCTTGAGAATTTTATGAAGATCCCCTCTTTTCTCTATTTTGGTAACTTTATTGGACTCCATTGATTGAGGGCAATAGTGGAGAGTGAGTTTTTCTCACTAGAAAGAGGTCAACTTACATGATCAATCCTCATTTAGAAAGACAGATGGGATGCGCATTGAACATATGACAGGAGTCTACTGAGCACATTTGAAAGACTCTAACTAGCAGTATTTTCAAAGCAAAGACTCATGACCAAACCTTTGGCAGAGTACAGGGAATCATAAGGGGAGTTAGTCTGATGAGGAAAGGATAGGAGCTCCACAAGGACCAAATATATCTGGGCACAGGGTCTTTTCTGAGACTGACATGCAACCAAGGACCATGTATGAATGTAACCTAGAACCTCTGCTCAGATGTAGCCTGTGGTAGCTCAGTAACCAATTGGCTTCCCATAGTGAGGGGAACAAGGACTATTTCTAACAGGAACTCAATGACTGGCTCTTTGGCCTCCCCACCCCCCAAGGGAGGAGCAGTCCTGTTAGGCCACAGAGGAGAGCTTTGCAGCCAGTCCTGAGGATACCTGATAAAACAGGATCAGATGAATGGGGAGGAGGTCCCCCCTATTAGTGGACTTGGCAAGGGGCACGGTGGAGAGGAGGGAGGGAGGGAGGGAGGGAGGGAGGGACTGGGAGGGAATGAGGGATTGGGACACGGCTGGGATACAGAGTTAATAAAATGTAACTGATAAGAAAAAAATAAAATTAAATAAAAAAAACAAAAAACAAAAAAAAAAAAAAGAAAAAAAAGAGGTCAACTTACAGCAGTTTAGATCTAGGAAAGTATTTACTGCTCCCTTCCAGCAGAATTTAAAGTGCCTGCATGCTGAATTCAGATATGCTTCTTTAAAATATGTCTTTCCTCTATTTTTACAGAAGCCATTTTTCTCTTGACTAGTTGATTGGTGTAACTGTGTAAGCATTTGATATTCTGGCTGAATGAAAATGAGACAGAATGGCAGCTCTCCCAGCCCTCTTATTTCACAGCCCAGAAGTAAAACTGACAATGTAGAGAATGTCATAATTCGGATGTGTCAGTCTGAAATGTTTGAGAGTGGCTATGGGCTGGAATACCATGGGCTATTCTGAACCACAAATAAGAACAGAGTTGTTCTATCCTGTTGCTCAGAGTGACATCTACTGGTATCGACAAGATCAAGGCATGCACATAAAAACATTTTCCCCTATTTCTTAATAGTAAATAAAATAAGAAAAGCAAGATGAATTGGTTTAAAGATACATAGAAGATTAACAGTCAGATCAGTACTACAAGATGACTGAGTGAGTTTAGCACATCCTCATGAAACTCGAAGATCCTTTCCCCATTAGAAAGAAGAAATTCTAGAACAGATAAAATGGAGACAAACTAAAAGAATTTCCCACTTCTTTACTTCCTTTGAGGAGAGTGCCTCTTCCAAAATGGTCCAAAATGTAGTTACTATACCCTTAACCCAAACCAAAACAATGTTCCTTTCGAAACAGATGTGACAATGTGTTAAAATGGAAACAGACTGGTTCCATTGCACTATTTCTATGACAAAAGGCCCCAGTGGGTGCTAATGGGTCTGTGACTTTGCTTCATCATTAATTATACTTAAACATAGCATTAAAGAGAATTTAAAAGTAATTCAGAGAATGCCCTTTAAATATCTCTTAGATAGTGATATTAAGTGATGACTCCTGAGCAACAGTAACCAAACATTTTTGTTTTTTATTAAAGAGATGAAAGAAGAATAAGGGGTAAATTAGACAGTTTGTTAATAATTGATAGTGGCCTAGGAGTCACAACAAAAGTAACAACAGTACTGGCTATGGAAGATTGACATTCAAGTGAGAGCTCACTGTGGCTTTTCCTTCCTTCTGTTCTGCACTTTTTTCTTTTCCAGTCCTTTAGTATTATTAAATATGAATATTTATTAGTGAACAACATTTTAACCTTTACTTTATAAATATTACCTTTTTTTTCTTTCATAGTTCAATCTAACTCAAAAGCTAATGAACCTTACCATCTCCTTTTTGTCTAGCATAGCCTCCTCAGTTCATCACAATATGGCCCTGGCTTTACCATTTCAGTAAAATACAAAGTCTTACTGAAGTAGAAAATTATCTCTTAATTGTCATACCCAAAGGGTATATCTTATCTGAGTTTAATTTAATGTCTCCTTGCTTACATGTCTCTCTGTCATTAATTTCCTGGCCACTAGTTTTGAGTTCACCAGTTTAATTCTAAAGTTTCCTTTGAATTTCATACAGTCCACAAACAATCCTTTGTGTTAGGCACTGGAGACATACAGACAATCAGGATGGTTTTCTAATGTGCTTCCTCTCCAAGTCATCTCTTATATTTTTGGTTGTGAGCCTAGCCTTTAACAGCAGAGCCATCTAGCACTCCCCCAGTCATCTTTAAAACACCAATAGACCTTGGATTTTTCTGATCACACACCCTTTCTAGTCCCTCTAAAAAAGAACTTCAACATCTCTATAGAAGTCTCTGTGACAAAAAAATAATTAAAAAGGAAAAGTTTAATTTCAGCTTATATATCAATTATAGTCTGTCATGAAGGAAATCAGGACAGAAACTCAAGGCAAAAACCAGTCCATGGACTGAGGCAGAGACCATAGAGTAGTGCTGCTTACTGTTTGCTTCTCATGGTTTGCTCAACCTACTTTCTTATATAACACAGAAATGAGACCATGTATACTGCCCAAGAGTGGGACCACAGCAGTGGACTTGGTTATCTTACCTCAATCATTAATTTAAAACCAAATGTTTCACAGGCTTGCCTACAGAAGTTTGGTGTTCCATTTTTATTAACTGTTTGTCAGTAGATGGCTACCTAATATTGGTTCCAAATTTTAGATATTGTGAATAATGACAATTTAATATGGATGTACAAATATCTCTCCAGTAAGATATAAAGATACAATGTCCTTTGAATATATGCCCAGGAGTGGTATAACTTAGTTCAATGTTTTTTTTTAATTTACTTATTTTTATTTTATATTTATGGGTGTTCTCCCTGAATGTATATCTACTGTCTACATGCCATGTACATAAAAGTCATATGTGGGTATTGGGACTTATTATTACTAAACCTGGGTACTCTGCAAGAGTAACAAGTATTTTTTAACCATTGAGCAACCTCTCTGAACTCCTATTTCTGGTATTTGTTTTTGAGAGACCTCTATACTGACTTCCAAAAAAACCTTCACTCCCATCAACAGTGCAAAAACTGCTTTTTTCCCACAACCATGGCAGCAATTCTGTCATTAATTCCTAATTTATTCTTAATTTATTAAGATAAAATGTTAAATCATTCTTAATCTGCATTTTCCTGATGGCTAGGGATGGCAAATACTTGTTAAAATATCTTGCAGTCATTTATATTTCTTCTTTTGAGAATTTCCTATTCAGTTCCATGGCCCACTTTTAATTATTGTTTGTCTTCTTGGTATTTAGTTTGTTTTGTTTGAATTTTGTTTGTAGTTGTTCTTTATATGATCTAGATAATAATATTCTGTCTATATATGCATAGCTGACTAAATTTTCTCCCATTCTGTACTTTGCCTCTTTACTTGAGTCTCATTTATTGCACAGAAGCTTTAAAATTTTTTTATTTACCATTTTTTATTTTTACTATTTATTACAATTTATTTACTTTGTATCCCAGCTATGGCCCCCTCCCTCATCTCCTTCTGGTCTCACTCTCTCTCTCCTTCTTCCCCCTCCTTATTTCCCTCCCCTAGTCCACTGATAAGGAAAAGTGATCAAAGAGCCAACCACTGAATCCATGTTTGAGGCAGCCCCTGCTCTCCTTACTAACAGATCATATACCTGAGGAGAGCCACAGTTCAGAGACCATACCCACCAATCTTAGAAAGAATCCTGCTGGAATATCCAGCTTTCTGCCCAGCATTTTCCCACACAGCCCACCCCCACTCCCAGTTCTCCAGAAGACACCAGAAACTTCCACCCAACACCAGAGACAACCAGGTGGGAAAAGGCCAGAGTGAAAACACAATCAACAAAAGCCAAAACAATATGGCATTTCCAGGACCCAGTTATCCAAAGGCAAGCTGCCCAGGATACCCTAACATAACTCAAGGAAATGATCTTAAACCTATGCTTATGAAGATGATAAATGAGGAAATGAATAAAATCCATAAAGAAATACAGAAGATACAGTCAAACAGATTGTGGCCTTTAAATAATTAGATCACTGAAAAAAGTAGAGGAAAGTTCAACCAAACAGGGGAAGGAATTGAATAAAATACAGGCAAATACAAACAGGTGAAGAAAATTACAAAACAGTTCAATATCTGAAGATGGAAATGGACACTTTAAAGAGCAAAAACTGAAGAATTCCTGAAGAGGTAGAACTTAGGAAGAAAATAGGACCGACAGAGATACCAATAGAATACAAGAGATGAAGGAAAGAATCTCAGGTGTAGAAGATACAATAAAAGAAGTTGATGTAACCATCAAAAGAATGTTTAATCTAAAAAATTCCTGACAGAAAAACATCCAAGAAATCAAGGATATCATGAAAAGCAAAACCTAAGAATAATAGGTATATAGAGAGAAAGATACATGTCTCCAAGGCCTAGAAAATATTTTCAACAAAATTATAGAAGAAAATTTCCCCATTTTAAAGAAAGATATACCTAAAAGCATACAGGAGGCCTACAGAACACCTAATAGATTAGAACAGAAAGGAAATTCCTCTTGCAATATAATGATCAAAATACATGTACAGAACAAATAAAAATATTAGCAGCTGCAATATTATTGCAAATCCAAATAACATATAGTGGCAAACCCATAAGAATCACACCATACTTGTCAACAAAGACTATGAAAGCCAGAAGGGCCTAAACAGAACTCATGCAGACCCTAAGAGAATACATATGTCAGCCTAGACTACTATACCCACCAAAACTCTCAATGATCATAGATAGAGAAAACAAGATGTTCCATGACAAAAACAAATTTAAACAGCACCTATCCACAAATTCAGTGCTATAGAAGATACAAGAAGTAAAAATCTAACCCAAGAAGGCTAATTATACCCAGGAAAACACAGAAAATAAATAAATTCACTACAGCAAAACTAAAAGAAGATATGCTCACAAACATACCATTACAACTAACATCAAAATAAAAGGAACTAATAGTCACTGGTCATTAATCTCTCTGAACATCAGTGGACTCAACTCTCCAATAAAAAGACTAACAGAATGGGTGCCTAAACAGGACCCAAAATTCTGCTACATACAAGAAAAACACCTCAGCACAAATATAGACATTACCTAAGTGTAAAAGGCTGCAAGTGTACCCAAGAAGCAAGCAGGAGTAGCTATTCAAATAGCTAATAAAATAGACTTTTAACCATATTTAATCAAAAGAGATGAGGAAGAACACTTCATTCTCATTAAAAGAAAATTTCAGGAGGATCCAAGATGGCGGAGCCGGGAAGACACTGTCTGATGAGCAGGACAGCAGTAATTGCATAGTGAAAACAGACTGAAATCTGGGCCCTAAAACAACAGCAATTGTGTTTGCCAGGTGAGAGGAAACCCCACGGTGTGGGAAGCAATTGGGATCAGGTCACCCAGCTAAAATCCAGGAGAGTTCCCTGGGTTGCAGCAGGCAATTGGTCCTCAGCCCAGAGTCACATGGCTGCATGTTCTGATCATCATCCCAGACTAAAATGTGGGTACCACAACACCAGAGACTAGGATTTCTAGTTGAAAGAAAAACCCCACAGTGAAGGAAGCAATCAGGACCAACCTCAGGTCACCCAGAAAATACCTAGGAAAGGTCGCAGAGTCTGGCGGATGCTCAGCTGCCAGCCCAGAGACCTGCCTGCATGCCCAACTCACCAACCCAGACAGAAATGTGGGCCCCAGGGCACTGGACATTGGGTTTCCCTGTTGGAAGGAAACCCCACAGGAAACATCAGGTCTAACCTCAGGGCACTCAGCCACTCCCCTGCCACCTGAAAAGTTCTTGGGAAAAGTTCCCAGGTACCTGCAGATACCAGTCACCAGTGCTGAGCCACTCACCTGCGAATCCCAAAACAGCACAGACTGGGTCTACCTGTTGGGAGTAAACCCCACAGTGGGGAAAACGTCAGGTCCAACCTCAGGACACCCAGCTCCAGGAGAGTTTCTGGGTTCCCGCAGGCTCCAGGCTCTAGCCTCTTGCAGCACACATGAGTGCTGGGCTCTCCTGCCAATGATTACCACATGGGTACTGGGGAACAGAGCTCCAACCTCAGACCTACAGAAGCATGAGATCCATGGGATCAGCCCCCAGTTACTGCTCCAATGTGCAAGCAGTTATCCTTAGCTAAACTGACCAAACTTCAGGGCTCCCTAGTTCTTCAAGAGGGCTCTACCCAGAAAACACAGGGTAAGAGCAGCAGCAGCAGCTCATTAAATTCAGAGCAAGAAACCCAGCATTAGGGTAGCTGTCTCTCGGACTTCTGGTGAGAGGAGACCCACCCTGACTACCAAAGACCACAATTACCACTCAGGTCCACATGCCTAGGTAAGCTTTGGCAGTTCCTGAGAAGCACAGGCCATTCAGTGACCATACCCAAAGTGCTGAGGAGGGTTCCTTCAGGAAAAATCATCCTTCTACCAAGTGGATTCTCCCCACCCTAGGATTCTAGGAGGCACCAGAAACTAACACCCAATACCTGAGACAACCCTATGGGTAAAGGCCAGTAAATAACCTCAACCAACAAAACCCAAAGCAGGATGGCATCTCCAGAACCCAGTTATCGAGGAGCAAGCAACCATGGACACCCTCTCATAAGTGAAATTCAAGAAGATGACCTACAGTGTCACTGCAACTCCTATCAACTTAACACAATTCTTTACTGACCTTGCATGAAAATTTCTCAGTTTCATATGAAATAACAAGAAATCCAGAATTGCTAAAACAATCCTCTAAAAAAACAGTATTCTGGAGGTATCAACATCCTTGATCTCAAGCTGCACGTTAAAGCAACAGTACTAAAAACTGCATGGTCCTAGATAGAAACCGGTTGCAGGATTAAGGAAATCGGATAGAAGATCCAGAAATAAACCCACACAGTTATGATTTTTTACAAAGATGCCAGAACCATACACTGGAAAAAAACATAGCATCTTCAATAAATATTGCTGGTCTAACTGGATGTCTACATGTAGAAAAATGCAAATAGATCCATACTTATCACTCTGCACAAAAGTAAAGGCCAAGTGGATCAAAGACCTCAATATAAAAGTAGACACACTAAATCTGTTACAAGAAACAGTGGGTAAGACTCTTGAGCTCACTGGCACAAGAAACAACTTCCTGAAAAGAACACCGATAGTACAGGCTCTAAGATCAACTATCAATAAAGGGGACCTCATGAAACTGAAAAGCTTGTGTAAAGGAAAGAATACTGTCCTCAGAACAAAATGACAGCCTACAAATTGGAAAAGGATCTTCACTAACCCTTTATCTGACAGAGGGCTAATATCCAGAATATATAAAGAACTCAAGAAGCTAAGCAGCAACAAATCAAGTAATCCAATTAAAAAAATGAGGTACACAGCTAAACAGAGAATTCAAAATAGAGGAATGTTGAATGGCAGAGAAACACTTAAAGAAATGCTCAACATCTATAGCTATCAGGAAATGCAAATAAAAATAACTCTGAGATTTCACCTTACACTCAACAGAATGGCAAAGATCAAAAACTCAAATGAGAACACATGCTGGAGAGGATGTGAAGAAAGAAAGAGAAACCCTCCTTCATTGCTGGTGGGAATGTAAATTTGTACAACCACTTTGGAAATCAATCTGGTGCTTTCTCAGACAATTAGGAATAGTGCTACCTCAAGATCCAGCTATACTATTCCTAGGCATATATCCAAAAGATTCTCAAGTATAAAACAAGGGCATTTGCTCAACCATGTTAGCAGCAGATTTCTTTATAATAGCCAGAAGTTGGAAACAACCCAGACGTCCCTCAACTGAGTAATGGATACAGAAATTGTGGTACATTTATACAATGGAATACTACTCAGCAATTAAAAATAAGAACATCATGAAATTTGCAGGTAAATGGTGGGAACTAGAGAACGTCATCCTGAGTGATTTATCCCAGAAGCAGAAAGACACACATGGTGTATACTCACATGTAAGTGGATACTAGACATATAATATAAAATAAACATATTAAAGTCTGTACACCTAAAGAAGCTAAGCAAGAAGGAGGACCCTGGGTAAGATGTTTAATCTTCATTTAGAAAGGCAAACAGGACAGACAGCAGAAAAGGGAGAAAACAGGAAACAAGACAGGAGCCTACCACGGAAGACCTCTGAAAGGCTCTACCCAGCAGAGAATCAAAGCAGAGGCTAAGACTCATAACCAAACTTTGGGCAGAGTGCAGGAAATCTTATGAAAGAAGGAGGAGATAGGAAGATCTGGAGGGAACAGGAACTCCACAAGGAGAACAACAGAGCAAAAATATGTGGCCACAGGTGTCTTTCCTGAGACCTTGAATGGAGGTAACCTAGAACCCCTGCTCAGATGTAGCCCTTAGCAGCTCAGTCTCCAAGTGGGTTCCCAGTAATGTGAATAAGGACTGTCTCTGACATGAACTCAGGGGCTGGCTCTTTGATCACCTCCCCCTGATGGAATATCCTTATAGGGTCACAAAGGAAGACAATGCAGCCAGTCCTGATGAGACCTGATTGGCTAGGGTCAGAGGAAAGGAGAGTATAACCTCCCCTATCAGTGGACTTGGGGAGGAGAATAGGAGAAGAAGAGGAAAGGAGGGTGGGTTTGGGAGGGGACAAGAGAGGGGGACTAGAGCTGGGATACAAAGTAAATAAACTATAATTAATAGAAAATAAATTAATTTTAAAAAGAAAATTCCAACAAGATGACATCTCAGTTCTGAACATCTATACTCCAAATACATGGGGAACCACATTTGTAAAAGTAACATTAATATAGGTTCAACCACTCATCCATTCCCACACATTAATAGGGGAGACTTCAACACCCCACTCTCATCAAAGGATATATCAAAGAAACAAGGTAAACCTAGAGATAATGACACTTACAGATGTCATGAATCGAATAGACCTAACATTAGACAAACATCTGCAGAACTTTTCACTCAAACCGAAAAGAATACACCTTCTTCACACTACCTCATTGAACCTTCTCCAAAGTTGATCATATATTAGGTCACAAAGCAAGCCTCAACAGATGCCAGAAGTTTGAAATAATATTTTGTATCCTATCAGAGCATTACGGACTAAGCCTGGACCTCAACAACAGATAAAAAAAAGCCTACTCACACAAGGAAACTGAACAATTCCTTCCTCCCTACACATCTGAGTCTACAGAAGAAATAAAGAAAGAAATTAAGAACTTCCTAAGTTCAATGAAAATGACAGTACAATATACCCAAATATTTGGAACTCAATGAAAGAAGTGCTAAGAGAAAAGTTCATAGAACTAAGTGCCTTTATAAAGAGATTAGAGACATCTTATAGAAGTAACACAATGGCACACCTGAAAAACAGGGGAGTTAAAAAAAAAAAACAAAAAACAAACAGATACACCCAAGAGGAGTAGACATATGGAAGTGATTGAAAACAGGGCTGAGACCTAATTGATTAGGATCAGAAGGAAGGAAAAGAAGTCCTCCCCTATCAGTGGACTTGGGGAGGGGCATGCATGCAGAAGGAAGAGGAAGGGAAGGATTGGGACTGGAGGAGAGAGAGAACCACGGGGGGGATACAAAGTGAGTAAAGTGTAATTAATAAAGAAAAATAAAATACCCACCCCCCAAAGGAGGAGCAGTCCTGTTAGGCCACAGAGGAGAGCTTTGCAGCCAGTCCTGAAGATACCTGATAAAACAGGATCGGATGAATGGGGAGGAGGTTCCCCCTATCAGTGGACTTGGCAAGGGACCTGGTGGAGATGAGGGAGGGAGGGACTGGGAGGGAATGAGGGATCGGGACACGGCTGGGATACAGAGTTAATAAAATGTAACTGATAAGAAAAAAATAAAATTAAAAAAAAGAAAAGGGAAAAGAAAAAAAAGAAAAAAGAAAAATAAAATAAAATAAATATTAAAAAAGAAAACAGGGCTGAAATCAATAAATTAGCAACAAAGAAAACCATTCAAAAGATCAACAAAACTAAAAGCTGATTCGATAAAATCAAAGGGATGGAGCTTAACCAACTAACTAAATGTCAGATACAGAATATCCAAACCAACAAAATCAGAAAGGAAAGGGGAGACATAACAACAGACACTGAAATTCAAAGAATCATTAGATTTTATTTCAAAAGTCCAAATGCCACAAAATTTGAAAATCTAAATGAAATAGACAATTACTAAATCTGAATCAAAATCAGGTTAACAATTAAATAGTGCTATATTCCCTTAGGAAATACTAGCAGTTATCAAAAGTCTCCCAACCAAAAAAGCACAGGGCCAGATTGTTTCAGTGCAGAATTCTACCAGACCTTCAAAGAAAAGCTAACACCAATTTTCTTCAAACTATTCCTCAAAGTAGAAACATAAGGAGCATTACCAAATTCATTCTATGAAGCCACAGTCACCTTGATACCTAAGCCACAAAAAGACTCTACAAAGAAAGAGAACTTCAGACCAAACTCTCTTATTAATATTGATGCAAAAATACTCAAAAAATACTCGCAAGCCAAATTCAACACATCAAAGATATCATTCACCATGACCAAGTAGGCTTCATCCCAGGCATGCAGGGATGGTTCAATATATGGAAAACCATCAATGTAATCCACCATATAGAAAAACTGAAAGAAAAATAAAACCCACATGATTGTTTCTTTACATGCCAAGAAAGGATTTGACCAAATCCAACACTTGTTCATGTTTTAGAAAGATCACAGATACAAGGCACATACATAATCATAGTAAAGGCAATAAACAGCAAGCCTATAGCCAACATCAAACTAAATGGAGAGAAACTTAAATCAATTCCACTGAAATCAGAGACAATACAACTCTACCCTCTCTCTCCATATCTTTTCAATGTAATACTACCACAGCCATAAAACAACTAAAGGAGGTCAAGGGGATACTGTTGTAAGCAGTGATTAATATTTTCTATTGATATATCTTCCAGTAAAGCTTACTGTTAATCCTAAACAGCTATATAACCAAATCATCACACAGAGACTGTGTTTATTTAATTAACCTAGAACAAAATACTGGGCAATAATTACTGCATCCTAAACCTCCAAGCCCTCATAGTTTCCTAACATTTAGATTTCCCACATTATACTTGCTTTTAGTGATATCTTAGGTCCAGTCCATCTCTCCACGCAGTTCCAAGATCTGTCCTCCAGCTCTCTCCTAGCTCCCTCTCGCCCCTTCTCCCCCCACTCATTTCCTGCCCTCTAGCTCCTCCCCTCTTTCCTGTCCCTTGTTCAACATTATGTCTACTTGCTTTATTTTGGCCTGTTTACACAAGAGTTGAGACAGGATGCTTAGAATGAGTATCACAATGCAATATCCAGATTAAAACCAGAGTTGGGAGGGGAGAAATCAGCATTTGAATAAACAAGGGTAAGGTGTATATATTTCAAAAGAACATTATACCAACAGGATACAAATTGGAAAGGAATACATCAAAGTATCACTATCGGCAGATGATATGATAGTACACATGAGTGAACCCATAAAGTCTACCAGGGAAAAACTGCAGCTGATAAATATTTTCAGCAAAGTGGCTGGATATGAAATTAACTAAGAATCCAGTTGTTGTCCTATATACAAAAGACAAAAGGGCTGAGAAAGAAATTAGGGAAACAACACCTTTTAGAATAGCCACAAATGATATAAAGTACCTGGGTGTGACTAACGAAGCAAGGGAAAGAACTGTATAAAAAAAAATTCAAGTCTCCAAAGAAAGAAATTGAAGAGGATATCAGAAGATGGAAAGACCTCCCATGCTCATGGATCAGTAGGATGAACATAGTGAAAATGGCCATCCTGCCAAAAGCAATATTCAGTTTCAATTCAGTTCACATCAAAATGTCACCACAATTTTTTAAAGACCTTGAAAGAACAATTACCAACTTCATATGGAAAAGCAAAAACCCAGAAGAGCTAAAACAATCCTATATGATAAAAGAACTTCAGGAGTTATATCCATCCTTGATCTCAAGCTGTACTATAGAGCAACAGTAACAAAAACTGTGTGTTACTAGCATAGAAACAGACCTGTGGATCAATGTAATTGAATTGAAGACCCAGAAATAACCACACACACCTATGGACACTTGACCCAGAAAACAAACATAAAATAGGAAAACCTGACTCAAAAAAGAAACAAAAAATATGAAAGTAAAAACAAAACTATCAATGAATGACTTAATACGAATTAAATGGAAGAGAAAATTGTGTTTTTTCTAGTTACAATAACAGAGAAACATTGTATATTTGAAAAGTTTATTTATTGAGAAATATTACAAAATCTATAAAGTATATGGAACACACAATAAAATACTAATAATACGCAAATTTAAAAAATAAGAAGGTAGAAGAAAAACTAAATTAGGAATTTAGTCTTAAATTTTTCATGTTCTGTTTAATAGAAGGTCAGTTGACATAAGGAGAAAACTAAGAAATAGATTTCCAAACCTTGTAATCAGAGTGTCTAATAAAATAATTGATCACATGAGAAAGTTTCTTGATGCTTAAAGATAGTTTTAATGACTCTGAAATGATAAACTATTCATGACAAAGCAAGTTACAAAAAGGCATGCATTCTTGTCTATGTCTGTTTGTACATGTGACTATATTGTTGTAGGGGTAATACCATATGTGACTCCATACATACAGAAACATACATACCAAATAAAAAAAAAAACAAAAGAGAGGGAAAGAGAGATACTATAAAAGAGATGTACAAGATGGATATTTTACCTTATTAAGTAGATAAACAATGGAATATTTTTATTTATAAATATTTATTTATAAATTTATAAATATTTACTACTTAAAAATAATAAATGGATTATTTACTATTTATTCTTAAATAATCCATTACTTATTTAATTGCAAATATTTTCCTGATCAAAGTTTAAGATATTGTTTAATGATATATTCTTATTTAATATTCTAATTTTTTAAAAGTATAGACAGTTCATACATAAATTCAGCAATCCCAAGGTCACCTCTAGTTAAAGAAAAGAAAAATCATCTGACAATTGTACCACAAACTAATATTGAAATATAATCCAGCTCTATTCATGTCAGATCTTGAATAAAAAAGGTAATTTCAATATTTAACACTTATTAAGGTATGTTTTGCCTGAGTTAAATATAGATTTCCAATACTAAAAACAAGAAAGCATTTTCCAAAAATGTCATGGATAGAGTCACATGATCTACAAGAACTTCATGACAAATGTCAAAAATAATCCTTCACAAAAATAAATAATACGACGCTCCCTAGTGGTCTAGTGGTTAGGATTTGGCACTCTCACAAAAATAAATAATACGTATTTAAGAATATTTATATTATTTGGCACATGCAGAATTCCAGGAAGATATACTGTGTTTTATAGTAGCTGAAGAACTCAATAAATTGTTCACCATCTTTCACTGCTGGGCAGATTAAATGCCAGGATTACCATATTAGAGATGAGTCTGCTAAGACCCACCTAGGTTAGTGACTTCACACAGAGAACATGTGAGACATAGGAATGAAAACAGCCATATGCCTCTCTTGAAAAAATGTTTCCCAACAGCACAATGTTCATGAGCAGAGATGTGTATATGTTCCAGAGTCAGAGGTGTCCTTGTTTTTCTGAACGAATGTTAGCAGTGTCGCTCAGGTGTGTTCAGGTGTCACTGGGGAAAATTTTCAGGGAATTCTAGCTCTCTCTTGTAGTAAAGTTGTTTTCTGTTTTGTTGTTGTTGTTTTTAGTGGTGGTGTTGGAGTAGGAAGTAGTGGTGCTGTGTCTGTATGGTTTGTTTTTCCCAAGTACATTTTCCATACTTGAAATAACACTTTTTTGTTCCTTCCTTTACCACTTATGGACTTTTCTATCTGAATCTTTATCTCAAATCTGCTTGTTAAGATAGGTGTATCTTGTCATCCTTCCCAATATACTCCACAGAATTGTTTCCTCTGGTATAAAGCTTTCTTTTCCTCATTTGTTTTTGTTAGGTATTTGATCATAGCTATGCAGATAATAACTAATATAATAATATAGTATCTCTCTGTCTATGCTAAACTCATGTGAATGTGCAAGTGTTCAGCAATGTGGAAGACAGAGCAGGATATCAAAATCTCCTTATATTACTCTCTGCCTTATTGCCTTGAGTTCTCTTCCTCAGCTGGAATGGAGGCTAGCTAGACCGCAGGCACGCAGGGTCTATCTTTCTCCCCGCTACTGGGCCAGGGTTACACATATGTGCTGATGATTCAAACTCAGCTCCTCATGTTTTCAGAACAACTGCTCATACCCACTGAGCCACCTCTCCCACCACACGAATACAACATTTATATTCCTCTTGTTTTTTAATCAATTTAAAGATATTCTGACTGTTTTCAGAAAACTCCAAAACTATAGTTTAGCTCCATGTAGATATTTTCAATTCATAACATGATAAATGACAACAGAACAGACTAAAAAAAAAACTTATTTGTCTAATAAATACATGTTTATCTAATAATATATATTATCTAATACATATTAAATGATCACTATGTGTCAGCTCCTGCATTTAGATTGAAAATGTACAAGGTGGGAGTGAGGTCATTGTAGCATGCACTATTACATTTTAGCTCTATAATCAATAATTGTGAAAAGTGCAATGACAACAAGGAGAAAGTAATATCAATTCCATAGCATTTGAAACAGTTTTGAAGGGTCAGCTTAAAATTACCAGTTTTCAGGGCCAGGAACATCTAATGAAAAGGAATGCAGATTCTTGTCAAGGGAAGGCAGTGAGATGGAGGCTCATTATCATTATTTCGTTCAATCTATGGAAGTGGTGCAAGGCACCCTGAACTAAACAACAATACAGTTACGGTACAGCCTGCATTGGAGATGCAAGATGGCCACAAACTTGAGTGAGTATGGCTCCTTATGTGGCCTGTCACAGCCTGGACCTTTGGCACTATTGCAAGGCATGAAAATGCAATTTAAAAGACACTGGGAAATCATGAAGGAGCAGAAACAAAAGTTGTCTACAGTACCCTCTTGCACAAATGCTTCTTTAAAGGAGGGGTCAAAAGTGAAAAAAAAATGTAAAAAAAAGTTGTTCTGAAGAGAGAGACAATTAAATTTTTCCCAAACATGACAAGGAACTGAGAACTGAAGCAGACAGAGTAGTGTCTGTCTTTAGCACAGCAGACAGGGAGGGAAGGAGTGTGTGTCTTTGATGGCAGACCTCATTTTAAAGGTGCTAAATGACATTTTGAAAGGACATCAAAGCAGGGAAGGGACAACTCTTCAAACCCCTGATGTCTGGGTGGCATAGGCTTCTAAAGTGCCCCAGGGGTTTTCATTTTCTCAGTCTTCAGCTAAGGCAAGATAAGATGCAGAGAAAAAAAAAACCAACTCTATATCTTAAAGCAGCCACCCTATGCTTTTAATTTACAAGGACAAAGAGGAATAATGTTCCTGGTTCCTGAAAGTTCTCAGAACGAATCCTTGCTGCTAACTGGAGAAGGGAGTTCTGTACATCAACTTGGTCAGTCAGCAATGTGTGTACATGTTTTTGAGGTAACCCTGCATTGATAGTCAAACCTGCATGAAAGCTTTTTCTAAGATAATTGTTTCTGTTGTCTTCCCATTGGCACAATAGAGAAGCTGCCTACTACCAGGAAGCAAGCAAAATGAAGCCCCTTAATCTTTAACTTGCTGTTCTTAGGTCTCCCCACACATCTCTCAGTGTTTCTTAATGAAAATACAATGTCTATTACAATTCAATACCACTAAAGCATCTCCTTCAATTAAAAAAGTTGAGATGTCAATATTCTGTTCATTGTAATTTGACATCTCATAATCCAAATTCTTTCTGCCTGACTGATGTAGACATTTCACTCTATCTGCAAAATGAGGCAAGTGTTAGTCTACTCATATCAAAGAGAAATAGCATAAAGTCCTAAAACCTGGGCTGCATAGGAAAATCCTCAGTCACACTTTCCCTAAGGAGTAGAAAATGGAACATTGAGTCACAGGACCATCAATTTCCAGATGTGTCTTCATCAATTCTCAGGTACAATCCAAATAGTATGGGAGAACAAAAAGGAAGAAATGTGGAAGAAAGTACTCTGGGGACTATATTGGTTTCATGTATTTGGACCCCTTATACATTATGAACATTAGAACACTTCCAACTCATCTTTTACAAACTCATTATCATATATACCAACCTCATAGTCCAAGCTAATGCTGTTTGAGGATGTATGAGAACAGAAGATACAATGCTAGACTTAGCAGCACCAGACAGGTTTTGGAGAGGAAGTTTATCTACGGCAGCCAGAGGACCATACTGATCCAAGTAGAAATATCCTAAGGCCTCAAATTATCAGGTTAGTCAAAGTATTAGAAACAATTCGAACCAGGACACAACACTGACATGAGGGCATACATCAAAAAAAAGTTATTCCCTTTCTAAGCCATTTTGTATTTCTTGCTATTTGTAAAGACCCAGTACATGGGAAGTAAATGCATCTCAAAAGCAGCTCAAGGCTTCTAGGTAAAGCTTGTTGCACTGTCAGTGAACGAACTGCCAAATAAATTTATAACCTTATAAATTTATTTTTTAACTATTTTTACTTAAATTGAAAATCTGACATATATTTGTCTATAAATTAAATTAGCTTATCTTGGCAGTGTCAAAACTTCCAAAGTCCAATTTAAAAGTATATATATATATAAAAAAAAAGAGTCCTTTTCTAGTTCCATTCATTTGCCTGCAAATTTCATAAGTTCTTTGTTTTTAATTGCTGAGTAGTAAGTAAGGTAACCTAGAAGCAGAAAAACACACATGGTGTATCCACACTTATAAGTAGATATTAGCCATATAATGTAGGATAAGCATACTAAAATCTACAGTCCTAAAGATGCTAATCAACAAGGAGGTCCCTAAGGAAGAGGATTAATCCTCATTCAAAAGAGCAAACAGGATACACATCAGAAGTAGAAAAAGACAGGGAACAGGACAGGAGCCTTCCACAGTTGGCCTCTGACTCTACCCATCAGGGTAGACAAGCAGATGCTGAGACTCATAGTCAAACTTTAAGCAGTGTGCAGGAAATCTTAAGGAAGAAGGGGAAATAGAAAGACCTGGAGGGAACAGGAGCTCCACAAGGAGACCAACAGAGCTTAAAAAAAAAAAAAAAAAAAAAACAACCTGGGCCCAGAGGGGCCTGCAGAGACTGACGACTCAATTAAGGACCATGCATAGAGATGACCTTGACCCCTGCTCAGATGTAGCACATGGGCTTAGTCTCCATGTGTGTCCTAGTAAGGGGAGCAGGGACAGCCATTGGCATGAACTTGGTTGCCTGCTCTTTGATCACCTACCTGCACCTGGTGAGGTGGTCTTATTGAGCCACAGTAAAAGAGGATCCTGATAGGCTAAGGTCAGGTAGTAAGGGAGGAGGACCTCTCCTATTGGTGGAGTAGGGAAGGGGCATGTGAGTGGAAAGGAGTATGAGACCAGGAGGAGATGAGAGAGGGGGCTACAGTCAGGATACAAAGTAAATAAATTCTAACAAATAATAATAATAATAATAATAAAGAAAAAAATTTAAATTACTCCTTTATTTGGTAATTGAGAAAAGCTTAAGAAAAACAATTGCACATACAAAATAAATTAAAAAATATTTTCTCAATTGTGTTGAGAAATGCAAGTTAATCATGAAGAAAATTTCCACAAATATTTGGAACACAGAGAAAGGCAATGTTGCTAAACACATTAGGAAATGGTGGGTTTTCAAGATTAAAATTATGGCCAAATAGTATCTTTTGTATTTCTACTTTGTTTTTAAATAACTCAGGAAAATATGAAGATGTCTGTTAAGAAACTAGGAAATTACAGCTAGGAGAAACAATGATTGATCAGAAATAATAAATAAGGACACCATCTAAGAACGTGAAGACAGTTCTTCTAAACTCAAATGAATTAAAACTTCCATTTCCAATTTATTACTGGAGATGTGCTGCAAAAGCAGATAGGAAACTATTTTTCTGTTGTTTTGCAAAGCACAGAGAATAGTTTTTCAGACTATTTCAGCACTTTACACAATGCCCAGAAGCAGTGGATCTCTGCGGAAGAGGTCACATACTCATAGACTAAAGGTATAAAGCACACAGATTCAAATCAATAGGAACATCAAATTAGTTTGCTGGTTATTGAGTGAAGAGGGCATTCTGATGCCTTTACCCCTGAACTATTGCCTCAGCCATACTGTACAATTCTGGTATCATCTAGCTAAAGCATCAGTTCCATTAAAAATAACTCACAATGAGTCACGTTGACTTTCTTGTTTGTGTTTTAGTGTACTGAAGATAAAAGACAAATAAGTTAAAATTGTACCAACTTTAAAAATAAAATAAACTGAGTCTTCTTATTCTGAAATTACTGTTTTTCTTCCAAGATATTCACTTTTATTTCTTCTTTAGTGACTAAGGGATTGAAAAGCTCACATTATAAGGGAGTATGAAGAGTTTCTGATTATGAAATGAAGTGTTACCCTGGGGAGGGGGTAACCAAAATGGCCTATTTGTAATCATCCAACATTAAAAAACTATATCCTTCATAACTGTTGTTCTAAATGGTCTGACTTGAGAAAAGTAAAATAAATATTGAACATTCAATATTTCAAAAGCCAGTTAGGCTTTCAAGTGACTGTTGAGTGCTTTCTAAGGGAAAACAAAACATAAACACACACACACACACACACACACACACACACACACCTAGAACAGGACGTTCCCTAGAATCCTTTGCTATAACTAAAAAAATTAATAATAATAAAAAAACAAACAAAAAAATGAAGGTTAAATTAAATACACAATATACCTATGCTTTATCATGCTTTAGATGCTATCTCACAAAAGCTCATGTGCTTGGTTTAGTCTCCAGCCCTTTGGAGCTGATGGAAGGTTTAAGAAATAAGGCCTGGTAGACAGAAGATAGGTCACTGTGGGTGTGTTCTTAAAGGAGATATGGAACCTTGGCTCCCCCTGATCACTCTTTTCCTTCCCAGCTACTGTGATATGGCCTCGCTCATCACAGGTGTCAAATCACAGCCCTAGATGCTGTTGACCTTAGCTTCTGAAACCACAAGTCAAAATATGTCTTCCCTACTTTCCAGTGAAATTCTCTCTGAAATTCTGTTATAGCAATAAAAACTACTAACACACATATATTTCCTACAATTTGATATAAGTGTTCTCCATAATTTTCTGCTCTATTATGGAATTTTAGTAGATATATTTGTACCTAATATCTACACTTAAATATGCATAAGATTTATGCATATTTATCATCTTTACATAATGTCAAATGACAGAACCTAATTCTTTTACCTGTTTTATTTGTGTTATTTTTACCTCAGTACTAAATACTCAGTACTCAGAAATTATTAGACCTTGTTCACAGCCTGTTTTACAAGAGTAGTCCAAAATTAAACACACAATCACTTTGTCAAATCTTCATTATCACTTTGATGAAACTTATCCTCTATAGTTTCCTTTTAAAAAGTTTTATGTATAATATTTTCTGATGAGTTCTGAGGGCTTTATTTGTATTTTTCCTATATTTTTGGACTTGAAGAACAATTGGATTGGAATAACTGACTGTATTCTTTCTTTTCCTGGATATCTTTAAAGCGTCAAACCGGGGATTTTGAGGATGGCTCAACTGCTAAGAGCACTTGCTGACCAAGAATAAGGGCTAAACTTAAATCCTAAGCACTCTAAAAACCCAGAATTGACTATGTACTCCTGCTCTTTCAGCACTGGAAAACAGAGGCATGGTGATCCTAGAAATTTTCAGGGCAGGCAGCCTACCCAATAAAATGAGCTTCTGATTCAGTAAAAGACCCTGTCTCAGTACAATAAAGTATATTTTCACACAAATATACTACATACATGTTGGAAAGACCCTACTGTTTGAGGTTGCAGTCCTCCCAGTCCAGATAGCCATTCTGAGTGAGGGATTACGTTGCAGGACTCCCTGCCCCCAGGAGGGCCTCCTACTCTCTCCCTGACTTCATCTGGAGCATGGATTTAGACATAGATGCCCCTAATCACATTTAATATATGGCCTTTGACACAGTTCCCTGTTAGCTTTCCTCTCCCAGAGCATATAAGATAATTAAGTACCGTTTTCCTGTTCATATGATAGAAGTATGCTGTTTAATAGAAATCAGGCATCCTTGAAATGCCTGGTTTTAACCCATTATGTACACCTATCCTTGAGCACCCCACCCACTTCCTAAGGGGTATATAACCTTTGTTCACTGGAATTTAATTTTAAATAGCTCCCTGAAGTGGATCTTCCAAGCTCTTTGCCTTGTCTCCTGCCCCTCCTGCCTTCATGGGCTGGTGGAAACAGCCCACCAGGCAGGAGAAGAACCACACATACACAGATACACAAGCACACAGAGATAGGTTGAAAGAAGGTAGATAGATGATAGATAGATATACATATTATATATGATAAATAATTAGATGATAGATAGATAGATAGATAGATAGATAGATAGATAGATAGATAGATAGATAGATGATAGATATAGGTATAGTACAGATGATAGTTTAGTTTCTTACATTGTATATTTCTATAAAGAAGTCTAAAGTCTATTAAGTTTCCTCTGTAGTTTATGGTTTATCTCTGTTACTTTTTATACATTATCATGTATCAATTTCTGTGAGTAAAAAATAGGCCTTGTAATACATCTAAACATGTTTTTTACAGTATTTTTGAATATTGTTTTATTTCTTTTAAAGATTAATTATTAATTATTTATACAGCATTCTGCCTGCACACTGGAAGAGGGTGTCAGATCTTACAGTAGATGGTTATTAGCCACCATGAGGTTGCTGGGAATTGAACTCAAGACCTTCGGAAGAACAGTCAGTGTTCTTAACCTCTGAGCCATCTCTCCAGCCCCTTGAATATTGTTTTAAACATTAGTTTTATCCAATTTTTTCTTTATTCTCTGTGACATTGAAAATATGCATTTCCATCTTCCATACTGCACCTCTAAATAATTCTCTTTTTGATTTTTGGGGGAGTTTGTAAACTGTGATCAGAATATATTTGGAAAATGTTTAATTTTAAAAATACCCTCTTTTATTTTCTTGGCTTTTTCCCATTTTCCATACCTTCTTTACCTTGTAGCATGCTCACACATGTGCGCACACACACACACACACACACACACACACACACACACACAAATGTAAAAACATATACTCACAAATAAAACAGGACTCTCCTCAGGCACTCAAACACATAGTGAGATGTAACATATAAGAATACAGGATTTCATCAGAGAGATGCAAATCAAAATGCCCCTGAGATTTCACCCTGAGATTTACACCCATCAGAATGGCTAAGATCAAAAACTCAAGAGACAACACATGCTGGAGAGATTGTGGAGAAAGGGAAACCCTCCTCCACTGCTGGTGGGAATGTAAACTTGTACAACCACTCTGGAAAGCAATCTGGTGCCTCCTCAGACAACTAGGAATAGCGCTTCCACAAGATCGAGCAATACCACTCCTAGGCATATATCCAAAAGATTCTCAAGTACACAATAAGGACATTTGCTCAACCATGTTTGTAGCCTTATTTGTAACAGCCAGAAGCTGGAAACAGCCCAGATGCCCCTCAGTGGAGGAATGGATGCACAAATTGTGGTATATCTCACAACGGAATATTACTCAGCAATAAAAAAAAAAGAAATAATGAAATTCACAGGTAAATGGTGGGATCTGGAAAAGATCATCCTGAGTGAGCTATCCCAGAAGCAGAAAGATGCACATGGTATATACTCACTCATTTAGACATATAATATAGGATAAACCTACTAAATAAAATCCGTACACCTAAAGAAACTAATCAAGAAGGAGGATTCTTGCTAAAATGCTCAATTCCTATCCAGAAAGGCAAAGAGGCTGGACATCAGAAGAAGGAGAAAAGAGGGAACCAATCAGGAGCCTGACACAAAGGACCTCTGAAAGGCTCTGCCCTGCAGACTATCAATGCAGATGCTGAGACTTACAGGCAACCTTTGGACTGAGTGCAACCTTAGGAAAGAAGTGGGAAACAGTAAGATCTGGAGAGGACAGGAATGCCACAACTAGAGCAACAGAACCAAAAAATCTGAGCACAGGGGTCTTTCCTGAGACTGATATTCCAACCAAAGACTATGCATGGAGATAACCTAAGACCCCTGCACAGATGTAGCCCATGGCGATTCAGTATCCAAGTGGGTTTCATTGTAAAAAGAACAGGGACTGTCTCTGACATGAACTGATTGGCCTGCTCTTTAATTACCTCCCCCTAAAGGGGAAGCAGCTTTACCAGGCCACAGAAGAAGACAATGCAGCCACTCCTGATGAGACCTAATTGACTAGGATCAGAAGGAAGGAAAAGAAGTCTTCCCCTTTCAGTGGACTTGGGGAGGGGCATGCATGCAGAGGGTGGAGGAAAGGAGGGATTGGAACAGAAGGAAGGAGGAAACCACAGGGGGGATACAAAGTGAATAAAGTGTAATTAATAAAGAAAAAAAGAAAAGAAAAAAAATATATAGAGAGAGAGAGTTAAAAAAATGGTCATCTTACCAAAAGCAATCTACAGATTCAATGCAATTCCCATCAAAATATGAACACAATTTCTTACATACCTTGAAAGAATAATTCTCAACTTCATATGGGAAAAGAAAAGCCCAGAAAAGTTAAAATAATCCTGTATGATAAAAGATCTTCAGGAGGTTTCTTTATCCCTGATCTCAAGCTCTACTATAGAGCAACAGTAATAAAAACTGCATGGTACTGGCATAGAAACTGACTGTTGGATCAATGGAATCCAATTGAAGACCCAGAAAAAAAACCACACACCTACAGACACTTAATATTTGATAAAGGAGCCAAAACCGTACAATGCAAAAATGAGAGCGTTTTCAACAAATTGTTCTCTTCTAACTGCATATCTACATGTAGAAAAATGGAAGTAGATCCATACTTATCACCGTGCACAAAACTAAAGTCCAAGTGGATCAAAAATCTCAGCATAAAACCAGACACTAAATCGGTTAGGAAAATTTCAGAAGAGCCTTAAACTCGTTGGCACAGGAGACAACTTCATGAACAAAACACCAATAGCTCAGGCTCTAATCAACAATTGATAAATGGAATCTCATGAAACTAAAACTCTTCTGTAAAGCAAAGGACATCATCAACAGAAAAAAAAATGACAGCCCACAAACTGGGAAAATTATCTTCATCAATCCTACAATCACAGAGGACTAATATCTAGAATGTATAAAGAACTCAAGAAATTAAACACCAACCAAACAGACAAACCATACAGAGGTAAACAGAGAATTCTCAACAGAATAATATAGAATGGCAGGGAAACACTTAAATGCTCAACATGACCACACATGCTGGAGAGGATGTGGACAAAGGGGAACCCTCCTCCATTGCTGGTGGGAATGTAAATTTGTACAACACTTTGGAAAACACATCTGGCACTTTTTTAGAAAATTAGGAATAGTGTTACCTCAAGATCCACCCTTAGGCATATATACAAAATATATTCAACTATACAACAAGGATATTTGCTCAATCATGTTTATAGCTATTCTATTCATAATAGCCAGATGTGTCTAGATGTGTCTAGAAGAATGGATACAGAATTATGGTACATTTACACAATGGAATACTACTCAGCAATTAAAAACAAGGAAATCATGAAATTTTCAGGCAAAGAGATGGACCTAGAAAAAACTCATCTTGAGTGAAGTAACTCAGAAGCAGGAAGACACACATGGTATGTACTCACTCATAAGTGGATATTAGCCATATAATATAGAATAAACATACTACAATCTGACTTTTAAAGAAGCTAAACAAGGAAGACCCTAGGGAAGAAGCCCAATCTTCATTCAAAAGGACAAATTCCATAGATATTGGAAGCAAGAGAAGACAGGGAACAGGACAGGAGCCTACCACAAAGGGCCTCTGAAAGACTCTACTGATTGGGGTATCTAAACAGAGGCTGACACTCATAGCCAAACTTCGTGTAGAGTGCAGGTAATCTTAAGAAAGAACAGGGAGATAGAAAGACCTGGAGGGGACAGGAGTTCCAAAAGGAGACCAACAGAGACAAAAAAAAAAAAAAAAAAGAAAACCTGAGGCCCTGCAGAGACTGATACCTCAACCAAGGACCGTACATGGAGAGATCCTAAAACCCTGGCTCAAATGTAGCCCATAGACTCAGTCTTCAAGTGGGTTCCTTAATAAAGGGAGCGGGGGCTTTCTGTGGCATGAACTCAGTGACTAGCTCTCTGATCACTGCCCTCTGGGTGGTGCAGCCTTGCCAGGCCACAGAAGACAATGCAACCAGTCCTGATGAGACTTGAAAGACTAGGGTCAAATAGAAGGAGGAGGAGGAGAAGACCTCGCCTATCAGTGGACTAGGGTAAGAACATAGGGGGAGAAGAGGAAAGTAGAGTGGTATTGGGAGGAGATGAGGGGAGGGGGACACAGCAGGAATACAAATTGAATAAGTTGTAATAAATGATAATAATAAAAAATAAAAAACTCATCTAATCTAAGTCTCCTTTTCCCATTCTTCCTTCACTTATTCCAACTAATTTTATGTTTATCCTTTACAGCCAATTTCAAAAGGTTAATATTGTCCTATGATTATATTTTATCTCATGCAATGTTGATCATTGACAAGTCAAAGCTTATCTAGGCTTTTTATATATAAAGTTTAAATAGGGTAACAGAATGATTTTATTTTTTCATCAAATCAAATATAGAGGATTCACTTTGACTAAAATTACTACTGTGGGTCTTTGCTTACGGTGGAATCAAGGTTATAGAGTTGATCAGAGAGTTTGTGGCAACAACAGGTTCTTCAGGAGCAGACCGAAATGATTTTTTTAATATATAAAATGTGGACTGTAAAAGAGGCTTCTAGCATTTATAAAAAATTCCTTAAAAATTCCTGCACCAAGCAGAAAGGAGTTTGTGGGAATAGAACAGCTAGATATTTTCCCTCATAAACCTATAGAACATGAGAAATAAATTTCAGACGAAAGACAAAGACTTGAAGTAAGGAAGGAGAAACTTCTAACTTAGAAATCTAAGTTACTAGAACAATCAGGAATGTCTGAATTAGATGGATGAAAGTATAAGGCACTAACCTAGGAAACAGAAGTCAAAGACAAAATGAACAGTAATGTGCATTTATTACTCTCCAATGCCTTGTATTACTAGGTATGTGGTTGTATGGTGGTCTTTCCCATCTATAGGTCATGAGTTCCCTCAGAACAGAAATTACTCGCCATCTTTAAGTCTCTATAAATAAGGCAAGTGTTCACACTTTGTGAGTACAGATGTTTCATTTAACTAAACAACCTTAGACTTTTATTGTTATCCAAAGAAGAGAAAGACTCTCTCTTGACCACCATTGAATCCTAATAAAGTATATAAAGTTGTAATAAATATTTACAATACTCTGCCAGACTGCATAGTTGAAAAGTCAAATGAAAACATAAATAAAATAATTTGGAAATATTCATAATCATCTAGGCCACTTATTTATTATCTCAGAAGAATGATGCTAGCTTATTCTGGACCTGACTGATGAGATTATGTATTATTTGATTTCATATCAAAGATCTAAAGAAGATATAAGTTGAATGCTTAAGATGGTTAAATATGACAGACATTCTCTTCCTAACATTGTTTAAGTAAAAATATCTTGATTAGACAAACTAAATTATTGTGTTAGTTTTAAAATAATAGTTCCTTTAAGGAAATTTACCTTTTATTGGTTTTCTTTTTAATCTGTAATAAGTAAAAATCCTATGATGTCATAGAAAATTAAGCAATTTCAGAAACACTTGGATGTAGAAAGGAAAATCCAATAACCACACAATGATTGAACAGCATGCAAATGTACATAATAACTCACAGAGACATTTAATACATTTCATTCCAAAACGGTCCTTCCATGAATCACAACTTATATTCTCTTCTAATTTTCATGATTGGATCTAGTACATGCCCGGATACGTTCTCAGTGAGGTGGCAGAAACAGTCTCTTCACATACCCTCTGTGATCATCCATTGTACCCATTATTTCTTTAGTGATTTGTGTGTGTCAAGAGATTAGAGGCTTACTTTATTCACAATTCACCTGTTCTTTAAGCGAAAATGTGACATATTCCAAATCCAGTGTCTATGGTAGCATGCAATTTAAATTCAGTAATCAGAAAGCTTACAGAGAGTATTTACACTAAAGAGTGCTCTTTCTAAAATGCTTTGTGCTTGAAAATGAAAGCACACGTAAACATTGTCATTGACCTACAGATATAATTTGTGTAGCAGAACATATTATAATAATGAATGATGCACAAAGTACCTATTGACTGTAGCAGAATCCAAATCAATAACTCAAAAAGATATAGATGTTTTTTGGCTTCACATGAAAGAAAATAAAACTGTTAAAACCTTTCTATGAAAGAAAAAAAAAACCTTCAAAGCTTCCATTATTGAGATTGTATAATGTTCTCAATATCTTCAGAAATCAATGTCATTTCAAAGGAATGAGTTATTTGCAAAAACATGGATAGGAGTGAAAATCATTATGCTAAGTGAAATAAGTCAGACCAGAAAGACATGTACTATATAATTTCATTTTCAGATTGGGTGTAAAATTGTTGGTCTCATGAAATCTGAGAGTGGAATAGTGACAATACAGCCACAGAGATTAGAGAAGAGAGAAAGGCTAAAAGAAATCAATTCTAAATTATTACTCAGAAAATGTTTTCAAATTTTATTTCTATTTTATTTTTAATTAATTTATTTATTTTTAATTAATTTAATTATTTTTTTATTGTTAGGTTATTCACTTTGTATCTCAGCTGTAGCTCCCTCCCTCTTCCCCTCCCAATCCCACCCTCCCTCCCTATTCTCCTCCCATGCCCCTCTCCAAGTCCACTGATGGGGAGGTCCTCCTCCCCTTAGATCTGACCCTACCATATCAGGTCTCATCAGGACTGGCTGCAATGTCTTCCTCTGTGGCCTGGTAAGGCTGCTCCCCTATCAGGGGGAGGTGACCAAAGAGCTGAGACAGCCACTGAGTTCATGTCAGAGACAGTGTCTGTTCCCATTTCTAAGGAACCCACAAAGGTCTAAAAATTTCTTGTTTGCATAGGAAAAGAAGAAGGGGGAGAAGATGGGATTTTGAAGGGACAAGGAAGCGGGGCTACAGCTGGGATACAAAATGAATAAGCTGTAATTAATAAAAATTAATTAATTAAAAAGTTCTTGTTTGCTATTATTGTATATCGGTGTGAATGAAGATAAGGTGATACACATTTCAAAAACTGAAAAAGTATATTGAATGCTTTCATTATAAAGAAATGATATCTTTGAGTACTTTATGTTAGCACTGGTTCAAATATTATACATTTAATAATGCACTCAAGTGGTTAATTAATATTTACATTGTTTTGTAATTTTGGTCTATTCCATTTAGTAAACCATTCAGGATCTGTTACCTTTCTGTACTAATTGATAAGAGCTAAACAAGAGTTTTTCATAGGGTCGTTTTCAACATTTATTTCAAAGTTTGGAAGTCCCTAACTCAAACACTCATGAAGTTAAGAGCAGGAAAACCTGCTTCCCTTGGTTAGAGTATCCTAGGCAGCACTTGCCCTTAGGCCATCTCCTCCCATAAAGTCAATACAGGTTAGAGTGAAGAGAGCAACAGTCCATTTACAAGCTCTTGGCCTGCTACTAAGCAGCATCACCTTTAGAAAGCAAGTGACTCATCTTAATGTGCCATATCTTACCCAAGATTAATCTCAGTGAGTACATTCACATAACACTTCAGTTTCTTAGCCAGTGTTTGCAGTCCATTTCCTCTCTTCTTTCACTTTTCACACATCTCTCTGTATTTTATTTAGTAACCTGGTTTGTTTCAAGTAGAATATGAGTTTATTGAGAAAAAGACTTTTTTGACATCATTGGCTATTTTCTGTAATGAAATCAGAACATCAGCATTACATAAGCTCCCTCATTTCAAAACTCCCCAATAGTTTCTCTTCCTCCTTTCCCTCTCCCTCTGGGTCAATCACCCCACTCTTATTTTGCACTACAAAGCACAATTTCAGTAAGCCAAAAAATAAATGTCTAGCCATGCATGTCCTGTGGATATGAGAATATATCCAATTGGTAGCAAATATAGTTACATACTTAAGCAAGGTGAGAGAAGGAGTAATCATTCGTGGCTATAAGCCCTCATCAAATAGCACTCTCTGTCACAATAATTTTTTTAATCAAATATATTTTCCTTGTAATGGTTCCTCACTCACTCTAGAAAGCCCTCCCTCCCCTTCTCCAGGGCAGGTTCTGCATGCATTTGATGTGAACCTTTCTAATTCATGAATTGCTGTTTGCCCAAAAAAAACCCTGAAATTTGTATTATGCCCTAATTCATTTCATATATATATATATATATATATATATATATATATATATATATATATATATATGTTAATTACACTTTATTCATTTTGTATTCCCCCATAAGCCCCTCCCTCCTCCCCTCCTGATCCCACTCTCCCTCCCCCTTCCTCATGCATGCCCCTCCCCAAGTCTACTGATAGGGGAGGTCCTCTTCTCCTTCCTTCTGATCTTAGTCTATCAGATCACATCAGGAGTGGCTGCACTGTTATCTTCTGTGGCCCGGTAAGGCTGCTCCCCCTTCAGGGGGAGGTGATCAAAGAGCAGGCCAATCAGATTATGTTAAATTATAGACAGAGACATGCCCATTGAACTAAGCAAACTTTGCTGATATGCACCTGTCAGTTTTTGATACCATCTTTCTAAGAACCATTTTTTAAGTCTCTATTGATTGGGCACAGCTTTCTCATTTTTTAAGTCTCTACTGATCATATACAACGTCCCCATTTGTTAAGTCTGTTGAACAGACACAGTTTCCTCAGAACAGCTATGCAACTGCCACAGTCTTTCTCAGTATGACTGCAGCTATTTCTCTAGAGACATGATTATGTGTCCCAACATAACCAGCGTTAATGTCCACATCTGGAGGATCGATAGAAGCAGAGGAGAGGAGGGTTTACTCCTTGAAAGAGTATTGAGACAAATATAGAATCATCCCCAGGGATTTCATCCTGTGTAATCCTGGCCTTGCTCATGACTGACAAAGTGAAACTATAGATATGAGTATAAATAGCAGAGTGAAAGCAAGGAGAGCTTTTAAGCACACAGATCCCAGGTAACAAGTAAAGAGGCCACCAAATTCACCACAGGCCCTTGCCAAGTGGGAAGGAGTTTCCAAGGACCTTGCTAGAGTAGTGTCCTATCACTGAAGCACTCTTATGCTGTTCCCTGCAAATGTTACATGGCCGCCACCAGTTGTTCCCAATATTGGTTAAATTCATGCATTTCAATGAGTATGTTGATAAAACAATCATGGGTTAAACTGACAAGTTGCCTCAGGACTGTGTTCTTCTGATAACCCACTTCTGCAGTATACTGACTCAGCTGATGGCATTCATCTGTCAGTCCCCTCACAGATTTAATATCTCTAGTGTTCTACATACAAAACAGTCTCTGTTAATCAACTCAGATTAAGATTTTTCTGCTGGACTGCCAGTCAGTGGAAGGTGATCATACAAGAGCATAGATGCTTTGTGTACATAAATGTTTTTGTAGCCATCTATGAAAACCCATAAATGAATCCTTTATTTCTTTGAGAATTTATTTTCTTCACTGTAATTCTTTCTAACTCAATCCATTCCACTTCTCATTTTGCTGTCCACTGTATAACTGCAGTCAAGATCTTTTAGCTTTGTGACTTTGTTCTATTCTCATACTCACATATCAGCAATATTAGCACCTCTCCACTAATTTCTACATTTTTTATTTTTAATTAATTATTTTTTATTCACTTTACATCTTGGTTTTAACCCCATCTTCTCCCCTCAGTCCCACTCTCCTTTCCTCCCCCTTCCCCTTGCCTTTTCTTCAGAAAAGGGGAGCTCCCTTTCCCACCCACCCCTAATCTCTACTTTAATTACCTCACTTGCCAATGTTCCTGTCCAAATGCCACCTTTGTATTAGATCCAGTGCATACACTCGATCAAGACTTCTCTGATGGTATTTACCTCTATACCTTATTACCCTCTCATTTATGTCACCTCTATCAGTATTCATATCTACAAAATCTACAAATTCTTGTGTTTAAGAAGAACAATTCATTATCCTAAGTTTTTAATAGCTTTATAAATAGAATAAATTTTTTTTATCATCCAGTCTCATTTCATTTCCTATGTCCTATTTCATTTTTTCCCTACATTTGTTCTAGTATATTAAAAATGTGGTGGTCTTACCTGCCTATCCTTGCTAGAATATAAATTTCTAGCAAGATGAAATTTATATTCTATTGTATATTGTATGTGAGATACACTATTGATCCTACACTATTGATCCTTCCGTGGACTCTGAGAAGGGATAAATAGAAGCCCACAGACAGTGAGACAATGCTTTTTGCATCTCTATGCTTTGCAATGATTAGGATCATTTTGCTGGTTTTCAAAGAAAGAAATCCTACAGAGAACTTTTCATGTTGCTTTGCCACTTGGGCAGACTCATGCTACTTGGGTACCAAGTACCCAAGTACTTTCTGCTTTTGCTGAGTGGTACCACCTTGTTACTGTCACTTACTGTTTGCTGCTGCTACTGCTGCTGCTGCTGTGATTTACTGCTTTGCTGTTTGAATGGACTGCTAGTATCCTCATGACTGAGAACCAACGACCTTAATCAGCAGGAACTAACAAAAGAGGTCTACATCCCCTTTCCCTACCTAGGGTCAGGGGGTTGGAAGAAAGATAGAGGCCTTTAAGAACCTTAAATAAAGAAGGTGTTTTAAAAATCTAAGCCTATGTACAACTCAGGATGATTTTGGTGTAGTTTCCTTGATTTATCTGGCAGTTTGATTATTTCATTTTTTTTAAACAATGGAATGATGTTCAATTTTGTAAAGGTATCACACTTTATTTACCCATTTTTCCTTTGAGAGACATCTAGGTTGTTACCAGTTTTTAGCTATGTGAATACAGCAGCAATAAACAATTGATAAAGAGTCTCTGTGATAGCATGAAGTATCCTTTGGGTATATACCAAAGAATGATTATAGCTGAATTAATGAAGATTGATCCCATCTTTCTGGGATACTACCATGTTGCTATCCATAGCAACTGTAGAAGTTTACAATGTTAGAAGCAATAAATGAGTTTTCCCCGTACCCTACATCCTTGCCAACATAAACTTTTCTTGATCTTAATCGTTGAGACAAGTATATTATGAAATCTCAAAATAGCTTTCATTTGAAATTTCCGGCTGGTAAGATATTTTGAACATTTAAGTGTTTTTAAGTTTTTTCTACTGAGAATTCTCTTTATGGATCTGTATGCCTTTTAAAATTTCATTATTTATACACAATGATGGAGGAGTACCTTAGAGTAACACATCCTTATCCATAGGCAGAAAGAGAGAGACAAGGGGCCAGGCATGGATATTTGCAACCTCAAAACCCACCCCCAGTGATAATCTTCCTTCAGCAAGTCTACATCTCTTAATCCTTCTAATCCTTATCAAAGAGTTTTGATCCCTGGTGAATAAACATTCAAAGATATGAACCTTTCCAGGCCATCTTTATTCAAACAATCATAGTTGTGTTTTCAATTTCACTTATTTCTAGGAAGTCTTTATTATTGTTCTTTATTTCCAGCTGTAGTTCATAGTGGTCAGAATCTAGGTTGTTTTTTCAACTTTCTTGGGTCTGTTAAAACTTTTTTTGTATCAGAGTATGTGGTCAATTTGGGAGAAAGTTGAATGGGTTGTTGACAAGATGAGATATTCTTTTGTATTTGGGTAAAAATCTGTAAGGTCCATTTGGTTTATTATGTAAGTTAGCTCCAGTATTTCCCTGTTTAGGCTTTTTGTTTGTTTTTGTTTTTTTGTTTTTTTTTTTTTTGTTTTAGTTTTTTAGATGGCTTGTTTAGTTGTGTGTTTGTTTGTGTTTTTTTTGTTTTTGTTTTGTTTTGCAAGCATGAGGTATTGAAGTTACACAGCATCCCTGTGTGAGGGTAAACATGTGCCTTTATTTGTAGTCATTCCTTTTATGAATTTGGGTACCTTTTTATTTGGTGCACTCATGTTAAGAATTATAATCTATCTCCTCTTGGTGGATTTTTTTTCCTTTGGGGAATATGTACTGTCCTTCCCTAACTTCTCTAACAAGTTGTGGTGAGAAGCCTGTTTTGCCAAGTATTAAAATATCTAGGCTGGCAAAATGTACATTTGCTTGAAATATTTTTCCTTTTCTTTTATTGTGAGGTATGCTTTTTGTTTGTTTGATTTTTTGTTTTGTGGTTATTTATTTATTATTTATTATAATTTATTCACTTTTTATCCCAGTTGTAGCCCCCTTCATCATCTTCTCTGTGTCCAACCCTCCCTCCCTCTTCTTCCCCTATGCCTCTCCCTGAGTCCACTAATAGGGAAAATCCTACTCCCCTTCCCTCTGACTCTAGCCTATCAGGTCTCATCTGGGATGGCTGCATTATCTTCCTCTGTGGTCTGGAAAAGCTGCACCACCCAGGGGGAGTGATAAAAGAGCTGGCCACTAAGTTCATGCAAGAGACAGCCCCTGCTCCCCTTACTAGAGAACACACTTGGAGACTGAGTCTATGGGCTACAGCAGAGCCTGGGTTTTGGGTCCTCTACATGAATGGTCCTTGATTGAGGTATTGTTCTCTGCAGGGGTCCCTGGGCCCAGATTTTTTGGCTCTGTTGGTTTCCTTGTGTAGCTCCTGTTCCCTCCATGTTTTTCTATCTCCCCATTCTTTCAAAAGATTCCCTGCCCTCTGCCCAAAGTTTGGCTATGAGTCTTAGCCAAACTTTGACTCTGCTTCGATACCTCTATCAGTAGAGTCTTTAAGAGGCTGTCGGTGGTAGGCTCCTATCCTGTTCCCTGTCTTTTCCTGCTTCTGATGTCTATTCTGTTTGCCCTTCTGAATGAGGATTGAGTGTCTTCCTTAGGGTCCTCCTTGTTTAACTTCTTTAAGCATCTAGATTTTAGTATGTATATCCTATATGATATGTCTAATATCCACTTACAAGTGAGTATATACCATGTGTGTCTTTCTACTTCTGGGATAACTCACTCAGGATGATCTTTTCTAGGTCCATCTACTTGCCTGAAAATTTCATGATTTCCTTGATTTTAATTGATGAGTAGTATTCCATTGTGTAAATGTACCACAATTTCTGTATCCATTCCTCTGTTGAGGGACATGTAGGTTGTTTCCAGATTCTGGCTATTACGAATAAAGCTGTTGCAAACATGGTTGAGCAGATGTCCTTGTTGCATAGTTGTGCATTTTTCAGATATATGCCTAGGAGTTGTATAGCTGGATCTTTTTTTTTTTAAATCTTTTATTTTTTTTTATTAATTACACTTTATTCATTTTGTATCCCCCCATGAGCCCCTCCCTCCTCCCCTGCCGATCCCACCCTCCCTCCCCTTTCTGCATGCATGCCACTCCCCAAGTCCACTGATAGGGAAGGTCCTCCTCTCCTTCTTTCTGATCTTAGTCTATCAGTTCTCATCAAAAGTGGCTGCATTGTCCTCTACTGTGGCCTGGTAAGGCTGCTCCCCCCTCAGGGGGAAGTGATCAACGAGCAGGCCAATCAGATTATGTCAGAGCCAGTCCCTCTTCCCATTACTATGGAACCCACTTGGACACTGAACTGCCATGGGCTACACCTGTGCAGGGGTTCCAGGTCATCTCCACAAATAGTCCTTGGTTGGAGTATGAGTCTCTGGGAAGTTCCCTGTGTTCAAATTATCTTATTCTGTTGCTATGCTTGTGGAGTTCCCGTTCCCTCCAGCTCTTACTATTTCCCACTTCTTACATAAAATTCCATTCACTCTGCCCATCAGTTGGCCATCAGGCTCAGCATCTGCTTTGACAGTCTATACTGCAGAAGCTTTCAGAGGCCCTCTGTGGCAGGTTTCAAGGTTGTTTCCTGTTTTCTTCTGGCTTTCAGAGGCCCTCTGTAGCAGGTTCCGAGGTTGTTTCCTATTTACGTTTTCTTCTGATGTACATCCTCTTTGTCTTTCAGGATGGGGATTGAACATTTTAGTTAGGGTCCTCTCTTTTGCTTAGTTTGTTTAGATGTACAGCTTTTAGTGGGTTTATTCTATATTGTATGTTTATATGAGTGAGTATATACCGTGAGTGTCTTTTTGCTTCTGGGTCAACTCACTCAGGATGATCCTTTCCAGGTCCCACCATTTACCTGCAAATTTCATGATTTCCTTATTTTTCATTGCTGAGTAATACTCCATTGTATAGATGTACCACAGTTTCTGCATCCATTCTTCAGTTGAGGGGCATCTGGGTTGTTTCCAGCTTCTGGCTATTACAAATAAAGCTGCTACAAACATGGTTGAGCAAATGTCCTTTTTGTGTACTTGCACCTCTTTTGGGTATATGCCTAGGAGTGGTATGGCTGGATCTTGAGGAAGCGCTATTCCTAGTTGTCTGAGAAAGCGCCAGATTGATTTCCAGAGTGGTTGTACCAGTTTACATTCCCACCAGCAGTGGAGAAGGGTTCCCCTTTCTCCACAACCTCTCCAGCATGTGTTGTCCCTTGAAATTTTCATCTTGGCCATTCTGATGGGTGTAAGGTGAAATCTCAGGGTTGTTTTGATTTGCATTTCCCTAATGGCTAATGAGGTTGAGCATTTCTTTAAGTGCTTCTCTGCCATTCGATATTCCTCTGCAGAGAATTCTCTCTTTAGCTCTGTTCCCCATTTTTTAAGTGGATTACTTGGTTTATTGCTTTTCAGCTTGTTTAGTTCTTTATATATATTGGATATGAGTCCTCTGTCAGATAGAGGGTTGGTGATGATTCTTTCCCAATCTGTAGGCAGTCGCTTTGTTTTGATGACGGTGTCCTTTGCTTTACGGAAGCTTTTCAATTTCATGAGGTCCCATTTATTGATTGTTGCTCTTAGAGCCTGTGCTGTTGGTGTTCTGTTCAGGAAGTTTTCTCCTGTACCAATGAGTTCTAGGGTATTCCCCACTTTTTTTTCTAGCCGATTTAATGTGTTTGGTTTTATGTTGAGGTCTTTGATCCACTTGGACTTCAGTTTTGTGCAGGGTGATAAGTATGGATCTATTTGCATTTTTCTACATGTAGACACCCAGTTGGACCAGCACCATTTGTTGAAGATGCTATCTTTTTTCCATTGTATGGTTTTGGCATCTTTGTCAAAATCAGGTGTCCGTAAGTGTGTGGGTTTATTTCTGGGTCTTCTGTTCGATTCCATTGATCCACCATTCTGTTTCTATGCCAGTACCATGCAGTTTTTATAACTGTTGCTCTATAGTACAGCTTGAGATCAGGGATGGAGATACCTCCAGAAGATCTTTTCTTGTAGAGGATTGTTTTAGCAATTCTCAGTTACTTGTTATTCCATACGAAGTTGAGAATTTTTCTTTCCAGGTCTGTAAAGAATTGTGTTGGCAATTTGATGGGAATTGCATTAAATCTGTAGATTGCTTTTGGTAAGATGGCCATTTTTACTATGTTAATCCTGCCAAGCCATGAGCATGGGAGATCTTTCCATCTTCTCATATCTTCCTCTAATTCTTTCTTCAGAGACTTGACATTTTTTTCATACAAGTCTTTGACTTGCTTGGTTAGGGTTACGCCAAGGTACTTTATGTCATTTGTGGCTATTGTGAATGGTGTTGTTTCTCTAATTTCTTTCTCAGCCCTTTTGTCTTTTGTATACAGGAGTGCTACTGATTTTTTTGAGTTAATTTTATATCCGGCCACTTTGCTGAAGGTGTTTATCAGCTGTAGGAGTTCCCTGGTTGAGTTATTGGGGTCGCTCACGTATACTATCATATCATCTGCAAATAGTGATAATTTGACTTCTTCTTTTCCCATCTGTATCCCCTTGATCTCCTTCGACTGTCTTATTGCTCTAGCAAGGACTTCCAGCACTATGTTGAAGAGATATGGAGACAGTGGGCAGCCTTGTCTTGTCCCTGATTTCAGTGGGATTGCTTTAAGTTTCTCTCCGTTCAGTTTGATGTTGGCTATAGGCTTGCTGTATATCGCCTTTACTATGTTTAGATATGTGCCTTGTATCCCTGATCTCTCCAGTACTTTAAACATGAATGGATGTTGGATTTTGTCAAATGCTTTTTCAGCATCTAGGGAGATTATCATGTGGTTTTTTTCTTTCAGTTTGTTAATATGGTGGATCACATTGATGGATTTCCGTATATTGAACCACCCCTGCATACCTGGGATGAAGCCTACTTGGTCATAGTGGATAATATCTTTGATGTGTTCTTGGATTCGGTTTGCAAGTATTTTGTTAAGTATTTTTGCATCAATGTTCATAAGGGAGATTGGCCTGAAATTCTCTTTCTTTGTTGAGTCTTTGTGAGGTTTAGGTACCAAGGTGATTGTGGCTTCATAAAATGAATTTGGTAATGTTCCTTCTGTTTCTATTTTGTGGAATAGTTTGAAGAGAATTGGAGTTAGCTCTTCTTTGAAGGTCTGGTAGAATTCTGCGCTGAAGCCATCTGGTCCTGGGCTTTTTTTGGATGGGAGACTTGTGATGACTGCTTCTATTTCTTTGGGGGATATAGGACTATTTAGTTGATTTACCTGGTCCTGATTCAGCTTTGGTGAGTCAAATCGATCAAGAAAATTGTCCATTTCATTTAGATTTTCAAATTTTGTGGCATATAGACTTTTGAAGTAAGTCCTAATGATTGTTTGGATTTCCTCAGTGTCTGTAGTTATGTCCCCCCTTTCATTTCTGATTTTGTTGATTTGGGTGGTGTCTCTCTGCCTTTTAGTTAGCTTGGCTAAGGGTTTGTCAATCTTGTTGATTTTCTCAAAGAACCAGCTCTTGGTTTCATTGATTCTTTGAATTGTTTTATTTGTTTCTAATTGATTGATTTCAGCCCTGAGTTTGATTATTTCCAGCCGTCTACTCCCTTTTGGTGTGTCTGCTTCTTCTTTTTCTAGGGTTTTTAAGTGGGCCATTAAGTTGCTTGAATGAGCTGTCTCGAATTTCTTCTTGAAGGCACTTAGTGCTATGAACTTTCCTCTTAGCACTGCTTTCATTGTGTCCCACAAGTTAGGGTATGTTGTGTCTTCATTTTCATTGAGTTCTAGAAAGGCTTTAATTTCTTTCTTTATTTCTTCCCTGACCCAGCTGTCATTTAGTAACAAGTTGTTCAGTTTCCATGAGTATGTAGGCTTTTTGCTATTTCTGTTGTTGTTGAAGTCCAGCTTTATTCCATGGTGATCAGACAGGATACAAGGGATTATTTCAGTCTTCTTGTATCTGTTGAGGCTTGCTTTGTGACCAACTATATGGTCTATTTTGGAGAAGGTTCCATGAGGTGCTGAGAAGAAGGTAAATTCTTTTGTGTTTGGGTGTAAAGTTCTGTAGATGTCTGTGAGGTCCATTTGATTCATGACCTCTGTCAGAGACATTGTTTCTTTGTTTAATTTCTGTTTTGTTGACCTGTCCTTTGTTGAGAGTGGGGTGTTGAAGTCTCCCACTATTAATGTGTGGGGATCTATATGTGGTTTAAATTTTATCAATGTTTCTTTTACAAATGTGGGTGCTCTTGTATTTGGGGCATAGATGTTCAGGATTGTGATGTCTTCCTGGTGGAATTTTCCCTTGATGAGTATGAAGTGTCCTTCCTCATCTCTTTTTATTATTTTTGGTTGAAAGTTTATTTTATCAGATATTAGAATGGCTACTCCTGCTTGTTTCTTGGGTCCATTTGCTTGGAAAGTCATCTTCCAACCTTTTACCCTCAGGTAATGTCTATCTTTGTGTCTTAGGTGTGTTTCTTGTATGCAACAGATTGCTGGGTTTTGTTTACGTATCCATTCTGTTAATCTGTGTCTTTTTACTGGAGAGTTGAGTCCATTGATGTTGAGAGAGATTAATGACCAGTGGCTGTTAGATCCTTTGATTTTGATGTTGGCTGTGTTCATAAGTTTGTGTGCTTGGTTGCTTTTTGTTTTGCTGTAGTAAGGTTAATTATTTCCTGTGTTTTCTTGACAGAAGCTAATTTTCTTGGGTTGTATTTTCCCTTCCAGTGTCTTCTGTAATGCTGGATTTGTGTGTAGGTATTGTTGAAATTTGTTTTTGTCATTGAATATCTTGTTTTCTCCGTCTATGAGGACTGAGAGTTTTGCAGGGTATAGTAGCCTGGGTTGACATCTGTGTTCTCTTAGGGTCTGCATGATATCTGTCCAGGCCCTTCTGGCTTTCATAGTTTCTGTTGAAAAGTCAGGTGTGATTCTAATGGGTTTGCCATTATATGTTACTTGGCCTTTTTCCCTTGCAGCTTTTAGTATTTTTTCTTTGTTCTGTATACTTACTGTTTTGATTATTATGTGGCGGGAGGATTTTCTTTTCTGGTCAAATTTGTTGGGTGTTCTGTAGGCCTCATGTATCCTTATTGGCTTCTCCTTTAACTTGGGTAAATTTTCTTCAATGATTTTGTTGAAAATATTTTCTGGGCCTTGGAGAAGGGAGTCTTCTTTTTCCTCTATTCCTATTATTCTTAGGTTTTGTCTTTTCATATTGTCTTGGATTTCTTGGATGGTCTGTGTCAGGAATTTTTTGGATTTAACATTTTCTTTGACAGATACATCGATTTCTTCCATTGTATCTTCTACACCTGAGATTCTTTCTTCCATTTCTTGTATTCTGTTGGTTATGCTTACCTCTGTAGTTCCTGTTTTCTTCCCTAAATTCTTCCTCTCCATTATTTCCTCCATTTGTGTTTTCTTTAATTTTTCTAGTTCTATCTTCAGGTCTTGAGTTGTTTTGTTTACTTCCTTCACCTGTCTGCTTGTATTTTCCTCTTTTTCTTTTAGTTCCTTCAACTCTATCTCTTTGATTTCTTTCAGTGATTTAATTATTTCTTCTCTGAAGGCCACAAGCTGTTTGGCTGCATCTTCCTGTATTTCTTCACGGATGGCCCTAATTTGCTTGTCTTTATCTTCCTCCATTTCTTTACGGATAGCCATGATCTGTTTGGTTTTATCTTCCTCTAATTCTTTACGTATTTTATCTGTTTCCTCTATTATCCTCTTCATCAACATAGATGTAAGGTCATCTTCTTGATTTTCTATTATGCTGCATTGTTCAGGGCTGTTCGCCCCTGGATGGCTGGGTTCTGGAGATGCCATATTGCTCTGTCTTTTGTTGGTTGAGCCTTTACGCTGACCTCTACCCATTGGGCTGATTTAGGTTTTGGCTGTTAGTTTCTGTGCTTCCTGGAGTCCTGAGGTAGGGAGTATCCCCTTGGCCGGAAGATGATTTTTCCTGAAGGAGTCCTTCTCTGCTTTTTGGTTATGGTCACTGTATGGCCAGTGTTTCTCTGGAGATGCCACTGCTCACCTCCGGTTTATAGCCCTGAGTAGTAGCTGTGGTCTATGTTAGGCAGGGGGGGATCTCCTCTTACCCATAAAATTTCTCAAGACAACTGCCCCACTGCTGGGTTTCTTGTTATAAATTTAGTGTGCTGCTGCTCACTAAATTTCCATGTACAGTCCTCTTGAAGAAACTGCTGATTCCCTAGCTATGGGGTTTTCTCCCAACAGGGAAACTCAGTCTGTTATCCTGGGGCGCACAGTTCTGTCTGAGAAAGTGGGAGGTGCACTCAGCAAGTCTCTGGGCCAAAGGCTGATTGCTCTGCTCTGGACCTGGAGAATGTGCACCTAGGTTGAGTTGGCGCCTGGGGGCGCTGTTCTGGTTTGGAGGCTGGGTGCCTCACTCTGGTCCAGAAGATGTGTGTCTCTGTCTGGGATGGAGGCTGTAGGCACCACGCTGGTCCAGACGCTGTGGATGCAGCCCCCCTGAAGGATCAGGGATTCCCACAGTTTTGGCAGTCCAGCCAGGGACAACTGGCCGATCCCTGGCACAGTATCTGAGGGCTGCTGTAATGGCTTTTCGACTCCTGCAGGTCCGAGGATGCAGCTGTGTGTCCCAGTGCCCCAAGGGAACGCAACAATGGCGGCAGAGCACAACGCTCCTGCCTGCACTAGAGTCTGCGTGAGTCCAGGAAGTGTTTTGGTGCTGGGTGTCCTAAGCGTTAGAGCTGCTGACCCCCTCCACTGGCGGTTTCCTTCTGCCAGAGACACGCAGTCTGGTGCCCTGGTGCCCTGGCTCCCACAGTTCTATCTGAGGAGGCGAATCACGGACGCAGGCAGGGCTCCATGCAGGCGCCTTTGTCCCTCCCGGCTCTGGGTCCGGGCTGGCTCCTGGGGCACCCGCGGAACCCGAGTCTTTTCCAGGGGATGTCTGGGTAACCTGGGGTCGGTCCCAATTGTTTCCTGCTCCGTGGGGTTATTTCTCGACTGGGAAATCCAGTCTATGGTGTTGTGGGCCCACAGTTCAGTCTGGGACCGTGACCAGATCGCACTGGCGGGTAGCTCTGGGCTGGCGACCAAGCGCCTGGCGGAACGGGGATCTCTTCCGCGGTTTTGCAGGGTGAGTTAAAGCTGATCGAATCCCCCACCGTGGGGTATCCTCTCACCTGAGAAACACAACCACTTGTGTTTTATGGCCGCGAGTTCTGATTGCTGGTCACTGTGCCAATCCTGCTGTGCTGCTCCTCAGAATGAGAGTCCTCCCGGCGCTGCCATCTTGCCCCGCACCTCTGTCTTCGTATAGCTGGATCTTGAGGTAGCACTGTTCCTAATTTTCTGAGAAAGGGCCAGATGGATTTCAAAAATGGTTATATAAGTTTACATTCCCTCCAGCAATGGAGGAGGGTTCCCCTTTCTCCACATCCTCTCCAGCCTGTGTGGTCATTTGAGTTTTTTATCTTAGCCATTCTGATGAGTGTAAAGTGAAATCTCAGGGTGTTTTGATTTGCATTTCCCTGATGACTGTGTGGTCATTTGAGCATTTCTTTAAGTGTTTCTCTGCCATTCAATATTTCTCTATTGAGAATTCTCTGTTTAGCTCTGTACCCCATTTTTTTATTTGATTACTTGGTTTGTTAGCCTTTAACTTCTTGAGTTTTTATATATACTGAATATTAGCCCTCTGTCAGATATAGGGTTAGGAAGATCCTTTCCCAACCTGTAGGCTGATGTTTTGTTTTGATGACAGTGTCCTTTGCTTTACCAAAGCTTTTCAGTTTCATAAGGTCCCATTATTTGATTGTTGATCTTAGAGCGTGTGCTGTTGGTGATCTGTTCAGGAAGTTGTCTCCTGTGGTGTTTTTAATGTTTTAATCCTATTTTCATATCCATTCTGCTAGTTTGTGTCCTTTTATTAAAGAAATGAGACTATTGATATTTAGAGTTATCAATGAGCAGTGTTTGTTGATTCCTATTTTTTTTTTGAGTGTGTGTGTGTGTGTGTGTGTGTGTGTGTGTTTACACTGTGATCAGTAGGTTTTCAGTTAATTATTCATTGTGTTTTTATAAGTATGGTTAACCTCTTCTGGTCGAAGTTTTCCTCCTCATGCCTTTTATAGGGCTGGATTTATAGATAGAAATTGTTTAAATTTGTTCATATCATGGAATATCTTATTTTCTCTATCTATGGTTATTGAAAATTGTGCTGAGTATAGGAGTCTTGAATGGCATTTGTGGTCTCTTAGAGTCTGCAGAACATCTAGCCAGGGTTTTTTGCTTTTAGATTTTCATTTGAGGAGTCAAGTGTCATTCTAATATGTCTAAATTTCATATGTTACTTTGTCTATTTCTCTTGAAGATTTAATATTTCTTTTTTCAGTTGTTCAGTGTTTATATTATTATGTACTGAGAGTAATTTATTTTCTGGACCTGTCTATTTGGTGTTCTGTATACTTTTTCTACCTTAATAGGCCTCTCCTTTAGGTTAAGAAATATTTCTTCTGTAATTTTGTTGAAAATATTTTCTACTTCTTTGACCTGTGTTTACTCATGTATTCCTATTACCTATAGATTTGGTCTTTTTCTAGTTTTTTACATTTTCTGTTTGGTGCTTGGAATTTTTAGACATACCATTTTCTTTGAGTTAGGTATCCATTTCCACAATCGTTTTGTTAGTGTCGGCAATTGTCTCTTCTATCTCTTGTAATCTGTTGGTGAAGCATACCTCTAAAGTTCATGTTTAAGTGTCTAAATTTTTAATTTCCAGGTTTTCCTCAGATTTTTTCATTTTATTTCCAATTTCTGATTTGACCTATTTTATCAATTTTCTTTTTTTAATTGTTTTTTTACTTTATCAATTTTCTTTTTTGAATTCTTTTTTATTTATTATTTATACAATGTTCTGTCTGTATGTACATCTGTATGTCAGGAGATGGCACCAGATTTCACTATAGATGATTATGAGCCTTCATGTGGTTCCTGGGAATTGAACTCATGACCTCTGGAAGAGTAGCCAGTGTGCTTAACCTCTGAGCCATCTCTCCAGCTCTTTATTAATTTTCCTCCACTGTTTATGGTTTCACTCATTTCAGTAAATGATTTATTCACTTCCTTTTTAAGACTATCATATTAATAAAAGTTGGTGTTATGTTTCAACCATGTTACATCTCCCAGAGCCTGCTCTAATAGAGTGGCTGGGCTCTAGAGGAGATACACTGTCCTGTCGGTTATTAGTTGTATTTTTATGCTGACATCTAGACATCTGTGCTTTAGATGATTGTAATTCTAGAGGCTGATATCTGGTTTTGTCTTTGTTGAGAAGATGTTTTGTTCTTTGTTTTCTAATGCCCTCTATAGTTTTTAGGAAGGTGTTGTGGATAATATGTTGCCTGGTAAGAAAATCTTATGGAGTCTTGTCTGATGGAACCACTGAGGGATCAACACAGTGTGCATTTCTAGATATGGAGAGGTAATGCTTAAGAGTAGGAGTAGGCTAGAAAGGGGTTGCTGAGGTTCAGAGGAGGAAGAAGAGCGAGCTGTTTTATCAGGAGAACCTACCTCTGCTTTCTACACTTCTCTTCTTTTATAGTTATGAATCAGATGATTCTTTTAGATTTGTAGAGATAGAGGAATGTACTAATCACCACACTCTGCTATTTTCTATTAAATTTTTGCTTTTAAGAAATGTATATTTAATATTAAATTTGTTCAGCATTATATGTTACAAAGTCAAATTTATGAATTATGAAAGTTATAATCACAAAATGAAAGAGGAAAGAATAAGACAAGATATTCACAGAGGCTAACACATTGTTGGAGTTGAGATTTTCATTTTAGCTTAGTAATTGTACTGCCTTCTGTACAGAGTCTTAGTGACATATAATAATAATGCATAGTTATATTAGTAGTCAGAAAAGTTTGAAGATCACAACTTGAGTTGCAGAAAAATATTGGTTCAGAAAAATAAACATTTCCATTCATTCAGGAATTTCAGTAATTAGTTAAAAATTTGGGAATTAAATACCTGATTAATGGATTCTCTTCACATAATTTAGATAACTAGATTTAGGAAATTAAATCCACATCTGTGGAGTTGTCTTAGGAAGTTCCTTGCCTTCTAACAAATAATACCTAGGAATTGGACCAGTCTTAGCCTTTAGCTTCTGACTTTGATGGTCGGAAAATGATTTTGGAATGGCTGTTCTTCTCTCCTTTCTAGATGCTGTCGCTAAAATTTCTACTGGCCTGTCTACTACTAAACACAATATGTCACTCGTGATATCATAATACTCATGTGTGCATAAGACAGTCTTTCAGTCATTGAGACACTAAGCAGGTGAATGACACTAGTCAAGACAAAGACACTCAGACAGTTGCACATGCTCTTGCCTTCACTGCTTTTAGTCAGCTAATGCTACTTCAAGAAAACTTTCACTATAGAATTTTCCACTTCTGTGCCAGACACTTGAATTTCTCACAGATTCATTCTTCTGCATTCCCACTTCCCATTTGGCAATGCAAACAAAATAAAGAATGCCTGCCTAAATTCATATGTAAACCGAGCAGAGGTTATTGTCTTATAAATTAACTTTTCTCATCTTCTAACAAATCAGACCTCTGACCTCTGTGTTTCTTTGAAAAGTTGGTTTATTATGTTTTTACTCTGTGTGTGTGTGTGTGTGT
>NW_026585644.1:57688421-57740543 GCF_907164565.1 Psammomys obesus
AAAAAAAAAATTCTGCCAGATGTGGTAATGTACATCCAGAATAACAGCACTCAGGAAGCTGAGGTGGGGTGACCATGAGTACAAGGGCAGCTTCCATAACAAAGAGAGACCCTTTCTTAAAACAACCAAGAATATAAGCAAGAATACATTGTTTCCAACACATTTTCAATTATACTATAATAGTATCAATACTAGGAATCATGTCTTCCAAACAAAAAGAATTCTTTACAAGCCTGCATAGCCTATTTCTCTATTAAGCTCACCTTTTGAGTTATTTTGTTTCATTGCAGATTGCATCCCAAGTAAGTAGTAAGCCTTCTGTTAGGATTGTGTGTCCAGTAATACAGTGGGTTCATAAGTCATGCCACATGACTGGTTCCACCTGTGAGGTTTATTAGGGGAAAGGGGAGGAGAGTCACAGAGACCATCTCTGGGCAAGGTTAAGGGAGAGGGAGAGGGAAAGTGAGAGGGAGAGGGAGAGAGGGAAAGAGAGAGAGAGAGAGAGAGAGAGAGAGAAGTGTTGTGCCCAGCTCTAAGGTCCCCAAAGGCCAACAGGAGCCAGGCCACTTTGCAAGAGCAAAGAGTTTTATTCGGGCTTAACCTCGGTCTCTCCACCTTCACCAATAGAGTTATCAGAGAGGAGAGTCCCAAGCAGCTACATGGCAGGGTTTTTATTTGGAGTTTGAGCAAGAACCTGGAATTCCCAGCCTAGCAGTTACACGATTGGATGACATTGAGCAAGGGCAAGCTTGTTACAAAGTGATTGGCTAACATAACTAACACTGAGTGAGCTATCTATAGACCTCAGGAATGTTAGGTCAGTGGGCTGCCCAGCACAGATACCTCACCCTGAGATAAGATATCTTCCCATTCTTATGGTTACCCACAGGCTATTCCTTGGGTAGGGAATTTTATGATTTTCTTATTCCTGGAATTGGTGACCTATGGTCTAGTTCCTGAGACTGATGATTTTTGAGGGAAGGGGTCAGGCCAGGTCCTTTCAGAAGGAGGGACAAGTCCTCTTCTAAGGTGTCCCAGCACATGCTCAGGTGGTTGTAGGTAGTCCACAGGTGGCCTCAGAGATGCCTGCTGTTCCATTTGTCAGGTCCCCTGGGGCCTGGTCAAGAGATGACTGCTTATGGATTCCAACATTCCTCCCTCTTTGTTTAATTAAAAAGTGAGAAACTAGGAAGGAGGTGATGGTGGGGAGGGCATAGGGGCAACTTTTGCTCTTCAAGCCACTTCCTGCTGATTAGGGGCATTGTAATTCTCAGGGTATAGTTAGTCCCCACAATCAGGGTTGTTTGGAAGGTCATTATTATCCCTTACATTATTAGTCCCGTACTGTGGACAGAGGTCGAAAATGCTGTAAGAGTAACTGATTAATGGTTTGGTTAGAGAATTTTTACATTTGTTCTTGGAGGAATGAAGAGAAGAAGCTCATAAAGCAGATTGCAAAAAGAAAAAAAAGCAGAAAAAGTGTGCAGAGGGCAGAATTCACCTCTATATCAGATTCTCGAATAATTATAGGACTTGAGCTGTTCCTTTCACTTTTGTAGCTCTGTCTGGAGTTGTTGGATTTTCTCTTCCACTGTACAGGACTAGTAGACATAAAAACAGCATTCCTCTTGGAGGAAGATGCAAAAACCACCTTCTTTAGACTTGTGGAGAGCCAATCCTCATTGAACTTGAAGTACTTCTGCTGCCAGCTTGTCAATCTGTCCTTGAAGAGTTAGTATTGTCTGAGCCACTTGTTGGAGATCCTGGATGAACTGGGAAGAAAATTAATAATACAAAATTAGTGAAGTGGCTAGTCCTGCTGTCCAGGTCCCAACAGCTGCTATGAGTCCAGCAACAGCCAAGAGGGGCAAGATTTGAATTGCCCTGTTATCCTGCTGGGCAGCTATAGAGTCCATGACCTGGATTGGTAAAAGCTCCTTTTCATTTTTTACTGCCAGCTTGGGGAAGAAAAGCACCAGCATGCAAACTCCTGACCAGCCAGCAGGCAGACAATGGTAGACCTGAGAACCACAAAGAATTGAGACATTATTAACAATAGGGCATTAGGGTTGAGATGAGGTATCAAACATTATACTTTTATTTTAGTCTAAGGAACTTAGCATTCCTACAGAGTGTGTCCTGAATGCCTTGGAACAGCTTGCCACACCAAAGAGGACAATATGAAAAAGGTCGGGGATTGTGGAAACATCAGAATCAGGGCAGTTAGTGAATGGTGAAGTAAGATTACTTGACAGGGTCACCATAGAAGCTGTCAGAGGTAGTTCTGAGTTGGTTCCAGGTGGGACACACAGCCAACAAACTCTTAAACTGCCTGGTTGGGTGACATTAAGGAGATTGTAGGCTGAGGTCAGAGTCTGAAGTAGGAGACAAAATGACAGGTTTCTATTACTTATGAGGAGGGATTTCAGAGAGTCAATGACCTTAGAGGAGATTTTAATTACCTTCTCTACTTCTCCCATCTCCAGGGATTGGGTAAGTGGGATGTATTTTCTCTGGATATGGATGGGACTTATCAGTAAATTGGGTGTGTAGTGGGGGTAGAGTTTTCCAACAATGCCTGTTTTCCATCTGGGGTCCCAAGGGTCTCAGATATATAAGCAGAGAATCTTTCTATACAGATGAAGATGCTTCTTCTGTGCTGGGGCATGGATCTGGCAAGACTTGTATGGGCCGCCACCATATTTGTCTGACAATTTTTTGCAGTAATCTTTTGTTTGATCAAATTCTATCAAATAAGAGAGGAGGGATAAAAAAGATAAAGAAAAAAGAAAGATAAGGTAGGAAGATGGACAGTTTGAGGGCAGTATGGTTTGCATAGTGGAACCCTGTTGCTAACAAACAAACAAACAGTATTGCAATTACCTCAGAGAGAAAAAATAAGAACCATATATTTGAAGAAGGGTGTGTGTACCCCTCTTCATGTGAAAAATGGTAAAAAGTAGCCTCCTTTTAAATTCAAATGACAAAGAAAAAAAAGAGAGGAGGGATAGGTGTGGAGGTGATGTCTATTTTAATTGGCTCCTGACAGCCTCCCATAGAGCAATTTCTCAACCCTATTTGGGTTTATTATCAATGATGGTTTCTTGAACCTCAAATCGCCATATGTAGGGATTAACTTGGACAGAAACAGGCAAGAGGGAGAGGAGGAAAAATATGTATCCAATCCAATAGGGTTAAACACAGTTGCTGTAGTGAGGCCTCATTCCTCTGGAATTGGAGACAAGGTGATTGGTCTTGGTATCCTCTGGAACTTGAGGGAGCAGGGTCCTGTTGGAGTTGATATGTAGGAGGGGGCATTATCTTGAGGGGGATAAGATAGATCAATTCAGTGTGGGAAACTCTCAAGCTTGGCAGCTGTGGGGGTCACAATAATCACCTTGAAAAGGCCTTGCATTAGAAGAGATGAAGGGTGTGGTCTGAAGGGGAAAGAAGGACCTGGTCCCTGATGTTAATAGGATATGGACAGGGGTTAGTGTGTGGCCATAGTAAACAGTGGTTAGTGGTAAACAGTGGTTAGTAAAGTTCCTTAGAAGAGAACAGAGATGACAGAATAAGGGACTAAGTAGGTGGTCAGGGGGAGATGAGGATTTAGCTGAAAGATCAGGAGTTAGCACCTGTCTTCCATACATAAGGGAGAGATGGACAAAAGATTTCTGGGGAGAGCTCATAGGCTGAAAAGGGCTGTTGGGGGGGGGAGTTTTACCCAATCAGAGGTGAAGCTCTTGTGATAGTTTAACAGGGGTATTTTTTAAGGATAGGTTAGTTCACTATGTCTTTCCTGAGGACTAGGGATGATATGAGATATGAAAATACCAAGGAATATTAAGGGCTTTTAGAATAGGTGTGGAAAACCTGAAAAGTGAACACAGGACCATTGTCTGACTGGAGGGAGATGGGGATTCCAAAATGTGGGATAATCTCATGGAGTAGGAGATCAGAAACTGTCTGAGCTCTTTTGTTAGTAGTGGGGAATGCATTCATCCATCCTGAGAAAGTGTCCACCAAGACCAGGAGGTACCACACATGTTTGACTGCTGACATGTAGGTAAAGTCAGTCAGTCCAGGGTAGGGAGCCTCTAGCCTGGTGGGTAGAGAAGGGTGGTTGTGGGGGACTATGATATCCTGAGTTAGGATCTGAAGTCTGGCAGATTTTACAGGAGTCTTTAAGAACTGCAGTCCTCAGGGATGGGCTGCAGGTGGGTCTTGATAAAGTTAGATGAGTCTTGACTAGTAGGATGAAAGAGCTGGTGTAGATAGGACAGAATCTGACAAGTGTCAGGAGATGACAGGGAAGATGTGGGTTTAGTTTGAGGATGTACTGTGGTGAGTGAGATGAGTCTAGGTCTTTAAGGGCCACAGCCTTAGCTGTCTCAGCCCTGTTATTTCCTTTGGAAATGATGAAATGATGACATTTCCTTTGGAAATGTCCATCCAGTGGGACTGGCAGTGGACTATTTTCATGGCTGTGGGAAGGTGGGAGGCTTCTAGCATGGCTGTAATTTGGCCTGCATTGGTCACAGATCCTCCCTTTTCTGTAAATTACCCACACTCTCTCCAGATGGCAGCATGGGAGAGAAAAATATGAAAAGCACATTTAGAGTCCATGTAGATGTTAAAGGATTGTCCCTGGGCCAATTGGAAGGCACAGGTTAGACTTGTTGTTTGGCTTGTTGATTGTTGGTGTAGGCATGGAGAGCTTGTGCCTCAACCATCTCAGTATCTGACACTATGGCATAGCTTGCTTTCTGAGCTCCCTCATGTACAAAGGAGCTGGCATCTGTATACCAAGTATAGATGGCATGAGGCAGTGCACCCTCCTGTACATGGGAAGGGTAAGGCAATAGCTCTTCTAAGATTTCAATTCAAGAATAAGATGAGGAGTGGTAAGAGCTAGGTCGAGGAATGAGGTTTAAAATATTAAGAGGTGGACATGTTTGGAAAGAGTAGTCTTCTATTAGTGCCACCTAGAGGGAATGAACCCTGGAGGGAGGTAGAGTTTGTAAGCCTTTATATGGTAAAAAAGTAAGACAAATTGAGAAAAGAAGACAATAATAGGTAACCCAAATTTTTCTGGACTCTTGAAGGAGCTCTGCAGCCACTACAGCATGAATGCAGGGTGCCCATCCCTGGATTGTTAGGTCTAATTTTTTTATAGGTATGCTACAGGTGTAAAGAAGGGTGCCATTTGGTGACCCAGGGCTCCAAGGACATAGCCTTCTTTTTCTGTTACATAGAGGGAGAAGGGATAGTTTAAGTGTAGGAGATATAGGGCTGGTACCTCAACAAAAGCCTGTTGGAGCCTCCAAAAGGGCTTGGTAATGGGCTTAAGAAGAGTTTCATGTAAGGGGCCTAAGGCTGCCTATATAAGAGGTGAGCAAGAAGGAAAAAGGAAGGGACCCAGGACCTTAAGAAACCAGCCATTCCCCAAAATGATGAAATTTCTTCTTTAGCGAGGGGATCTGCTAGAGACCAGATTAAGTCTTTTCTACAGTTATTGTTAGTCCCAGGTAAGTGACCTCAGAGGTAGAATATTGGATCTTATAGGTTGAGACCCAATAACCCCTTCTGGATAGGAATTTTAGAGGAGCAGAGGTGTTAGTTTGGCTAACCTGCAGGAATGGGCTATAGAGGAGAAGGTCATCTATGTACTGTATAAGTTAGGGAGAGATAAAGAGAGTAGATAAGAGACTAGGGCTTGGCCAAACAGGTGTGGGATGTCCCAGAATCCCTGGGGTAGGACAATCCAGGTAAGCTGGGTAGAAACAAGGATGTCAAGGTTAGTCCAGTGAAAGCAAAGATATTTTGTGACTGAGCATCCAGGGGGATAGAGAAGAATGCATCCTTGAGACACAGAACTGAGAAATGGAAGGTCCCTGAATGGATAGTGGAGAAGAGAGTATAGGGGTTAGCCACAACAAGGTGGAAGGAGACACCTGCAGAATTGAGAAGCCAAAGGTCTTGAACCAGGTGGTAGGTTCCATTGGGCTTTGTAACTGCAAAAATAGGGGTGTTAAAAGGAGAGGAGGTGGGTCTAAGGAGTTTTTTTTTCTTAGAAGGTCAAAGATAATAGGCTCCTGAGAATCTTGAGAGGAAGTGGGTATTGAGGTTGGGTGATATATCAACGGGGATCCTGTAGCAGAATGACCACAGGGGAATGACAACAGAGGGGTTTTGGATATCCCAGATTTGGGGTCAACTTGAGAGGCTGGTAAAGGAAGCAAAGTATCAGAATTGGTAGGTAGTGTAGCTAGGAGAAGAAGGAGAGAAGATGCTGGTGAGTTTGGGATCAGGCGAATGTGTGGAGTAAAGGAGATAGAGGCTACGACTTGGCAAAAAAAAAGTCTCTTCCCATTAAGGGGACTGGACAGATTTGCATCACAAAAAGGAATGAGTCAAGGGGATACCCCTGAAAATACAATTCAGTGGTGGAGTCCAGCAAGGCTAGCAAGGTTGTTCCCCTACCCTAACAAGAAGAGGAACTACAGAGAGGTTGGTCCTCAATACTCCATCAGGACTGAATAAGTGGCTCTGGTGCCCATAAGAAAGGAGATGAGCCATCCTGATACCAAGATAATTATCTGTGGCACCATGTCAGTGATGACAGTATCAAGAGAACATGGGCACCTTCAGTCATCCATTGCCAGGCCTAGGATATCAGCTGGAGGGTGATCTTGGAGTAATGCCCTCCATACCATGGTAGAAACGGTTGCATTCAACACCACAATATCCCTCTTGCTGGCATTTTGAACATGGCCTTAGTGGCTTGTGGGGGTTAGGACAAAACTGGGCCCAGTGACCTTCTTGACCACATTTGAAACAGGGACCCCGTGGTCCTCATGCCTTAGAAGGCAAGGGACTCTGAGCAGTCCCAGGGGCAGGTCGGATGGCCTTGGCCAACATTTGGTATTTTTGTTTGCAGGCTTACTCATCTCTCTCATGGTACACCTTAAAGGCCAGCACCAAGAATTCTGCCTGTAGAGTCAGAGGCCCTCTCTCTAAGCACTTAAGCTTAGCCCTGATGTCAGAGTAACTTTGGGGGAAAAAAATAGGTAATCAGAAGTTGCCTACCCTCTGTACTATCATGGTCTAGATTACTATGTTGTAAGATGACCTTTGTAAGGTGCTCTAGGAATTGAGATAGGTTTTTGTTCTTGTCCTGAATGACCTCCTGGAGCTTCTCATAATTAACTGACTTGAGGGCAGCCAGAAGGCAGGTCATGAACTGATCTCTAGCTAAAATACCTTTGAGGTATTATAATTTCATTTTGGGTCGTGGTTGTGCTACATTTATTTGGTAAGCCTCATCTTCATGCATTCCAGCAAGTTCCTAAATTTGGCTATGATCCTCAGGTAATAGGTTGTTGGAATATATGCATATATATATGTATGTATATAAGAATGGTAAGACTATAAGATTAAATGAGATATTGAAATTCTTTAATGAAAGTAGAATGATTACAGGTACAGGTTCCCAGTCTTCTTTCTACTTGAGAGAGTTCTGTTAGCTAGAATGGAATATGGACCCTAACTAAGCCATCCATGCCAGACACCTCCCACAAGGGAAGAATTGAGGCTGGCTTACCCTGAGTAGAAGAGAAGAGGGGGCCTTTGCTACAGAGCAAGTACAAAGTGGGTAACAAGGAGGCTAGTAGCTGTTGGTGAGTGAAAGTGAGTGCCAGGAAGAACAGAGAGAAGGTTTAGAAAGGAGAAGATAGAAAGCTTGAAGAAACCTCCTTCCATTTACCAGATCGCTGACAGTGATTACAAAGATCCCATTAAACATTGGGATTTAATTTCTGGTAATTGGCCAATTTGAACCATTATCTAAGGAATTAGTAGGCCAAGTTTTATTATAGAGGCATAAGAGCTTTGAGGCCTTTAACTCAGGCTCCATGCACATGGTTTTAAAATTTTCCAGAAGACATCCCAGAATGGGCAGTTCCCATTGGGTGGGTAGGAGTCAGTGACCTATCAGAGGCATCCCAAAGGCAAGGTTTGGCTCAGTAAACTAGTATGGTACTATCTGTTCCAACCTCTTGTCAGTGCTGGACAGAAAGCAAGGATACAGTTGCCTGTAACAGACATGGTTACCTAGCATGAGGATTTTGTAGACAAGCAAGAGGGGGAGGGAGTGAAACCATGGTGGTAGAGGGAAAATCTGGAGGTCAGCAAAAAAGGGTCAACCAGTAGCCAGTGAAGACCATGGTTGGGGGTTCCTCCCTCTCAAAAGATACCAAGAAGCTGTCAGACACTCAACAGTCACTCTTCTCCAACAAAGAGAGACGTTTATGTTAAACAATGAGGAGAACTCATCAATCCAGCCAGTGTTGCATGTAAGAGGTAGCGATCTGGCATCTGGAAAGTGGGTCACTGACAGACTTGAATGAAGTAGATTTCCAGCAGCTCTGGTGGCAGTGTTGTCACTGGGAGCAGCCACTACGCAGAATGGCCACTGAAAAAGCCTATTCCTGACCAATGCATAAATGTCACACCACACGATTGGTTCCTATGGGAGGTTTATCAGAGGAAAGGTGGAAGGGGTCACAGATACAGTCTCTGGGCTAGGTGAGAGAGAGAGAGAGAGAAGGAGGTACCAGTCCGCATTTAAGGTGACCCAGCCCATTCACAGGTGGTCCACAGGTGGCCCCACCAATGCCTGATGTATCATTTGTCAGGTACCCTGGGAACTGGCCAGAGAGATGCCTGCTTATTGATCCCAACACCTTCATTTTGACACTTTGAGACACAATGTATTCTAGTTGCTAACCTTTCCTATCAATACCATATACTTAGTCTGTAAATGAGTTCCTAATTGACTGGTTTGATATCATCCTTACCTTAGAAATGTCTTTTTTATGCAGGAAGACTTCATATTTTTGAGTTAATTTTGTATCCAGCCACTTTGCTGAAGGTGTTTATCAGCTGAAAGAGTTCTGTGGTAGAATTATGGGGGTCACTTATGTATATCATCATGTCATTTGCAAATAGTGATACTTCGACTTCTTCCTTTCCGATTTGTATCCTCTTGATCTCCTTTAGTTGTCTTATTGCTCTAGCTAGGACTTTAAGTTCTATGTTGAAGAAATATGGAGAGAGTGTGTCTTATATGGAGCCTTGCCTTTTCCCTGATTTCAGTGGGATTGATTTAAGTGTCTCTCCATTTAGTTTGATGTTGGCTATAGGTTTGCTGTATATTGTTTTTACTATTTTTAGGTATGTGTCTTGTATCCCTGATATCTCCAAAACTTTAAACAAGAATGGTGTTTAATTTTGTCAAATGCTTTTTGGTATCAAAGGAAATGGTCGAGAGGGGGGCAAGATGGCGGCACCAGGAGGACTCTCATTCTGAGTAGCACCACAACAGGATTGGCACAGTGACCAGCAATCAGAATTTGCGGCCATAAAACACAAGTGATTGTGTTTCACAGGTGAGAGGATACCCCACGGTGGGGGATTCAATCAGCTTTAACTCACCCTGCTAAACCGCAGAAGAGATCCTGGTTCCGCCAGGCGCTTGGTCGCCAGCCCAGAGCTACACGCCAGCATGATCTGGTCACTGTCTCAGACTGAACTGTGGCCCAAAACATAATAGACTGGATTTTCCAGTCTGTAAAGATAACCCCACGGAGCAGGAAACAATTGGGACAAAACTTAGGTCACCCAGACATCCCCTGGAAAAGACTCGGGTTCTGCGAGCACCCCAGGAGCCAGCCCAGAGTCAGAGCCGGGGACACGGGCGCCTGCACAGAGCTCTGCCTGCATGCCTGATTCAACACCTCAGATAAAACTGTGGGTACCAGGGCACCAGGGCACCACAGACTGAGTCTCACTGTCAGGTGCAAACCCACAATGAGGGAAACAGCTGGTCTAATCTCAGAGCACTCAGCTGACACCCCCACCCCAAAAAGGTCTCGGGAAAATTACCCAGTTTAGGCAAATGCCAAGGCTCCCAAAGGACAGAAAGGCGGAGCCACGGGTGGGCATCTGTGCCTGTGGGTTCTACTTGCCACCCCAGACAGAACAGCGGTCCCCAAAGCAAAGACTACGTGTCTCTGGCAGGAGGAATACCCTAGCAGGGGGAATCATCAGGTCTAACGCTCAGGATATCCAGCACCTAAAGACTTTCTGGATTCACACAGACTCTAAGCTTTAGCTTTCTAATGCAGGCAGGAGTGCTGTGCTCAGCCGCCATTATTGAATACCCCTAAGGCACTGGGGCACACAGCTGCATCCTCAGACCTACAAAAGCCAGAGAGCCATTACAGCAGCCCTCAGATACTGTGCCAAGGATCAACCAGTTATCCCTAACTAGACTGACAAAACTGTGGGAATCCCTGGTCCTTCAAGAGGGCTGCACCCACAGCATCTGGACCAGAGCAGTGCCTGCATCTGCCATCCCAGACAGGGACACACAGCTTCTGGTCCAGAGTGAGGCACCCAGCCTCCAGACCAGAGTGGTGCCCCCAGGCACCAACTCAACCTAGGTGCACATTCTCCAGGCCCAGAGCGGAGCACTCATCCTTTGGCCCAGAGACTTGCTGGGTGCTCCTCTCACTTTCCCGGACAGAACTGTGTGCCCCAGGATAACAGACTGAGTTCCCCTATTGGAAGAAAACCTCACAGCTAGGGAATCAGTAGGCTCTTCAAGAGGACTGTACCTGGAAAACTGTAACAACAACAGCAGCTCACTAAATTTATAACAAGAAACCCAGCAGTGGGGCAGCTGTCTTGAGAACTTCTATGGGTAACAGGAGACCCCCCCCCCCGCCTAACAAAGACCACAGCTACTACTCAGGGCTATGCACCTGAGGTGAGCAGTGGCAATTTCTGAGAAACACTGGCCATATGGTGACCATAACCAAAAAGCAGAGGAGAACTTTTTCAAGAAAAATCATCTTCCGGCCAAGGGGATTCTCCCTACCTCAACTCCAGGAAGCACAGAACCTAACATCCAACACCTAAATCAGCCCAATGGGTAGAGGTCAGTGTAAAGGTTCAACCAACAAAAGACAGAGCAATATGGCATCTCCAGAACCCAGCCATCCAGGGGCAAACAGCCCTGGACAATGAAGCATAATAGAAAATCAAGAAGATGACCTTACATCTATGGTGATGAAGAGGTTAATAGAGGAAACAAATAAAATACGTAAAGAATTAGAGGAAGATAAAACCAAACAGATCATGGCTATCTGAAAAGAAATGGAGGAAGTTAAAGACAAGCAGATTATGACCATCCATGAAGAAATACGGGAAGATGCAGCCAAAGACTTTGCGACCTTCAGAGAAGAAATAATTAAATCACTAAAAGAAATAAAAGAAACAGAGTTGAAGGACTAAAAGAAAAAGAGAAAAATACAATCAGACAGGTGAAGGAAGTAAACAAAACAACTCAAGACGTGAAAATAGAACTGGAAAAATTAAAGAAAACACAAATGGAGGAAATCATGGAGAGGAAGAATTTAGGGAAGAAAACAGGAACTACAGAGGTAAGCATAACCAATAGACTACAAGAGATGGAAGAAAGAATCTCAGGTGTAGAAGATACAATGGAAGATATCGATGTATCTGTCAAAGAAAATGTTAAGTCCAAAAAATTCCTGACACAGACCGTCCAAGAAATCCAAGACAATATGAAAAGACAAAACCTAAGAATAATAGGTATAGAGGAAGAAAAAGACTCCCTTCTCCAAGGTCCAGAAAATATTTTCAACAAAATCATTGAAGAAAATTTCCCCAAGTTAAAGGAGAAGCCAATAAGAATACACGAGGCCTACAGAACATCCAACAAATTTGACCAGAAAAGAAAATCCTCCCACCAAATAATAATCAAAACAGTAAGTATACAGAACAAAGAAAAAATACTAAAAGCTGCAAGGAAAAAAGGCCAAGTAACATATAATGGCAAACCTATTAGAATCACACCTGACTTTTCAACAGAAACTATGAAAGCCAGAAGGGCCTGGACAGATATCATGCAGACCCTAAGAGAACACAGATGTCAGCCCAGGCTACTATACCTTGCAAAACTCTCAGTCCTCATAGACGGAGAAAACAAGATATTCAATGACAAAAACAAATTTCAACAATACCTACACACAAATCCAGCATTACAGAAGACACTGGAAGGGAAAATACAACCCAAGAAAATTAGCTTCTGTCAAGAAAACACACGAAATAATTAACCTTACTACAGTAAAACAAAAAGCAACAAGGACACAACCTTATGGCCACAGCCAACATCAAAATCAAAGGATCTAACAGCCACTGGTCATTAATCTCTCTCAACATCAATGGACTCAACTCTCCAGTAAAAAGACACAGATTAACAGAATGGATACATAAACAAAACCCAGCAATCTCTTGCATACAAGAAACACACCTAAGGCACAAAGATAGAAATTACCTGAGGGTAAAAGGTTGGAAGACGACTTTCCAAGCAAATGGACCCAAGAAACAAGCAGGAGTAGCCATTTTAATATCTGATAAAATAGACTTTCAACCAAAATTAATAAAAAGAGATAGGGAAGGACACTTCATACTCATCAAGGGAAAATTCCACAAAGAAGACACCACAAACCTGAACATCTATGCCCCAAATACAAGAGCACCCACATTTGTGAGAGTGGTTTAAATATGTAAAATTTAAATTTGTAAAATTTAAACCACATATAGATCCCCACATTTTAATAGTGGGAGACTTCAACACACCACTCTCAACAAAGGACAGGTCAACAAAACAGAAATTAAACAAAGAAACAATATCTCTGACAGAGGTCATGAATCAGATGGACATCACAGACATTTACAGAACTTTACACTCAATCACAAAAGAATTTACGTTCTTCTCAGCACCTCATGGAACCTTCTCCAAAATAGACCATAGAGTTGGTCACAAAGCAAGCCTCAACAGATACAAGAAGACTGAAATAATTCTTTGTATCTTGTCTGATCACCATGGAATAAAGCTGGACTTCAAAAACAACAGAAATAGCAAAAAGCATACACACACATGGAAACTGAATAACTTGTTACTAAATGACAGCTGGGTCAGGGAAGAAATAAAGAAAGAAATAAAAGTCTTCCTAGAACTCAATGAAAATGAAGACACAACATACCCAAATTTGTGGGACACAGAAGGAAATCACACTTAAATCAATCCCACTGAAATCAGAGACAAGGAAGGCTGCCCACTCTTTCCATATCTCTTCAACATAGTACTTGAAGTCCTAGCTAGAACAATAAGACAACTAAAGTAAATCAAAGGGATAAAAGTCAGAAAAGAAGAAGTCAAAGTATCACTATCTGCAGATGATATAATAGTATACATGAGAGACCCCAAAAATTCAACAAGAGAACTCCTTCAGCTTATAAACACCTTGAGCAAAGTGGCTGGATACAAAATTAACTCAAAAAAAAAATCAGCAGCCCTCTTGTAAACAAAAGACAAAAGGACTGAGAAAGAAATAGGGAAACAACACCCAGATGATGAAAAAGCATTTGACAAAATCCAACATCCATTCATGTTTAAAGTATTGCAGAGATCAGGGATACCAGCCACATATCTAAACATAGTAAAGGTGATATACAGCAAGCCTATAGCCAACATCAAACATCAAATGGGGATAACCTAGAACCCCTGCGCAGATGTAATCCATGCAGTTTAGTGAACGGAGAGAAACTTAAAGCAATCCCAATGAAATCAGGGGCAAGACAAGGCTGCCCACTCTCCCCATATCTCTTGAACAAAGTGCTGGAAGTCCTTGCTAGAGCAATAAGACAGTTGAAGGAGATCAACGGGATACAGATTGGAAAGGAAGAACTCAAATTATCACTATTTGCAGATGATATGATAGTATACGTGAGCAACCCCAACAACTCAACCAGGGAACTCCTACAGCTGATAAATACCTTCAGCAATGTGGTCAGATACAAAATTAACTCAAAAAAATCAGTAGCACTCCTGTATACAAAAGACAAAAGGGCTGAGAAGGAAATTAGGGAAACAACACCCTTCACAATAGCCACAAATGACATAAAGTACCTTGGTGTAATCCTAACCAAGCAAGTCAAAGACTTGTATGAAAAAAATGTCAAGTCTCTGAAGAAAGAATTAGAGGAAGATATGAGAAGATGGAAAGATCTCCCATACTCATGGCTTGGCAGGATTAACATAGTAAAAATGGCCATCTTACCAAAAGCAATCTACAGATTTAATGCAATTCCCATCAAATTGCAAACACAATTCTTTACAGACCTGGAAAGAAAAATTCTCAACTTCGTATGGAATAACAAGAAACCGAGAATTGCTAAAACAATCCTCTACAATAAAAGATCTTCTGGAGGTATCTCCATCCCTGATCTCAAGCTGTACTATAGAGCAACAGTTATAAAAACTGCATGGTACTGGCATAGAAACAGAATGGTGGATCAATGGAACCAAACAGAAGACCCAGAAATAAACCCACACAGTTATGGACACCTGATTTTTGACAAAGATGCCAAAACCATACAATGGAAAAAAGATAGCATCTTCAACAAATGGTGCTGGTCCAACTGGATGTCTACATGTAGAAAAATGAAAATAGATCCATACTTATCACCCTGTATAAAACTGAAGTCCAAGTGGATCAAAGACCTCAACATAAAACCAGACACATTAAATCAGCTAGAAAAAAAGTGGGGAATACCCTAGAACTCATTGGTACAGGAGAAAGCTTCCTGAACAGAACACCAACAGCACAGGCTCTAAGAGCAACAATCAATAAATGGGACCTCATGAAACTGAAAAGCTTCTGTAAAGCAAAGGACACCATCATCAAAACAAAGTGACTGCCTACAGAAAGATTCTTGGGAAAGAATCTTCACTAACCCTTTATCTGACAGAGGACTCATAGCCAGTATATATATAAGAACTAAAGAAGCTGAAAAGCAGCAAACCAAGTAATCCACTTAAAAAATGGGGAACAGAGATAAGAGAGAATTCTCTGTAGAGGAATATCGAATGGCAGAGAAGCACTTAAAGAAATGCTCAACCTCATTAGCCATTAGGGAAATGCAAATCAAAACAACCCTGAGATTTCACCTTACACCCATCAGAATGGCCAAGATCAAAAACTCAAGTGACAACACATGCTGGAGAGGTTGTGGAGAAAGGGGAACCCTTCTCCACTGCTGGTGGGAATGTAAACTTGTACAACCACTCTGGGAATCAATCTGGCACTTTCTCAGACAACTAGGAATAGCGCTTCCTCCAGATCCAGCCATACCACTCCTAGGCATATATCCCAAAGAGGCTCAAGTACACAAGAAGGACATTTGCTCAACCATGTTTGTAGCAGCTTTATTTGTAATAGCCAGAAGCTGGAAACAGCCCAGATGCCCCTCAACTGAAGATTGGATGCAGAAACTGTGGTACATCTATACAATGGAGTATTACTCAGCAATCAAAAATAAGAAAATTATGAAATTTGAAGGTAAATGGTGGGACCTGGAAAGGATCATCCTAAGTGAATTGTCCCAGAAGCAAAAAAGACACACACGGTATATACTTACTCATATAAACATACAACATAGAATAAACCTACTAAAATCAGTACACCTAAACAAACTAAGCAAAATAGAGGACCCTAACTAAACATGCTCAATCCCCATCCTGAAAGGCAAAGAGGATGGACATCAGAAGAAGAACAAAACAGGAAACAACCTCGGAACCTGCCACAGAGAGCCCCTGAAAGCCTCTGCCGTGCAGACTGTCAAAGTAGATGCTGAGCCTAATGGCCAACTGACAGGCAGAGTGAATGGAATTTTAGGTAAGAAGTGGAAAATAGTAAGAGCTTGAGAGGACAGGAGCTCCACAAGGAGAGCAACAGAACAAGAAAATTTGAACACGGGGAACTTCCCAGAGACTCATACTCCAACCAAGGACTATCCGTGAAGAAAACCTAGAACCCTGACAATGCAGCCACTTCTGATGAGAACTGATAGACTAAGATCAGAAAGAAGGAAAGGAGGACCTCCCCTATCAGTGGACTTGGGAAGGGGCATGCATGCAGAAAGGGGGGGAGGGTGGGACCTGGAGGGGAGGAGGGAGGGGCTTATGGGGTGATACAAAAAGAATAAAGTGTAATTAATAAAAGTTAAAAAAATGGAAAAAAAAAGGAAATGGTCACTTTTTTTTCATTTCAGTTTGTTTATATGGTGGATTACATTGATGGATTTCCGTATATTGAACCACTCCTGAATGCCTAGTTCAAGCCTACTTTGTCTTTGTGGATGACATCTTTAATGTGTTCCTGGATGCAGTTTACGAGTATTTTATTGAGTATTATTGCTCTAAAGTTTTCTTTCTTTGTTGGGTCTTGGTGTGGTTTAGGTAGCAATGTTACTGTGGCCTCATAGAATGAGGTTGATAATGTTCCTTCTGTTCCTATTTTGTGGACTACTTTAAAGAATATTGGTATTAGCTCTTCTTTGAAGGTCTGGTAGAATTCTTTGCTGAAGGCATCTATCCCTGGGCTTTTATTGGATGGGAGATTTTGATGACAACTTCTATTTCTTTAGGGGATTTAGGACTATTTAATTTATTTACCTGATCTTGATTCAGCATTGGTAAATGGAATCAATCAAGAAAATTGTCCTTTTCATTTAGATATTCAAATTTTGTTGCATATAGACTTTTGAAGTAGGACCTAATGATTCTTTGGATTTCCTCAGTGCCTGTTCTATGTCCTCCTTTTCATTTCTGATTTTGTTGATTTAAACAGTGTCCCTCTATCTTTTAGTTAGTTTGGCTAAGGATTTGTCTAGCTTGTTGATATTCTCAAAGAACCAGCTCTTCGTTTCATTCACTCTTTGAACTTTTGTCTTTGTTTCTAATTTACTGATTTCAGCCTTGAGTTTGATTATTTCCAGCAGTCTACTGCTCTTGGCTGTGTCTGGAAACAACCTAAATATCCCTAAACTGAAGAATGGGTACAGAAATTGTGCTACATTTACAAAATGGCATACTTCTCAGCTACTTAAAACAAGGAAATCATGAAAATTTCAGGCAACTGGATGGAACTAAAAAAAAAATAATCATGAGTGAGGTAACCCAGAAGCAGAAAGACACACATTGTATATACTCACTTATAAGTGGATATTAGACATATATATATAGGATAAACATACTAGAATCCATAGTTCTAAAGAAGCTAAACAACAAGGAGGATCCTAGGGAAAGGGCTTAATCCTCATTCAGAAGAGCAAACAGGATAGACATCAGAAGTAGAAGACAGGGAACAGGAGACAGGAGCCTTCCACAGAGAGCCTCTGAAGGACTCTACCCATCAGGGTAATGAAGCAGAGGCTGAGACTCATAGCCAAATTTTGGGCAGAGTGCATGGAATCATATGAAAGAAGGGGGAAATAGAAAAATCTGGCATGGACAGCAGCTCCACAACTGAGAATAACTGAGCCAAAAATCTGAGCTCAAGGGGTCCTTCAGAGACTGATAAATCAACTAAGGACCATGAATGGAGAGGATCTAGACCCTCTGCTCAGATGTAGCCCATGGGCAGCTCAGTGTCTATGTGGGCTGCCTTGTAAGAGGAGCAGGTTCTGTCTCTTAAATGGACTCAGTGACCAGCTATTTGATCATTCCCCCATCCTCCCCCACTTCTAGGCCACAGAGAAAGAGAATCCAGATAGTACTGATGATAAATGCTATGAAGAAAATAAGACTCTACAAGTGACTTATAGTATTTTATTCTAGATGGAGAAAGAAGAATTCTGTTTTATGTAATCTTTGAACAGTGACAAAAAACAAATGGAAGAATTAAGGGATTCATGTGTCTAAAAACAAAAGTGTTGTGAACAAATGAAATAATCAGAATAAATGCTTTAAATAGGTTTGTGATTAATCTTTTATTATGGAGCATAATAGATAAGAGACAAGTATGAAGCCAGATGTGGTGGTTCATGTCTTTAATCACAGCACTCAGGGAGGCAGAGGTAGGCAGTCATTGTGAGTCACAGGCCAGCTTGGTCTGCAAAGTGAGTCCAGGACAGCCAAGGCTATACAAAAACCATGTCTCAAAAAACAAAACAAACAAACAAAAAAGACAAGTATGGAGGTGAAGTCAGAAAGGAGAGGCAATCAAATTGTAGGTACATTATGAGCCATGTTAAGAAGTTTACCTTTTTTTTTTTTTTTTTTTTACAATTTATTCATTTTATAGCCAGATTGTACCCCTTCCCTCATCTCTTCCCAGTCACACCCTACTTCTCTCTCTTCCCCCCGCCTCATTCCCTTCCACTAGTCCACTGAAAGAGGAAGACGTCTTCCCTTGCTATCTCTTTCCCTAGCTTATCAAGTCTCACCAGGACTGGCTCGATCCTCTTCCTCTGTGTTCTGACAAGGCAGCACTGCCAGTGGCAAATGATCAAAGAGCAGGCAATATAGATCATGTCAGAGGCAGATCCTGCTCTACTTACTCAGAAACACATAGAATGACTGAGTTGTCTATGGACAACATCTGAGCAAGGGTTTATGTCCTCTCCATGTATGGTCCATGGTTGGTGCATCAGTCTCTGCAGTCCCCACTAGGCCAAGAATTTTTGGTTTTGATGGTCTCCTTGTAGAGCTTCTGTCCCCACCAGGTCATTCTATCCCCCTCTTCTTCCATAAGACTCCCTGAACTCTTCCCAAAGTTTGGCTGTGAGTCTCTACGTCTGCTGCAATCCCTTGTGTGATGGAGCCTTTCAGGGAACATTTATAGTAGGCTCCCTTTCTGTTCCTTCTATTCCACTGTTTCTAGTGACTATCCTGTTTCCCATTCTGAATGAGAATTAAGCATCCTCCCTAGGCCCCTCTGCCCATGTTTAGCTTCTTTAAGTCAGTAGATTGTATTATTGTTGTCCTATAATACAGGACTAATATTCACTTATAAGTGAGTATATACCATGGGTATTTTTCTGGTTCTGGGTTACCTTACTCAGGATGATCTTTTCTAGTTCCATCCATTTGCCTGCAAATTTCATGGTTTCCTAGATTTTTAATAACTGAGTAGTATTCCATTGGTAAATGTGCCAAAATTTCTGTATCCATTCTTCTGTTGAGGGACAGCATTCCAGATTCTGGCTATCACAAATAAAGCCATTATTAACATAGTTGAGCAAATGTCCTTCTATGGTGAAGCAGCCTTTGGGTATAATCCCAGGAGTGGTATAGCTGGTTTTGAGGTAGTGCAATTCCAATTTTCCGAGAAAGCAACAGATTAATGTACAAAGTGGTTGTTCAAGTTTGCATTCCCCCAATGGATGAGGATTCTCCTTTCTCCACAACCTCTCAAATATGTTGTCACTTGAGTTTTTGATCTTAGTCATTCTGATTGAGATGGAATCTCTGAGTCATCTTGATTTGCATTTCCGTCATGACTAAGGACGTTGAGAATTTCTTTTTTTTTTTTTTCCTTTAAGTGTTTTCCTCCATTTGATATTCCTTTGTTTAGAATTCTTTGTTTAGCTCTGTGCCCAATTCTTAAATTGGATTATTTGGTTTGTTGGTGTTCAATTTCTTGAGTTCTTTTATTTATTTAGCCCTCTGTCAGATACAGGGTTGGTGAAGATCTTTTCCCAGTCTGTAAATGGTCATTTTTTTCTGTTGCCAGTGTCCTTTGCTTTACAGAAGCTTTTCAGTTACATGAGGCCCATTTACTTAATTGTTGATCTTAGAGCCTGAACTGCTGGTGTTCTGTTCAGGAAGTTTTCTCCTGTGCCAATAAGCTCAAGGCTCTTCCCCACATTTTTTTCTAACAGATTTAGTGTGTCTGGTTTTATGTTAAGGTCTTTGATCCACTTGGACTTTAATTTTGTGCAGGGTGATAGATATTGATCTATTTGCATTTTTCTACAAGTAGATATCCAGATAGACCAGCACCATTTGGGAAGATGCTATCCTTTTTCCATTTTATAGTTTTGACTTCTTTGTCAAAAATCAGGTATTCTTGGGTGTGCGGGTTTATTTCTTGGTCTTCAATTCAATTCCATTGATCCACCAGTCTGTTTCTGTCAGTACTATACAGTTTTTAATATAGATACTCTAAAGTACAGCTAGAGATTAGGGATAAAAATACCTCCTGAAATTCTTTTTTTTTTTTTTTTTTTTTTTTTGTACATTATTGCTTTAGGCATTGTGGGTTGTTTTTTGTTTTTGTTTTTGTTTTTCTATATGATGTTGAGAATTGTTCTTTCAAGTTCTGTAAATAATTGTGTTGGCAGTTTTTTAATTTTTCATGAAAACTTTTATTTTAAAAATTAGTGCTCACAAAAAAATAATCTGATTTAATTGTTTATTGTTTTATACTGTTACCCAGATTCACTGGCTTCAAATATCTGTTAGCCCAACTCAACCACTCAAGTACTGAGGTAAAATTTTTTACATACATGTGGGTTTGTTAAAACAAATAAACAAAGAATTGCACAGGTAAGGAATGCTTAAAAGGCTCAAGGCTTACTTTTAAGCCTCAAAAACAGTGTGAATACGTGTGATATTCAGTTTAAATACCTGTGTCTTTTTCATTTATGGTCTGGCATGACATAATACATGTATAATTGTTGTAGGTGGTGATTAATATTTACTATTGATATATCTTCTGGTAAAACTGCTGTTAATCCTAAAGAGCTGTATAACCAAATCACACATCAACAATTACTCTGCTGGTCTTTTCATCTTTTTTTTTTTTTCATGCAAGGAACTGTTTTTATGTTTTTCATTTTTAAGTTAATGAATTTATTATTATTTTACAATTTATTCACTTTGTATCCTGGCTGTAGCCTTCAGTCCCACCCATTCTCCCTCTTCTCCCCCATGCCCATTCCTTAGTATACTGATAGGGGAAGACCTCCTCCCCTTCTATCTGACCCTAGCCTATCAGGTCTCATCAGGGCTGGCTACATCATTTTCTTTTGTGGTCAGGCACAGCTACACCTTTCAGGAAGAGGTGATCAAAGAGCCAGCTACTGAGTTCATGTCAGATACAGTCCCTGTTCCCCTTACGAGGGGAAACTTGGAAACTGAGCAGCCTATGGGCTTCCTCTGAGGAGGGGCTCTAGGTCCTCTCCATTCATGGTCCTTGGTTAGCATATCAGTCTCTGCAGGCCCCCCTGGGCCCATGTTTTGGTTCTGTTGGTCTCCTTGTGGGGCTCCTGTCCCCTCCAGGTCTTCTATCTAATCCTTCTTCCATAAGATTCCTTGCCCTCTGCCCATTAGTTGCATTATTTGGCTTGTTGGTGTTTAATTTCTTGAGTTCTTTATATAAGCCCTTGGATATAAGCCCTATATCAGATGTAGGGTTGGTGAAGATCTTTTCCGAATCCGTAGGCTACCCTTTTATTCTGTTGAGAGTGTCCTTTGCCTTATAGAAACTTTTCGGTTTCATAAGGTCCCATTTATTAATTGTTGATCTATCAATTAATTTTAGATTTATTAATTGTAGAGCCAGTGTTGTTAGCATTGTGTTCAGAAAGTTGTCTCCTGTGCCAATGAGTTCAGGGATGATTCCCACTTTCTCTTCTGATAGATTTAATGTTTTCTGGATTTATGGTGAGGTTTTTAATCCACTTAGACTTTAGTTTTGTGCAGAGTAAAAAATATGAATCTATTTGCATTTTTCTACATGTAGATATCCAGTTAGACTAGCTTAATTTTTTGAAGATGCCTCCTTTTTTCCATTCTATGGTTTTGGCATCTTTGTCAATAAACAAGTGTCCATAGGTTTGTGAGTTTATTTCCTGGTCTTCAATTTGATTCCATTGATCCACCAGTCTGTTCCTATGCCAGTACCATGCAGTTTTTATTACTAATGCTCTGTGCTACCAGTTGAAGTAGAGAATGGACATACCTTCAGATGTTCTTTTCTTGTATAATATTGTTTTGACTAATTTTGTTTGTTTGTTTGTTTGTTTACTTTTCCATCTGAAGTTGGGAATTGTTGGTTCAAGACCTGTTAAGAATTGTGTTGGCAATTGGTTTCCCATAGTGAGGGGAACAAGGACTATTTCTAACAGGAACTCAATGACTGGCTCTTTGGCCTCCCCACCCCCCAAGGGAGGAGCAGTCCTGTTAGGCCACAGAAGACAGCTTTGCAGCCAGTCTTGAAGATACCTGATAAAACAGGATCAGATGAATGGGGAGATGGTCCCCCCCATCAGTGGACTTGGAAAGGGGCATGGTGGAGATGAGGGAGACAGGGAGAGACTGGGATGGAATGAGGGATCGGGACACGGCTGGGATACAGAGTTAATAAAATGTAACTGATAAGAAAAAAATAAAATTAAAAAAAAAGAATTTTGTTGGTATTTTCATGGGAAATGTAATGAATCAATAGGTTCCTCTTGTTAAGAGGACCATTTTTATATCAGGGTCTTCTATAGTACAGCTTGAGATCAGGGATGGAGATACCTCCTGAAAATCTTTTACTGTAGAGAATGGTTTTAGCAATTCTGGGTTTCTTGTTGTTCCATATGAAGGTGAGAATTTTTCTTTCAAGGTCTGTAAAGAATTGTGTTGATAATTTGATGGGAATTGCATTGAATCTGTAGATTGCTTTTGGTAAGATGGTGATTTTTACTATATTAATCCTGCCAAGCCATGAACATGGGAGATCTTTCCATCTTCTGATATCTTCTTCTAATTCTTTCTTCAGAGACTGGAAATGTTTTTCATACAAGTCTTCCACTTGCTTGGTTAGGTTCACACCAAGGTACTTTATGTCCTATTGTGAAGGGTGTTTCCCTAATTTCTTTCTTGGTCCTTTTGTCTTTTGTATACAGAAGGGCTACTGATTTTTTTTGAGTTAATTTTGTATCCAGCCACTTTGCTGAAGGTGTTAATCAGCTGTAGGAATTCCCTGGTAGAATTTTTTGGGTCACTCATGTATACTATCGTATCATCTGCAAATAGTGATACTTTGACTTCTTCCTTTCCAATTTGTATCCCCTTGATCTCCTTCAGTTCCTATCCAGAAAGGCAAAGAGGCTGGACATCCGAAGGAGAAAAGAGGGAACAAGTCAGGAGCCTGACACAGAGAATCTCTGAAAAGCTCTGCCCTGCAGACTATCAATGCAGATTCTGAGACTTATGGGCAACCTTTGGACAGAGTGCAGGAAATCTTAGGAAAGAAGTGGGAAACAGTAAGATCTGGAGAGGACAGGAACTCCACAAGGAGAGCAACAGAACCAAAAAATCTGAGCACAGGGGTCTTTCCTGAGACTGATACTCCAACCAAGGTCTATGCATGGAGATAACCTAAGACCCCTGCACAGATGTAGCCCATGGCAATTCAGTATCCAAGTGGGTTTCATTGTAATAGGAACAGGGACTGTCTCTGACATGAACTGATTGGCCTGCTCTTTAATTTACCTCCCCCTCAGGGGGAAGCAGCCTTACCAGGCCACAGAAGAAGACAATGCAGCCACTCCTGATGAGACCTAATTGACTAGGATCAGAAGGAAGGAAAAGAAGACCTCCCCTATCAGTGGACTTAGGGAAGGGCATGCATGCAGAGGGTGGAAGAAGGGAGGGATTGGGACGGGAGGAGGGAGGGCACCACAGGGGGGATACAAAATGAATAAAGTGTAATTAATAAAGAATTTTAAAAAATGAGGACCATTTTCCTGTGTTAATTTTGTGAGCATCAGAGATCTTTTCATCTTCTGATAGTTTCTTCAATTTATTTTTTCAGAGACTTGAAGTTCTTATCATACATGATTTTACTTGTTTGTTAGAGTTAGACTAATTTTATTTCAAGAATCAGTACATATACCCTTTATTTATAAATTTCAAGCAAGCCACACTGTGTACTCTTTTTTTAAAGCTATACCTTCTCTCCTAACTATGTCACACTCACCATTCCTCATCCCTTCTACCCCATATAACCTCAAAGGTATAAAATTATAATATTAACTATCTAATCTCATGCCATCTATTGTGATAAATAATTCATGTTCCATAACAGCTGCTGCTATTGAGGGTATATGAAATATTTTATCAGATGTAGTACATAATCCTCATACAACACTATGAAATTGATTACCCTTCAATTGGATATATAAGATATACAGAAAAAATACTCCTAAGCAAAGTTGAATATTTCATCCATATAACTAAGTGGTAAAAACTGGTAAACCAGAAACATGTTATACTTCCAGATAAATATATGATATTGCCTCTATTGAATAAGTTTGTATCTTCCTAATAATCAAATCATCAAAATCTGATTTAAATAAAATATGTAAGAACCTCATCAATTTATCCATAATGAATCTGAAATGTCTCTTGTGAACTCTTGCTGTAGATGTTGGTCACTAGCTTGGAAAGTTCTGAAAACTGTGGAAAGTAAGATCCACATAGCAGAAACAAGTCATTAAGGATGCATGTTTTGGGATATGCTATCTTTGACCACAGCTCATCTGTCCTGCTTCCTGTCTTTTGTGGTGTGAGCACCTGTACTTTTCCATTATTGCTAATGCCCATAATCTTATACATTAACAGACAGAGTCAGCTAATTATGGACTGATCCCTTAGACACAAAGAACCAAGTATTTTCTTTCTTAAATTGTTTCTGTCATTTGTTTTGACCACAGTATTACAAAATTAATACACCTGTTATCCATAAATTAATCTTTGACTATATATAATATAACATTATGTCCTGATGTAATGCCACATTATGTCCATGACCTTTACATAATAGTTAATTATAACTTCTTCTCCAAAGTGTCCTGTTTAGGATAACAAAGTTTGGAGTCAACCTCCACTATGTATTGGGCATTCTGTTGCAGTCCCAATGGAGTCCAGATAATCTGACTGTCATTGTGAAAAGAAACCAGGGGAAAGTATAGTTTAAAAGTCTTTCTGCCTCTATAATTAAGCTCAGAAAATGATTAGAGCTGCTATGAGAAATCAAGAAAAATAAAGTTGATCATTGCCTTGAGGGTATCAAGCAAACTGGGTGAACTAGAGTTTTCAAAGCTTCATATAAAACAAGTAGAGTAGCAAAACAAAGTTCTGACAAAACAGAAAACTTAACCAGATGATACCTTCTCAGAAAGCCAAAGCAACAGATGACCCCCCACTCAGTATTGAGGCGAAATGGCTCTAATTCAACAAAGTGAAAGGAAATGTTATCTGATAACTATCTAACCCAGAATGAGAGATGTCTGTCTTTTCAAATCTTGCCACAGTTCCTAGGAGTTGTTTAATAACAATTTAATGAATACATATACATTATTTGTATGTAAATAATGAAGAAATGTGAGAGTTTGTTTCATTTTTTCCAATTTATGTATTTATTTAATCACTTTAAAGCATAAGTTCTGCCTCTTTCCTCTTCTCCTCATAGTTCCACCTTCGGGCCTCCTGCTCATATTTCCCCTTCTCCTTCTTCTCAGAGAAGAGGAGCCCCCAAGTGGTACCAGCTCACCCTGGTACTTTATGTCACAGCAGAACTAAACACATTATCTCCCACTGGGATCTGATAATGCAGCCCAGCTAAGTGAAAGGGATCCAGTGGCAGACAACAGAGTCTGAGAAAGTCTCTACTCCCATTCTTCGGGCACCCACATATTGAACAGGCTGCACATCTGCCACATATATGTAGGAGGTCTAGGCCCAGACCCATCATGCTCTTTGGTTGGTGGTTTAGTCTCTGTGAGGCCCCATGGGTCCAGGTTAGTTTATTACGTAGATCGTCTTGTGGTGTCTTTGACTCCTCTGGTTCCCTCTTTACTTCCTCCCACTCTTTCTCAAAACCCCTTTATCTCTGCCAATTGTTTGGCTATGGATCTCTGCATCTGTTTCCATCATCTGCTAAATGAAGCCTCTCAGAAGATTGTTAGGCTAGGATCCTCTCTGCAAGATTAGGAGTGTAGCATCAATAGAGTCAGAAGTTGGTTCTCCTCCATGTGTTGGGTCTCAGGTTGGGCTAATCATTGATTTGCCATTTCCTCAACCTCTGCTCCATCTTTATCCCTACATTTGTTGTAGGCAAGGGGGTTAATTTTTGGTCAAAGATTTTATGGGTGGGTGTTTTTCTCCCTCACTCCACTGTAAGTCCCATCTGGCTACTAGAGATAAGTAATTTAAACATTTTTTGTTATTGTTAATTGTACTTTGGTATAATTCTTAGAAACCACTGCATATCCAAAATACTATTTTTACATTTTCATTAAAGATATTTAGATAATTAATGAATAATACCTTGAGCCACTGCTAAGATTTTCAGACTATGAAGACTATGTGGGCATTTAATTATACAGCATCCTTTCTTATTTATATTATTATTTATCCACTTATGTTTAGGCACAATTATTGAAAAGTATTTCACTAGAAGTGAAAAGCTTGTTTGTGAACTTGCTGTTTTATGTCACTGAGTTATGTGCTAAATTAACTACTACCTTCATGACTTCTATAACATTATTATCAGTTATGAAACTTAGTTTCTATGAGTTTGGAAGCATTTTTCCAAGTCTATCGCATACCATACTACATTTTATATCAGCTGGCAACATTTCCACAAGGGACAGCCAATACTTTAATAGTTATTATAAAACTGTACCACTGGGTGTATCAATCAGTTAGGAAATAAGATGATCATAAAAATACTGAGTCTACTAATCATTAAGCAAGGATACCTAGCTATTCATTTGCAGATTTTTAAGCTTATCACAACAAAATTTAGTTTTCATTATCTTGTTCATATATTTTTCAAATATTTTATTTTTTCAATATGCTTATAACTTTAGTTAGCTATTTGATTTCTTGTTTTTTCATAATGATTACAAATAAAATTTGTTTTAAAATGTTGCTTTTATATATTCTTACAGATTGTAAGATTATTGAAGTTGTTAATTCATTCAAACAATTTTCAGTAGGTTCTTTCAGAATATTATTAAATAAAATCAAAGTATTGATTGGGAAGTCATTTTATATTTTTTTCAATATCAAATGGTTTTATTTCCTTTGCAGCAAAATTTCCCTTGAAAAAAATCTATAGAAACCTATGGGAATATATCAGCATGTTGTTTCTGATATTAAGAGGAAAGTATTCAGGTTTCCAACATTAGGTAAGATACAACTGTGGAGTTTCCTGATATTTATTATAAGTTGAGAAGATTTTTGCGTTTGCTGAACTTATGATGTTTTAACCAGAAATGGATGTTATATTTGTTCAAATAGTTTATCTTTATTTATTTAGATAATCAGTTGAACCCAGAGCCTGTCTGAGACTACTCTTAAGGCTCAGAGGATAAAGATTGTGTTTCAATAAACAATAATTGTGAAGGTCTTGTTGTCCCTAATTTTTCAACTTACTATATCTCATTAGAAAACAATAATTGATAAATATTTAAAAAATAAGAGTAGACTGTAAGATTGTTCAACAGGCTCCTAGTCAACACTAACTCTCAACTTGACAAAGTCTAGATTCACCTAAGAAAACAGCCTTACCTGAGTAATTACCTGGACCAGACTGCCCTATGGGAGTATTTGTGGGGATTTGCTTTGATTAGTAATTAATGAAGGATGACTGACCCCACTGTGGGCAGCACAATCCCCTATAAAAAAGCTAACTAAACATTAACAACCAAGCAAGCTGGAAATCAATAGGTCTTCATGGTTTCTGCCTCATTTTCTTACTTGCAGATAAATATGTGAGCTCACAGCTTTTTTTCTGTTTGTTTCTTTTTGTAAACCAAATTAAATATTTTATATTATAACTTGCCTTTGTTGTTGTATTTTAGCACAGCAATACAAGATACTCTTCTAAGTTGCTATTGGTCATGATGTTTGACACAGCAAAAGAATGAAACTAGTCTATCATGTAAAGCATTTGCCACCAAGTCTAACAACCTGAGCTTGATACCTGAGACAAACATTGTTGGAGGAAAAATCCAATTCTAATGTCTTGTGACCTCTACACATGCACTGTGTCATGTGTGCACCCACAGAGATACACATGTACACATATGATAAATAAATATAATAGAAGTTATAAAATGTATATATGTAAAAATATAATAAAAGTTGTTAAAATTAGATAGAATAAGTATGCATTTGAACATAGTTTAGTTACAGATAGAAAAAACTGAGATTAAACAGATATTAATGTTGTTCTTTCATAAACATATATATTTTGTAGCAATCAGGAAATCGAGACTGGTTGTATTTATTGTAAAGTAGAACTGTGGTCAACTTTAAAGTCTATAATTGAGTCCTAGTCTATTTCTTTCTTGAAATGCAAAGACTAAATGAAAATATACTGAACTGCTTACAAATGATTAGATCCAATTTTTTTTAAAAAATAATGTGGGAGGAAGAAAAATAAGAACTAAGTTTGGTTTTGACCTTTAGTCTCACACAGTATAAGCTGTTCTGATTAATGAAGATGATTTCCAACTGGAACAATGGGTGGAAAGAGATCATGACCTCACAGAGCTGGAGTAGCACATGTGGGAGTTGCAGTGAAAACTTTTAAATGCTAAATAGATCTCCTGTAAACTGCTTTGGCATGTTATGCACCTCAAAGAAGAAAGTAGAAGCTTCCATACAAGGCTGGAGCAAAGCTCTCTATGTGTGATGGTAATAAACTATATCTCTCACAAATTTTGAAACTAATGATCCCATATGTTTCAGGTGCTAGTCACACCACAACCTTCTGACTCCCAATGCATGAAGCTAATTCCATAATAAATGAGTTTTGAAGTATGTTGGTAGATAGACTAAATAATTCTCTCATATACATGAAAGAAAGATTAGCCTTTTTGGAGAAGAAAGTCCAAGGGCAAGGGCAAAGAAATCAACAGTACCAGTGTAGTGATACATGGGTCTTAAGAAATAAAGGGCTTTATCATAAGACTAACATGGAGATAGTTGACTAAATTACAACAGAATAACAAAATCAATGATCTAAGGGCTCTCTCTGGACTCCGAAAGTGCTGCCATCATCTACAAATTTGTGTCATCATGACCACAAGATGTTGTCATCATCCTAGAAATCAACCTCACAACCACCTTCAAAGTCTAGAAGGGGAATAAAGCTACTTCAAACAAGCCTGTATCAGAGAAGGCTGCCCAAGGGCCATTGTTTCTGATTATACATCAAAATCTACAGGAATAGTCACATAGGTCACAGTGAGTAGTATGCACCATGCAGAGATGATGTAAAATAACAGGGTTAGGATTTTCTTTCCTGAAGATTGACAGTATAATTCTTCTCGGAATTAGAAAATACATCATATGCCAAAGAATTTGGAGTTGGGGGGAGAAATGTGAAGTTTCTATCATGGGACTCAGTCTACTATGGCAGAAAAGAAGGGGAAAGGAATTGGGCTTGCGTCAATCTATGCACAACCTATATTTTCCTATAATTTAGTACTAACTTGATCAATTTTTAGTAGGGCAAAGATATTCGTTTCCCTTCATGTTCACATGAATGATTTTGGATGAGAAATGTTGAATACATTCAAAATGGAAGGAGGCATTGTCTCTAACTCTATTGCCTGCTTTTGGGACTGTTTTCCCCAATTAGGTTGCCTAGTCCAGCCTTGATATGAGGTGTGTACCTAGTCTTATTGTAACTTATTTTGCAGTGTTCTGGTGATATCCCTGGGGGAATATGCTTTTCTTTTCTTTTTTTTCCTAGTAATTTACCTTTTTTTCCTTTTATCGTTTACTACAATTTATTCAATGTGTATCCCAGCTATGGCCCTCTCCCTTGTCTCCTCCCTCTTTTCCTTCTGTGTCCCTTATCCTATTCCACTGATAGGGGAGGTCCTCCTCCCCTTTCATCTGACCCTAGTCTATCAGGTCTCATCAGGACTGGCTGCATTGTCTTCCTCTGTGGCTGCATCCACCACCCCACTTCCGCCAGGGGCAGTGATCAGATAGCCTGCCACTGGGTTCATGCCAGAGAAAGCCCCTGCTCCCCTAACTCGGGACCCCACTTGGAGACTGAGTCTATGGGCTACATCTGAGCCAGGGTTACTCTTTTCTTCAAGGAACTAGAGAAGGAGTGGGTCTTGTAAAGAGGGAAAAATGGGGCAGAGAAGGAGAGGAGGGAAAGGAAAAGGTGATTATGATGTAATATATGAGAAGAACAAGTACCAAAACAGAAAAATGTTGCACACTTACTTATGTTAGAAATTTATTTAAGCAGTGCGATGCAACAGAATCCACAAAAGACTCATGTGCTTAGACTTTTGATGCTAATTCCGAAAAAACTATCCCAACAAAAACTTCAATAGATGATCAAATCATATACATGCAAAAACTAAGTCTCTATGAGAACTTTTGGGTCTTGGATAAAACACAACTCTGTTATTTTATTACTATCAATTTATTCAACATATCCTTTAAAATTACCAAGTAATAAATATTTGTTCATAATAAAATCTAGAAGCCATAAATGTATAGATATGAACTCTAATTTGGAAAGACTGACAAGTGGATGAGAAGACAAAACTTCCATAAAATTAATCATTTGAGAAAAAATTCCCATAGTCTTGTCTAGAAAAATTAAAGGGCCTATTTCAGAGAGACTGCTATTAAAGACAAACATTGAAAGAAGCTTTAATTGGAAATAAGTCAAAGGCATTAGGGTTAAAAAACTAATCAAACTCATTGTGAACACCATGGTTTCATATGGTACTACACAGTTTTTTTTAATTATTTTTATTAATTACAGTTTATTCACTTTGTATCCCCCCTGTACCTCCCTACCTCCTCCCCTCCCAACCCCACCCTCCCTCTTCCTCACCCGTGTCCCTCTCCCAGTCCATTGATAAGGGAGGTCCTCCTCCCCTTCCTTCTGATCCACGTCTATCAGATCTCATCAGGAGTGGCTGCATTGTCTTCTTCTGTGGCCTGGTAAGGCTGGTACTATACAGTTTTAAGTATATTCACACCTGTGGCTTTTAAGAAAGACAGCATAATATCCACATTACAGTGACAAACTTCAGTTTAGATGAGAGGCAGTGACTTTCCTAACATCTATTCAAATGGGAGGTACACGAAATTAGATATCTCTGGGAGGAGTTTGAGTACTCTTTGTTTTGTAGCTGCATACTTCATTCTTAGATGTAGTTGTCAGATTTCTTAATGGGAGAAATCTTTTACTTACTATATGATTTTGACAGCTTGACACATAAAAACATAATTAGAAATAAAAAATTACGACAATAGATGCCAAAATATTTGGAACACATGGGTGTCAAAAGAAGATCTGTCTCTTCCTAATTGTAATTGCTCTTGACACTGTCATTAGAAAATAAAATCTTTCCCTTTCAAATGAACTGAATTGATAAACTGAATTGTCCTCCCTCTTCTTCTCTAAAAGTCCAGATGCTAAGAAATGCTTATTCTCCTGGATTGGACTGCTTTTGTGAATAGACTTTTTTTTTAACCAATGTAAAAAAATACAAGACTTTGCTATATTAAGTAGCTTTTGGTGGCTAGAGAGATAGGTTCATGGCTAAAAGTACTTACTACGCTTGGAGAGGACCCAAATGCAGTTCGCAGAATTTACATCAGGCTCATAACCCCTTTAACTTGAATTCTAGGAGATCCAGTGTCCTCCCAAGGGAAAAAAAAAAAAGCAATAGTTCTGCTCAGGTGTAACATCTATGAACCACAACAATGATCAGCAAATGAAGAGATATCCAAGGATGTAGTAGTAGCATTTATATCTTGGGACTAACCACAGCTGTATGATTGGACTAAGGTCCACTCAGTAGGAGTAAATTTATCCCTGGAGCTATAAACCTAATCAGCTACTGATGACTGATACTGGCAGGGTTGTGCACTGTAGGCTAGAAGAGAACCTACTGCTGCTGTTTTTCTAAACCAGTACAATTACCAAATGCATTCTAAAGACCTGAACTGGTATCCATAGGTAAGTATATATCTCACCTATCATCAAAGAAGCACCCCTTTTTTGAAAAAGATGGAGACAATTCCAAAGACCCCCAGTGATCAGTATAAAGATAAGAACTGACTAGATACCCATCCCTAATTGATATATCAGTAATACAATCCTACTCCAAAGGATCAAATACCATCACAAAAGAGGGAATGAAACTTTTATAACAGCTATAAGGCCAGGACATCTGCTACCAGTGGTGCCTGCTATATTTTACAGGGAAAATGCACCTATAGATTCTTAACAATATGGTCACTTAAAGCAAAGCTGCACAAAGTGATATCACAATTTGGATGAAGGAAATATTACAATAGATGAAAAGCTGTGGGCAATTAATGGCTAATGAGAAAGGAAGAATCAGATCTCCACTAGGCATGATCTCTTAGGAAGGTTATCCAGTCTCAAGTGGTCAGTGCTAAGTCCATATACATAAAAGCAACAGGAAATTGACTCAGCAGGCTATAATTAAAGATATTTGTGTGTGTATATATACTTTTTTAAAATTTTAATCACAGGTCATTCACTTGTACCCCAGCCTTAGCCCTTTCTCTCTTTCCCTCCCAATTCTAACCTCCCTTCCTCATCTCCTTGATGACCCCTTCCAAGCCCACTGACAGAGGAGATCCTCCTCCCCTTCCATCTGACCCTAGCCTATCAGGTATCTTCAGGACTGGCTGCAATGTCCTTATCTGTGGCCTAGCAAGGCTGCTCCTCCCTTAAGGCGGGAGGGGGAGGAAGATCAACGAGCCAGTCATTGAGTTCATGTCAGAAATAATCCTTGTCCCCTTTGCTAGGGAACCACTTGGATACTGAGCTACCATGGGCTACATCTGAGCAGGGGTTTTAGGTTATATTCATGCATGGTCCTTTGTTGGAGAAACAGTCTCATAGAAGACCCCTGTGCCCTGATATATTGTATATGTACTTTCATTTTATATTAAATATTTTATCATATAAAATTTACTTTTATATTGTGAGTATTTTGCTTGCATGTATACTCTTGACTTATCTAAATTAGTTTGAATAAAAAATTACACAACAAACACTATGCTAAAATATAAACCTGCTTCTTCTCAAAGTGGAGACCTATCTCTCTGATTTTTGGGAAATGAAAATTAAAGAGAGAGAAAAAAGTGAAAGAAAATTTTCAAAAACATCCTCAGGGTTGAATAATTGAAGTGAAAAGATAGTTTTATCACTTACAATTCCCAGTTAAGCAAGTTGACTTCCACAAAGAAATCACATCAGATGAAGGTGTTGTTTTAATGAACACAGAAGGAAACTGTTTTTATTCTGTTTAATCATGGAGCTGAAAATAGGTAGAAGAGAGGGAAAAGGGTGAAAAGCTCATTGGAACTAGAACTCAAACAAATGAGCTTTTTTAAAATGGCAATTTTAATTGTAATTGGGTTCATCCTTTTGCTTCATGTATTATTTACTGACTTATTACAAGAAATATGAACACTCTGCAGACATCATGCACTTAGACATACCTTTTGTTGCAAGTTTCTGGGATCTTTGAAGAGGTACAGTGTAGAGTTACTCCATTATCAAACCCTTATTCATATCTCAATTGTACATAAATGTTTTAATTATTTTAAGTCATATATTTGCCAGTTCCACTTGGCTTCAAAGAATCAAAAGGGATGTTACATTGTCCATGGTCTTCAAAGGCAGGAAGCATAAATGTTTAAATTATACATTTGTATCTAGGCTCTTATTAAATGGACATTTCCATAATTTCATTTTATATAACACCATCAAAAAGCTACCCAGGCTTTTATCTCTTTTTCTGCTGATATATTTCAATTATCATTAGGAAAGACCTTAGCAAAATTAATTATAAATGGTACCATGGATAAAAGTCATTTTGTACAAGGTAGCATTACTATTTTACCCTAAATTTTAATTTATTTATTCACTTTACATTCTTTTTGTAGCCCCATCCCTCCTCCAACTCAACCCCATGCTCCCTCTCTTCCCCTCCCCTTTTCCTTAGAAAAGGGAAGCTCCCTTTCTAATCATGCCCAGCTCATCAAGCTGCATTACAACTGAACCTGTCCTCTTTCCCTGTGGCCTGGCAAGGCAGTCCTGCCAGGGAAAAGTTGGAAAGTGAGTCCATGTCCAATGTAGTTCACAATTTCCTTGCTAGAGGACTCACGTGAGGGTAAAGGACCTGCCCATCTGCTACAACTTTGTAGGGGACGTAGGTCCAGTTCGTGCATGTCCTCAGTTGATGCTTCAGTCTCAGCCAGTCCCTCTGGGCTCTGGTTAGTTGACTCTGTTGGTCTTCTTATGGAGCTCTTGTTTCTTTTCTCTCCAGGTTCTTTTCTCTTTGATCTCATTTTTCCACAAGATGCCTTACACATCACCCGATGTTTCCTGTGAACCTTGGCATCTGTTTTGAGGTACTGCTAGGTAGCACCTCTCAGAAGACAACCCTGCCAGGCTCCTGTCTGCAAGATTAGCAGAGTGTCAAGGGCTGGCACTCTCCAGGAGAGTGGATCTTTGCTTGAGATCAGGCATGTGTTAGGTACTCCTTCTATCTCTGTTCTGTCTGCTTTACCTTCTTCGCCTTGCACATCTTATGGGAAAGGAAAACTTTGGTTCAATGTTCTGCGGATTGGTATTCCCTTCCCTCTGCTAGGAGACTAGTCTAGGTTAGTGGGTGTCCTTTTCAGTCTCTATGGTCTCTGCTACTAGGAGTCTCTGCTTGAGTACCCTTCATATCCTCCCAGGAACATACCCTGACTTAGGTCTCCAGCTAAGAGATGCCCGCTCACCTCAATTTCTCTTTTCTCTGCAGTCCTTCTGTCCTCTCACCCTTGCACCCCCCAGGTCTGTTCTCCACCCTTTTAACTATCTGTGCCTCCTCTCTTACCTGGTTCCCTCTCTTCAGGCACTCCCTCTGTCTACTCTATCTTCCCTTCCAAGTGAAATGTATGCATCCTCCCTTGGAGCTTCTGTGTTACTTCTCACCCTTGAGACTGTGTCTTATAGTATGCTTATCCTTTACTATATGGCTAAAATCCACTTATGAGTACACACCATGTGTGTCTTTCTGGGTCTGGGTTACCTCACTCAGGATGATATTTTCTAGTTTCTTCTATTTGCCTGAAATTGTCATGATTTCTTTGTTTTTAATAGTTAAGTAGTATTTCATTGTGTGAATGTGCCACAATAGTTAAGTAGTATTTCATTGTGTGAATGTGCCACAATTTCTTTATCCATTCTTTGGTTGATGAACATCTAGGTTTTTTCCAGATTTTGGCTATTGTGTTATAAGAATGTAAAGTCAAACACAAGTGGTTGGCAATGAATAAATGACTATAAAAGATTCTGAAGATAGCTCAGAGATTTTTATCTCAGTATACACAACATTCCAACTATTTAAATTATGGCCATCATTGTCCATTTTTTTGTAACCTTACCTTGGTTTGTTAGATGTCAACTTTGGCTAAGTCAACTATGCCTTGTGCTTGACTGGGCCTTCCAGCTGCCAATGAAATTATGCTCTTTTTTATCCTGGATTATATGTCCAGCCTGAAGTTTACTACTGTTCCTTATTTTAGTAACTCTCAGAGGCTAAGTTCTCACATTGCTACAGATTTTCTTGGTTTCCTTCTATCTAGTGCTTTGTCTATAGGGGAGTCTAGGATAGTCTCGTTCCAAACATTTTAAAAACTGTCCTTATACAAAATTTTGCCGTGTTAATTATATAGAATATATGAATAGGCAACAATATGTTGCATACATTTGGAATGGGGTAGCTATGAGACAGACAATTAGAAAATGTTGAGACTGACTCTATTTTTTCCAGAGCCCTGTCTTTCCTCTCACCTGGTCAGCCTAAAATTTGTATAGCAAACTACAAACTTTTATTTACCTCGTTCAGTGTTCTCATTCCCACTGTTGTAATCTTAACACATTTTTAACTCTAACATTTGTTTTTGTAATATCAATATTATATATAAAAGCACATTCAACTTTAAATTAGCTTAGCTATTAGAGAAATCACTAAAAAATGTTTCTCAAAGAATTAAAAAAATATAAGTATCATAAGATGTACATTTTCCACTATAGGAATAAAAGTGATATGTCAAATAGACATCTACCTCCTCATGTTTGTTACAGTATCTATTCACAACATCCAAAAACTAGAAACAATCAGTCAATGAATAGGGACAGAAAGCCTGGCACATGCATAATAGCATAATATTTGGCCATTAAAAATTATCAAAGTCATATGATTTGTAGTAACATATATGGAGAAAAAAACATTTGTAAGTAATGAAATGAGCGAAGCACAGAAAGACAAGTGTCTCAATAAGGTGAGCATATATGGAAACTTAAAATATTAATATATAAGTGAGAACAGAATGGTGATTTTTCAGGAGAAGTAGAAGGCAGAAAATGATGTGGCAGGTAGACTAGTAACAACTAATGCACAGTTATAAAAGAAAAGAAACTTTAGGAGTTGGTTATATAAACAGCAGCACTGTATATTTGAAAAATATATTTATATTTATATTTTCAGAGATTTTTATTTCTGTATAAGCAACATTTCAAATATCTTAAGTATGGTCATCACTGTGCATTTTTTGTAACTTTGCCTTGGCTTCCTAGATGTAAGCTTTGGCTAGGTCAACTATCCCTTGCTCTTTATATTTCAAAAACTACTTTATATTTCAAAAAATACTAAAACGGAGCTGATTCTCAAAAAACTATATATGGCACATATTTACAGATAAAGATGTAGATGTAACCTATGACAGCTCAGTCTCCAAATGGACTTGCTAGTAATGGGAACAGGTGTTGTCTCTGACATGAACTAAGTGGCTGGCTCTTTGATCACCTCCTCCCAATGGGGGAGCAGCCTTACCAGGCCACATAGGAAGACAATGCAGCCAGTACTAATTAGACCTGATAGGCTTGGATCAGAGGAAATGTGAAGAGGACCTCCCCTATCAGTGGACTGGGGAAGAGGCATGGGAGGGAGGAAAAGTGGAATTGGGAAGAGATGAGGAAAGGGGCTACATCTGGGATACAAAGTGAATAAATTGTAATAAATAAAAAAAATTTAAAGATGTAAATCAAGGCGATAAAAGTTGAAAAGAAAGAAGCCAAAGTATTATTACTCACATATGATATGATAGTATACATGAGTGACCCCAAAAATTCTACCAGGAAACTTCTATAGATGTTAAACTGCTTCAGCAAAGAATCTGGATACAAAATTAACTCAAAACAAAAGAAAAATGGGCTCAGAAAAAAATTAGAAAAACAACACTCTTCACAATAGCCACAAAAAGCATAAAGTATCTTGGGGTAACTTTAACCAAGTAAGTGAAAGACTTGTATGAAAAACAAACTTCAAATCCCTGAAGAAATAAATAAAGAAGATATCAGAAGATGGAAAGATCTCTCATGCTCATGGTAGCTCTCATACCAAAAACAATCTACCAATTCAATGAAATGCCCATCAAAATACCAACACAATTCTTTACAGACCTTGAAAGAACAATTCTCAACTTCATAGGGGGAAAAAACCAGAATGCCTAAAACAATCCTGTATAATAAAAGATCTTCTGGAGATATCTCTATCCCTGATCTCAAGCTGTATTATAAAGCAAGAGCAATAAAAACTGCATGGTACTAGCATAGAAACAGACTGGTGGATCAATGAAATCTACTGAAGACCAAGAAATGAACCACACACCTATGGACACCTGATTTTTGACTAAGAAACCAAAACCATACAATTGAAAAAGACAGCATCTACAACAAATGGTGCTGGTTTAACTGGATGTAGAAAAACAGAAATACACCCATATCTCTTACCCTGCACAAAATTAAAGTTCAAGTGGCTCAAAGATCTCAGTATACAACCAGACACACTAAATCTGAAAATGTGGGGAAGAATCTTGAACTCATTGGCACAGGAGACAATGTCCTGAACAGAAAAATAACAGTTAAGGCTCTAAGATCAACAATTAATAAATGGAATCGCATGAAACTGAAAAGCTTCTATACAGCAAAGACACTGTCATCAGACCAAAACAACAGCCTACAGACTGGGAAAGGATCTTCACCAATCCTACGCCTGATAGAGGGCTAATATCCAGAATATATAAAGGACTCAAGAAATTAGACACCAACAAACCAAATAATCCAATTAAAAATGGGGTACAGAGCCAAAAAGAGATTTCTCAACAGAAGAATATCTAATGAGAGAGAAACACTTAAAAAAATGCTCAATGTCCTTTCTCATCAGGGAAATGAAAATCAAAACGACCTTGAGATTTCACCTTACACCCATCAGAATGGCTAAGATCAAAAACTCAAGTGATAACACATGCTGGAAAGGAAGTGGAGAAAGGAAACCCTCCTCCACTGCTGGTGTGAGTGCAAACTTGTAAAACCACTTTGGAAATCAATCTGGTGCTTTCTCAGAAAATTGGGTATAGCACTACTTCAAGACCCAGCTATACCACTCCTGGATATATACCCAAAAGATGCTCATCCATTCAACAAATACATTTGCTCAGCTATGTTCATAGCAGCTTTAGTAATAATAGTCAGATCTGGAAACAACCTAGATGTCCCTTAACCAAAGAATGGATGCAGAAATTGTGGCACATTTACACAATGGAATACTACTCAGTTATCAAAAAATTAGGAAATCGTGAAATTTGTAGGCAAATGGATGGACTGGAAAAGATCGTCCTGAGTGAAGTAACCCAGAACCGGAAGGACATGCATGGTATATACTCACTTATAAGTGGATATTAGCCATATAATATAGGATAACAATACTACAATCTACTGACATAAAGAAGCTAAACAACAAGGAGCACCCTAGGGAAGATACTTAATTCTCATTCAGAATGGCAAACAGGATAGATAAAGGAAGCAGTTGAGAGGAAACAGGAAGGGAGCCTACCATAGATGTGCTCTGACAGGCCTCACCCTACAGGGGATTGAAGCAGATGCAGAGGCTTTGGACAGGTGGCAGGGAGTCTTATGAAAGGTGGGGAGGGGACCATATAAGGGCTCAGAGGGGGACAGGAGCCCAATAAGGAAGCCAACAAAACCAAAAATTCTGGGCCCAGGAGGGCCTGCAGATTCTGATGAACCAACCAAGGACCATGCATGGGGAGGACCTAGATTCCCTGCTCAGATGTTGTCCATAGGCTGCACAATCTCCATGTGGGTCCTGAGTAAGGGAGCTGGGGCTCAGTTCTCTGACATGAACTTGGTTGCCTGCTTTTTAATCACTTTCCCTGGCGGTGTGATCTTGCCAGGCAACAGAGGAAGAGGATCCAGACAGTTTTGGTGAGACTTGATAGATTAGGGTCAGATGGCAAGGGAGGACTTCCACTTTCAGTGGACTATGGGAAGGACATAGGCAAGAAAGAGAAAGGGAGGGAGGGACTGGGAGGAGATGAGGGAGGGGGGCTATAATTGGGTTTTAAAATGAATAAACTGTAAAATAAAAATAAAAATAGAAAATAAAATAAAATAATTTTTAAAAGGTAAAAATTTTTCCCCTGATTTAAACATCATGACTTGTGTATATATATATATATGCATAATATAAAATTATCACCATATACATATATATGTATAGGTGACTGGCAAAAAATAGGACTGGCAAGATTGTTCAGTGGGCAAAGCACTTTCCTCCAAACTTGATGCCCTGAGTTCAGATAACCAGAACTCACATGGTGCAAGCAGAAAATCACCAAGTTGTTCTCTGAATCTCCACCCATATGCCATGCACGTGTGTGCTTACGCACATACTTGCATGCCTGTAAATATACAAAACAAAATTTTAAAGTAATTTAATTTTTAAATAAAAATTGATAGTATAAAATAACATCAAAAAATACATTTTCCCTAATATGATAACTTTGCTAATCAAATGAGTGTTCAATTATTCTACTCAAAGTAATTTTGAGCAAACAGATTCACTTCATTCGTTTTCACAAAAATAGCTACTTCCCAGATGCACAAATACAAATAGCCATGGTCTGCTGGGTGATATTTCTCTAAAATAAAAGTAGTGATTGGTGAATAAAAAAATGATAAATAAATGATTATTCCTTTGATTCTATTAATCACACAATTGTTTCTTCAAGTTCAATATGAAAGAGAGGTTTCATGCATACCTTCCATTCTAATACAATGTATTAAAAAAATCATGTATTCAGGGATCAAAATTTAATGGAATTGTCATTTGCTATGTTATCAAGGACAGCCATTTCTCTGTTTAATTGCTTATGCAATTAATGCAATTTTATGCTACTGCTATAATTTTTTTCTAAGGCACAGTCAGCATTATCATTGTTTGCAACATCGATGAAAGAAAAGTAGTGTTAAAATAATATCTTGGTTTTGTAAAAATAGTCTTGGCCTTACAAGCCTTTTTAGAAGGTTTCCCCAGCATTTCTCTTTTCTATCAAAAAGGACATCAAGAAAAGAAATGATAGGTATTAATACTACTATTAATAGGTATTAATACTAATTTTTCTGATGTATGAACCTTAACCTTATAATAAGAGTGTAGATAGAATGGCCAATAAACAATAAGGGTTATTTTAATATGCAAGTTCATCTACAAGGAATTACAGAATGAAATCACAGTAATAAAATGATTAAGTGGAGGCCCACAAAATTCAACATCATTTTCACAGTAATTTTTGGAAGGTGTACTTTTCTTGTGTAATATTACTATAGAGTTCAAAGTTTTCAGGAGCAAGATAACATCTTCAGCTAAAACAGAATACCCTCTGTGTAATAGGTATCCACTGAGGTGAGTCTGTTCATCTCTTTCTAAGTGAATAGTAAGCAAAGTATCTCCTTTTTTTCAGTAAATGTTTAATATTCAGCACTTTTCTTTCAGCCTACACCTGCCCACCCCTTGAGTATAGCTAGTACTTCTTGAGAAGGCTTGCAAAGAATATTTAATCAGTATTACAATTACATAAAATAGTTATAGAACCACAAAATAATTATTTTTAGTTGAAATGACTCCTTCATTCAGTATTATTTGAATATATTCCTCTGTCCTGTGACTTCCCTCATATCTTCTCTATCTCCTAATGTATCTGACATGGAGATAGAGTAGTATCAATAGTTCTTATTCTGTGATTAAGTTATTCACTGAAAATGAAACAAAAGTCTCTTGCTGATGCTTTGTAGAATTAATATCACAAATGGCTTTATTACCAAAAGCAATACACAAATTGAAACCAATTACCAATTTTCAATGATGTTTTTCATAGTTATAGAAAAACAATCCTAGACCAACAAAGCTAAAAAAAATCTGAGCCCAGGGGTTTTTGCAGAGATTGATGCACCTACCAAGTACCATGCATGGAGAGGACCTAGACCACCCGTCCAGATGTAACCAATTGGCAACTCAGTCTCCATTTGGATTCCTGACTAAGGGGAGCAGGGTCTGCCTCTGTCATGAACTCAGTTGCCTGCTCTTTGATCATTTGCCCCTGGTGATGTGGCCTTGCCAGGCTACAGAGGAAGAGGATCCAGGCAGTCCTGATGAGACTTAACAAGCTATGAACATATGGCAATGGTGGAGAACTCCCTCTTTCAATTGACTAGGGAAGGAGATGGGGGAAAGAGGGAAGGAGGGTGGGACTGGGAGAAGTTGAGGGAGGGGGGATTCAATCAGGATTATATGATAATAAATTGTGAAAAAAATAAAATTAAAAAAAAAGTAATCTTAAATTTCTATATGAAACTAGAAAAGGTTGTAAACAAAGTAATCATGGGCAAGAGAAAAATGTTAGAAATTTCAGGACATAGTAACAAATATAACACATTTACAACAATGTATAGAATAGAGTGCCCATAATTAAACCCAAATATCAAAAGATACCTGATTTGTGATAGGAATGGAGGGGGGGAAATCTTCAATCAATTATTCTGATGACACTGATATCTACTTATAAAATAATAAACTAGACCACTATCTTTCACACCATACACTGCTTATAGGGTTGAAAAGTAGCATGCCCACTTGGAAGTGGCAACAAACTGGTCTGAAAACATTTTTCACAAATTTAAATGATCATGAGATTTATTTTATGCATTACTTTGAAAAAATGGTAGACTCCAAGGGGAGTCATGAGCAAAATGTATTTAAACTGCCTTATCTACCAAGGCTGTTGGCAAGACACATATCAAACTATAATATTAAAAGTGCTTCAGATATATTGACACCATATACTCTATATCAGATTTTGGATTCTGGAAAACCTTTAAAAGTGGCTATAATATCCACATTTTATACATGAATAGTCAAGAATTTGAACAAATCCCATGTCAAGGAGGCAGAGAACTAGTTTTAAAACATATCTGCTCTAAGGCTAATTTTCTTCCCAAATATGGAAATAAATATATATGTTCTCATATAAGTAAATAGAAGAAAAATCTCTTTCTCAGAAATTCATTACTACATTTACATAATATCCATTATTTCTTTGCTTTAGTCTATTTAACATCTATACTTCGCTTTACAGGCTCAAAAACATAAAAACAGACAAAGATAATTTTAGAAACTGAACTACTGCTTATCCAAAAATTAGCTGCTCTGAATAAGTGAAATTACGTTTACAACCACATAAACTGTACCCAAAATGCTTTTAAAAGACCAAAATGCTTTTAAACACTCACTACAAATGTATTTATATGTTGAAATAAGCATTGGAACACCAAAAGATAAAAAGGATTATACTAAGACTGAATTAAGAGGCAGTTGTAGACCCTGACAAATCCTGCTTTCTGCAAGATTATTTACAAGAAAGAAAAATAAAGACTCCAAGGCCTTGGCTGTTGAGCAGAAAAGCATGTTATCAAATGAAATCAGAGAATCACACTTAATTTTTCACAGGAGACATGACTGTTTGGCTCAACTGTTTGCTTTTTACTCCTTACAGATTTTCTAAAACATTTAAAATTCCTACACTGAAAATGCCTTTCCCCAGACTAGGATCAGAGGGAATGGGAGAAGGACCTCCCTTACCAGTGGACTGTGGGAGAGCCACATGTGGAGAAGAGGAAGAGTGGGTGGGATTGGGAGGGGCGGAGGGAGGGAGCTACAGCGGGGATACAAAGTGAATAAACTGTAATTAATAAAAATAAAAATAATTTAAAAAATGAAAATACCTTTCTCCATAGTCCAGCACAAACTTAATTCTATGCTGAGACTTTCAGGTTCTTAACTATCTAAAATTATCTAACAATCATGACAGAATAAGGTATAGTGAACAGAAGCAAAAACCATGAGGCAGGAAAGAAATGCATGTAGAGGCTCAGATGGTGAACCAACAGTGGCTCTTCTGCTGAGTGTGCCTTAAAATAACATACATGGCTTCCTGGCAAACAGACTGCTGGGGCTTAGCCCAGAGTTTCTGATTCAGTATGTTGGAAGTGGGCCCAAGAATTTACATGTTCATAACTTTTTTTGATACACTCTGAGTATGTCTAAGGATCAGATTTACATGTCCAGCAAAAGTTTGTATACTAAAGGCTTGGTTCCCAGTGCAAAAGTGTGAGATGGTGGGACCTTTGGAGGGTAACCAGTTTCTAAAACTCTAAGCACATTAGTGGAGTAATCCATTTATGGTTCAACAGCTGATTGTACTCTTAGAAAGGGATACGAACTTAGCATATGTGGCTTACACAGAAGAAAGTCTCTGTCTGTGTATCTCTCTGTATTTATCTTTTTTTATTTATCTACTTTGTAGTTGCTATGAAGTAATTGTGCTCTAACCCATGCACTCCCATGATGTACTGACTGAAATCTCTGAAACTATAAGTTGATTTTCTATGATATTTTTTCAAAACCATAGGAATGTGACTAACATAACATTTATGTTGGGCTTGGGAAGTAACACTCCATACAAAACTTCTAACCAGCTTCATTATTTACATAAAGCTATCCTTCAGATGTTTAGGTAATAGCTGATAAAGAGAACTGTTTTGTCATTTGTTAAATTTACAAAATATATAAATCAAAGAATTCCCAGAGAGCTAAAAGAAGAAATAGGTAAATATTATGCAAAAATAAAGCTTGGGAAGAAACTTATCAAAGATACCAGAAAAGCCCCTGCACAGGTGTAGCCCATAGACTCAGTTTCCAAGTGGGTACCCTAGTAAGGGGAGTAGGGTTTGTCTCTGGCATGAACTGAGTGGCAGGCTCTCTGATCACCTCTCCCTTGGGGGTGCAGCATTGCCAGGCCACAGAGAAAGATGATACAGCCAGTTCCGATGAGACTTAATAGGCTAATGTCAGAGAGAAGGGGAGGAGGACTAGGGAAGGAATATAGGGGAAGAAGAGGAAGGGGTGGGGTTGGGAGGAGACAAAAAAGAGGGCCACAGCAGGGACACAAAGTGAATAAATTGTAATAAATAATAAATAAAAACAATTTTTAAAATATATAGGAGAAGATATCAACTGTACCAGCAGTCACCATATTGAGTTAACACTTGTAGAGCACTTCACATACGAAAAAAAGAATACATGCTACTATTTAATGACTATGGACTCAAATACACCATAAACCAAGCCATGTATTTCACAAGTTTAAAAGAAGTAAAATAATATAAATTGGTGATCCACCATATTAACAAACTGAAAGAAAAAAAACACATGATAATCTCCCTAGATGCTGAAAAAGCATTTGACAAAATCCAACATCCATTCATGTTTAAAGTATTAGAGAGATCAGGGATACAAGGCACATATCTAAACATAGTAAACGCGATATACAGCAAGCCTATAGCCCACATCAAACTGAACGGAGAGAAACTTAAAGCAATCCCACTGAAATCAGGGACAAGACAATGCTGCCCACTCTCTCCATATCTCTTCAACATAGTGCTGGAAGTCCTTGCTAGAGCAATAAGACAGTTGAAGGAGATCAAGGGGATACAGATGGGAAAGGAAGAAGTCAAATTATCACTATTGGCAGATAATATGATAGTATACATGAGTGACCCCAAAAACTCTACCAGGGAACTCCTACAGCTGATAAACACCTTCAGCAAAGTGGCCAGATACAAAATTAACTCAAAAAAATCAGTAGCACTCTTGTATGCAAAAGACAAAAGGGCTAAGAAAGAAAATAGAGAAACAACACCCTTCACAATAGCCACAAATGACAAATGGTTGGTGTAACCCTAACCAAGCAAGTCAAAGACTTATATGAAAAAAATTTCAAGTCTCTGAAGAAAGAATTAGAAGAAGATATGAGAAGATGGAAAGATATCCCATGCTCATGGCTTGCCAGGATTAACATAGTAAAAATGGCCATCTTACCAAAAGCAATCTACAGATTTAATGCAATTCCCATCAAATTGCAAACACAATTCTTTACAGACCTGGAAAGAAAAATTCTCAACTTCGTATGGAATAACAAGCAACCACGAATTTCTAAAACAATCCTCTACAATAAAAGATCTTCTGGAGGTATCTCCATCCCTGATCTCAAGCTGTACTATAGAGCAACAGTTATAAAAACTGCATGGTACTGGCATAGAAAAAGAATGGTGGATCAATGGAACCGAACAGAAGGCCCAGAAATAAACCCACACACTTATGGACACCTGATTTTTGACAAAGATGCCAAAACCATACACTGGAAAACGATAGCATCTTCAACAAATGGTGCTGGTCCAACTGGATGTCTACATGTAGAAAAATGCAAATAGATCCATACTTATCACCCTGCACAAAACTGAAGTCCAAGTGGATCAAAGACCTCAACATAAAACCAGACACATTAAATCGGCTAGAAAAAAAAGTGGGAAATACCCTAGAACTCCTTGGTACAGGAGAAAGCTTCCTGAACAGAACACCAACAGCACAGGCTCTAAGAGCACCAATCAATAAATGGGACCTCATGAAACTGAAAAGCTTCTGTAAAGCAAAGGACACCGTCATCAAAACAAAGCGACTGCATACAGATTGGGAAAGAATCTTCACCAACCCTTTATGTGACAGAGGACTCATATCCAGTATATATAAAGAATTAAAGAAGCTGAAATGCAGCAATCCAAGTAATCCACTTAAAAAATGAGGAACAGAGCTAAACAGAGAATTCTCTGTAGAGGAATATCAAATGCCAGAGAAGCACTTAAGTAAATGCTCAACCTCATTAGGCATTAGGGAAATGCAAATCAAAACAACCCTGAGATTTCACCTTACACCCATCAGAATGGCCAAGATGAAAAACTCAAGTGACAACACATGCTGGAGAGGTTGTGGAAAAAGGGGAACCCTTCTCCACTGCTGGTGGGAATGTAAACTAGTACAACCACTCTGGAAATCAATCTGGCGCTTTCTCAGACAACTAGGAATAGCGCTTCCTCAAGATCCAGCCATACCACTCCTAGGCATATATCCAAAAAAGGCTCAAGTACACAAAAAGGACATTTGCTCAACCATGTTTGTAGCAGCTTTACTTGTGATAGCCAGAAGCTGGAAACAACCCAGATGCCCCTCAACTGAAGAATGGATGCAGAAATTGTGGTACATCTATACAATGGAGTATTACTCAGCAATGAAAAATAAGGAAATCATGAAATTTGCAGGTAAATGGTGGGACCTGGAAAGGATCATCCTGAGTGAGTTGGCCCAGAAGCTAAAAGACACGCATGGTATATACTCACTCATATAAACATACAACATAGGATAAACCCAATAAAATCGGTACATCTAAACAAACTAAGCAAAAGAGAGGACCCTAACTAAAATGCTCAATCCCCATCCTGAAAGGCAAAGAGGATGGACATCAGAATAAGAAGAAAACAGGAAATAACCTAGGAACCTGCCACAGAGGGCCTCTGAAAGCCTCTGCCCTGCAGACTATCAAAGCAGATGCTGAGCCTGATGGCCAACTGTCGGGCAGAGTGAATGGAATTTTAGGTAAGAAGTGGGAAATAGCAAGAGCTGGAGAGGACAGGAACTCCACAAGGAGAGCAACAGAACAAGAAAATTTGAACACAGGGAACTTCCCAGAGACTCATACTCCAACCAAGGACTATTCATGGAGATAACCTAGAACCCCTGCACAAATGTAGCCAATGGCAGTTCAGTTTCCAACTGGGTTACATAGTAATGGGAAGAGAGACTGCCTCTGACATAATCTGATTGGCCTGCTCTTTGATCACCTCCCCCTGAGGGGGGAGCAGCCTTACCAGGCCACAGAAGATGACAACGCAGCCACTTCTGATGAGAACTGATAGTCTAAGATCAGAAAGAAGGAGAGGAAGACCTCCCCTATCAGTGGACTTGGGGAGAGGAACATGCATGCAGAAAGGGGAGGAAGGGTGGGATCGGGAGGGGAGGAGGGAGGGGCTTATAGGGGGTACAAAATGACTAACGTGTAATTAATAATAATAATAATATTAAAATAATAATAATAATATAAATTGTACTCTCAGATGCAAGAATCAAATTTAAAAGAAATAATATAAAGGTAATAGAAAAATACTGAAACCCTTAAGATTAAAACCACATCTACAAATTGCAGAGAGGTGTTTTTAAAGTCTGAAAGGAATATTGAATTGAATAAAAAATATTAAAATGAGAAAATTTATGAACTTAATAAATTCTAAAGGAAATTTTTATTAATCAATTTATTTATTCACTTTACAGCCTGATAGAAAACCCTTCCCTTCTCTCCTCCCAGTCCCATCCTCACATCGCCCTCCCATCATGTCCCTCCCCAACTCCTTAGCTAATGGTACCAACCCACCTTTGCATGATGAGTCACAGCAGGACTAAGTGCTTCATCTCCCACTGAGGCCAGACAGGGCAGCCCAGATATGAGAAAGAAATGAAAAGGTAAGCAAGCGAGTCCTGCTCCAATTATTACGGGATCCACAGGAAGACCAAGCTGTGCATCTGCTATGCGTATATAGGGTACCTAGGTCCAGTTCATGCATGCTCTTTGGTTGGTGGTTTAGCTTCTGAGAGGCCCCATGGGTCTAGATTAGTTTCCTGTGTAGTTGTTCTCCTGGTATCCTTGAGTCTTCTCCCTCAATCCTTCTTCCCACTCTTCCACAAGACCCCTGTCTGCAAGCAAAGCAGAGTATCATTAATAGTTTCAGAGGTTAGCTCTTTTCCATGGCGTGGGTCTAAATTGGGCCAGTCATTGGTGGGCTATTCCCTCAAATTGTGCTACATCTTTATCCCTACACTTCTTGTAGGCAAGAAAATTTTGTGTCAAAGTTTTGTGGGTGGGTTGGTGTCTCCCTACCTCATCTGGATGTCCAGCCTGGCTTCAGAGAGTGGACACTTGAGGCTCCATATTCTCTTTTCCCCGTTGCTAGGAGTCTCACCTAAGGTCAGCAAAAGCCTCCCTTCTTCCTCTTCTTCCTAGAGATGCTACTCCAATAATTTCTCTTTCCTCTTCCAGCCTTCTCATCCCCACACCCCTTCCCTCATCAGATCTCCACCCCTGATTCTCTCCTCAGCCCTTCTCCCACCCAGTTCCCTCCCTCTGTCTACTTCAGATGTCTGTTTTATTTCTCCTTATGGATGAGATTCAAGCATCTTCCCTTAGGCCCTTCTTGGTACTTATTGTCTTTGAGTCTGTGAACTGTAGTATGGTTATCCTGTACTTTATGGATAATATCCACTTATAAGTGAATACATACCATGTGTATCCTTCTGGGTCTGGATTATCTCACTCAGGACAATCTTGTCTAGTTCCATCCATTTGCTTGCACATTGTATAATGTCATTGTTTTTAATACCTGGATAGTATTCCATTATGTAAATGTGCCACATTTTCTCTATCCATTCCTCGTATGAGGAACAACTAGGTTGTTTCCAGTTTCTGATTATTATAAATGAAGCTGGTATGAACATAGTTTAGAAAGTGTCCTTCTTGTAGGCTGGAGCATCTTTTTGGGTATATACACATGAGTGATACATTTGTATTTTGAGAAATATCTATTCCCAATTTTCCAAAAGGCCACCAGATTGATTTTCAAAGCTGTTGTCAAGTTTGCAAAGAAGGAGTGTTTCCCTTGCTCTATATTCTCTTCAGCATGTGCTCGCATGTGAATTTTTGATCTCAGAGTCATTTTAATTTACATTTTCCTAATGATTAAAAACCTTGAACACTTCTTAATGTCATCTAAACTATTAGAGATTCTTCATTTGAGAATTTGCTGTTTTTTAAATTGGGCTGTTTGGTCTGTTAGTGTTTAGTCTCTTAAGTTCTGTATATCTTTTCGACATTAGCATTCTATGAAAAGTAAGGTGAGTGAAGATCTTTTCCCACTGTGTAGGCTGTCATTTTCTTCTATTGAATGTGTCTTTTTAAATTTTTTATATTAATTACAGTTTATTCACTTTATATCCCAACTGTAGCCCCTTCCCTCATTCCCTTCCAATACCACCCGCCTTCCTTCATCTTTTTCCATACCCCTCTCCAAGTCCACTGATAGGAGAGGTCCTCTTCCCCTACTATCTGACCCTAGCCTATCAGGTCACATCAGGACTGTCTGCATTGTCTTCCTCTGTGGCCTGGTAAGGCTGCTCCCCCACTCAGGGAGAGGTGAACAAAGAGCCAGCTCCTGCATTCACGTCAGAGAAATTTCCTGTTCTTTGTACTAGGGAACCCACTTGGACACTAAGCTGCCATGAGCTACATCTGTGCAGGGGTTCTATGTTATTTCCATGAATGGTCCTTGTTTGGAGTATCAGTCTCAGAAAAGACCCCTGTGCCCAGATTTTTTGGTTCTGTTTCTCTCCTTAGGGAGCTGATGTCCCCTCCATGTTTTTCTATCTCCCCCTTCCTGCCAAAAGCAATCTACAGATTCAATGTAATTCCCATCAAAATACCAACACAGCTTTTTACAGACCTTGAAAGAAAAATTCTCAACTTAATATGGAAAAACAAAAAACCCCAGAATTACCAAAAATATCCTGCACAACAATAGATCATCTGGGGGACTCTCCATCTCAAGTGGTACTACAGAGCTATAGTAATAAAAACTGCATGGTGCTGGCATAGAAACAGAATGGTGGATCAATGGAATCGAATTGAAGACCCAGAAATAAACCCACACACCTATGGATACTTGAATTTTGACAAACACAAACCCATAAATGAAAGAAAAAAAAAGACAACATCTTCAACAAATGGTACTGGTCTAACTGGATGTCTACATGCAGAAAAATGCAAATAGACTCATAATTATCACCCTGCACAAAACTAAAGTCCAAGTGAATCAAAGATCTCAACATAAAGCCAGATACACTCAATCAGTTAAAAGAAAAAGTGGGGAAGAGCTTGAACTCACTGGCACAGGAGACAACTTCCTCAACAGAACACCAACATCATAGGCTCTAAGATCAACAATCAATAAAAGGGACCTCATGAAACTGAAAAGTTTCTGTAAAGCAAAGGACACTGTCTTCAGAACAAAATAACAGCCTACAGACCAGGAAAGGATCTTCACCAACCCTATATCTGACAGAGGGCTAATTCCAGAATATATAAAGAATTCAAGATGGTAAAACGCAACAAATCAAATAAAATTAAAAAATGGGGTCAAAATGACCCTGAGATTTCACCTTACACCCATCAGAATGGTGAAGACAATACTGGAAAGGATGTGGAGAAAGGGGAAACCTCCTCCATTGCTGATGGGAATGTAAACTTGTACAACCACTTTGGAAGTCAATCTGGCACTTTCTCAATCAGGAATAGCACTTCCTCAAGATCCAGCTATACCACTCCTAGGCATATATTCAAAATATTCCCACATACACAACAAGTACATTGGCTCAACCATGTTCATAGCAACTTTATTCATAATACCCAAAATCTGGAAACAACCCAGAAATTGTGGTACATTTTCACAATGGAATACTACTCAGCAATTTATAACATGAAAATCATGACATTTTCAGGCAAATGGTGGGATCTAGAAAAGATCATCCTGAGTGAGGTATCCTAGAAGCAGAAAGACATACATGGTATATACTCACTTATAAGTGGATATTAGACATATAATATAGGATAAACATACAAAAATCTGTACGCCTAAAGAAGCTAAGCAAGAAGAAGGACCATGTGTAAGATAATCAATCTACACTCAGAAAGACAAACAGGAAGAACATTGGAAGAACGAGAAAACATGAAACGGGGCAGAAGCCTACCACACAGGGCCTCTTAAAGACTCTGTCCAGCAATGTATAAAAGCAGATGCTGACACTCATAGCCAAACTTTGGGCAGAATGCAAGGAATCTTATGACCTGTGTCTTTTGCCTGACAGAAGTTTTTCACATTCATTAGGTCTCATTTATTAATTGTTAATCCTAGTGCTTCAGCTGTTGGTGTTCTGTTCAGGTAATTGTCTCCTGTGCCAATGAGTTCAAACCTATTCCCAAATTTCTCTTCTAGTAGATTTAGTGTATCTGGTTTTATGTTGAAGTCTTTGAACCAATTAGACTTGAGTTTTGTGCAGGATGATAAAATATAAATCTGTGCATTCTTATGCATACAGACATTCCATTAAATCAACACCATTTGCTTTCTTTATTCTGTTGTAGATTTTGTCTGATTTGTAAAAAAAAATCATATTTCTCCAGGTGGTTTTTTTTTGGGGGGGGGGGTTTCTTAGATTCAATTCCATTGATCTACCTCTTTGTTATTATGCCAATACCATTTTGTTTTAATTACTATTTCTCTGTAGTAAATCTTAAAATCAGGAATGGTGATACCTCCCGAAGTTCTTTTATTGTAAAAGATTGTTTTATCTTTCCTGTTTTTTTTTTTTCATATGAAGTTGAAGATTGCATGTTGTCTTAAAACAACAAAAATCCCAATTGTTCCATTTTAGCAGTGGGGAATCAGGAGCCAGATACTGGGGTGAAAGCCTGCTTGTTCAGAGAGGCAGAGAAAGCAGCTTTCTCTGACCTTTCTTTTCATCTCCCCTTCCAGAAGGAAAAATCTCCAGTGTCCCCGGTGGAAAAACAAAACAATACAAAACCTCCCTACTTCACTGAAGTCCCCGCAGAAAAATGTTCCTCCTACTTACCTCAAGTCACAGAAAAAAAAAAAAAAAAAAAAAAAAAAAAAAAAAAAAAAAAAAAAA
>NW_026585644.1:57740643-57771935 GCF_907164565.1 Psammomys obesus
AAAAAAAAAAAAAAAAAAAAAAAAAAAAAAAAAAAAAAAAAAAAACTTTTCTACTCAGCTCAGGTCCCAGAGGAAAGATCCTTCTCCTTATCCTGTCCTAAAAACACTCAGTTCAGTCCTTCTTTCCTGTGTTTACTTCCTGTCATCTGGTTTCCTGCTCCAACTCTTTTCCTAGAGTTAACTTTATTTAATCCAGTTTTCAGAAAGTTCTTGGATACAAGGTGTGTGCTAAGGCTGAGCCATATTACAACAACCAGTTTACAAAAACAAACAAACAAACAAAAGGCTTGGATTAAAGGTGTGTGCAAGGTCTGGGCCACACCACAAGTACTTGTTTACATTAATCAGAAAGTTCTATGATCAAAGACTGAGCCATACCACAGCTAGAAATAGATTTTTCTAGTACACAGTCTTCGGGTTCACAATGTAATCAAATATGCTACAAAATTTGTGCCTTTTTATTTAAATATAAACTCTTTCCTTAACATCAATAAACTTATCATATAGGTCTATATAAGTGATAAGTTTATTGATGTTAAGGTGATAAACATAATGAAATCTATACACCTAAAGAAGATAAACAAGAAAGAGGACCCAGGATAAGATGATCAATCCTCACTTAGAAAGACAAATGGGATATGCATTGGATGTAGGAGAAAACAAGTAATAGGACAGGAGCCTACCGCAGAGGGCCTCTGAAAGATTCTACCTAGCAGTGTATCAAAGCAGATACTGAGACTCATAACCAAAACTTCGGCAGAGTGCAGGGAATCATATGAAAGAAGGGAGAGTTAGTAAGACCTGGAGAGGACAGGAGCTCCACAAAGACCAAATATATCTGGGCACAGGGGTCTTTTCTGAGACTGACACTCCACCAAGGACCATGCGTGGATATAACCTAGAACCTCTGCTCGGATGTAGGCCTTGGTAGCTCAGTAACCAATTGATTTCCCATAGTAAGGGGAACAGGGACTATTTCTGACAGGAACTTAATGGCAGGCTCTTTGACCTCCCTCCTCCCCAAGGGAGGAGCACTCGTGCTAGGCCACAGAGGAGGACTTTGCAGCCAGTCCTGAAGATACCTGATAAAACAGGGTCACATGAAAGGGGAGGAGGTCCTCCCCAAGCAGTGGACTTGGAAAGGGGCAGGGAGGAGATGAGGGAGGAAGGGATTGGGAGGGAATGAGAGAGTGTGATATTGCTGGGATACAAAGTTAACAAAATATAACTAATAAAAAAAGAAATGGGAAGAAGGAGGAGGAGCCTACAACCAAGATGTGAATTGAATAAACAAATCAATTGATTAAAAAATAAATAAAAAATTAAAAAAACAATAAACTTTACACTATCTGGTAAAAATTATATATACAATGTTTAGTTTATTAGTATTTGGCAAACTTGGAGAAAGAACTCTACTATCTATTCTATCTAGGTGAATCTAAACTTCTTTATCTAAATTACTTTCTATCATAACTTGTACTTATCAACCTAAAACATATTTTTAGATCTTAAAACTATTTTATTAAATCCTAAACAACTTAAGCTTAACTGTGAGGCTATAATTATCTAGTCTTTAACCTCACCAGAGATCTGGCAGGGATAAATATTATATGAATAAACAAGAAATGCAGTGCAAGTAGCCTCCAATACTCTAGAAATGACAGACTTCTAGCCATCTGTGCATCACCCAAGATTCCTTTGCAATTTTATTTTTTTTATTAATTACACTTTATTCATTTTGTATCCCCCCATAAGCCTCTCCTTCCTCCCCTGCCGATCGATCCCACCCTCCCTCCCATTTCTGCATGCATGCCACTCCCCAAGTCCACTGATAGGGGAGGTTCTCCTTTTCTTTCTGATCTTAGTCTATCAGTTCTCATCAAAAGTGGCTGCATTGTCCTCTACTGTGGCCTGATAAGGCTGCTCCCCCCTCAGGGGGAGGTGATCAACGAGCAGGCCAATCAGATTATGTCAGAGGCAGTCCCTCTTCCCATTACTATGTAACCCACTTGGACCCTGAACTGCCATGGGCTACACCTGTGCAGGGGTTCCAGGTCATCTCCACGAATAGTCCTTGGTTGGAGTATGAGTCTCTGGGAAGTTCCCTGTGTTCAAATTATATTGTCCTGTTGCTCTCCTTGTGGAGTTCCTGTCCCCTCCAGCTCTTACTATTTCCCACTTCTTACATAGAATTCCATTCACTCTGCCCATCAGTTGGCCATCAGGCTCAGCATCTGCTTTGACAGTCTATACTGCAGAAGCTTTCAGAGGCCCTCTGTGGCAGGTTTCAAGGTTGTTTCCTGTTTTCTTCTGGCTTTCAGAGGCCCTCTGTAGCAGGTTCCAAGGTTGTTTCCTATTTTCTTTTTCTTCTGATGTCCATCCTCTTTGCCTTTCAGGATGGGGACTGAACATTTTAGTTAGGGTCCTCTCTTTTGCTTAGTTTGTTTAGATGTACAGATTTTAGTGGGTTTGTCCTATGTTGTATGTTTATATGAGTGAGTATATACCATGCGTGTCTTTTTGCTTCTGGGACAACTCACTCAGGATGATCCTTTCCAGGTCCCACCATTTACCTGAAAATTTCATGATTTCCTTATTTTTCATTGCTGAGTAATACTCCATTGTATAGATGTACCACAATTTCTGCATCCATTCTTCAGTTGAGGGGCATCTGGGTTGTTTCCAGCTTCTGGCTATTACAAATAAAGCTGCTACAAACATGGTTGAGCAAATGTCCTTTTTGTGTACTTGAGCCTCTTTTGGGTATATGCCTAGGAGTGGTATGGCTGGATCTTGAGGAAGCGCTATTGGACACCGTCATCAAAACAAAGCGACTGCCTACAGATTGGGAAAGAATCATCACCAACCCTTTATCTGACAGAGGACTCATATCCAATATATATAAAGAACTAAACAAGCTGAAAAGCAACAAACCAAGTAATCCACTTAAAAAATGGGGAACAGGGCTAAAGAGAGAATTCTCTGTAGAGGAATATCGAATGGCAGAGAAGAAATGCTTAAAGAAATGCTCAACCTCATTAGCCATTAGGGAAATGCAAATCAAAACAACCCTGAGATTTCACCTTACACCCATCAGAATGGCCAAGATGAAAATCTCAAGGGACAACACATGCTGGAGAGGTTGTGGAGAAAGGGGAACCCTTCTCCACTGCTGGTGGGAATGTAAACTGGTACAACCACTCTGGAAATCAATCTGGCGCTTTCTCCTTTGCAATTTTAAATCATCCATCTCTTTGGCCTACTGGCTCATAATATCTGACAGATTTTTCTGTAAAGTAGGTATAATGAAGCACCTGCCTACCATGTCTTTGCAAAGCTTGGCAGTCCACTTTGTCCCATTTGTCCAGTACTCTGTCTGCAATTGATGTAAGGGCATTTTCTTTCACAGAAGCCAGTTTGCCACATATGAAGCAAACTCTACATGGAGATTCTTCAGTACTCACCATCTTCTTAGAAGTAATCTGGGAGGTACTGCCAGCAGCTGACATTTCTCTTTGTGAAAAAAAAGTCTTAAATTAATAAAACATCTTTAAATGTCATATTCTGTAGCTCTCTGAGGTTTTGTCAGTGTTTGTAAATAGGCAAATGTTGCTTGTCTCTAGCTATTTCCTATCTGATTAACTTAGATAACACCTGTCATTAACTAAACTAATACCTAAGAAAATCATAAGTTTAATTGATTATTCACTTGCATTTCATAATTAACCTAAACAGTTTGTGATAGTAGCTCTCAAAAGGACTAGAAGTTCACATTGCATTTCTAAGAATTACATAGGTACAATACTTTAAAGAGTTGATGTATGTTGTAACCAAAATATAACCTTAATTTTATATCAATATACAAAGATTTATAAGAGTAGGTTCAATAATATACCCATTATTTTCTATTATTCCTATAGTTATTTTCCTATAAATTTTATTTTCATGCCCTCTTTTTTTTCTTTTCATCTCTCTCCCCCTTTTCCATAATACTTGATAAGATAAAAAGAATGACAGAGGGAAGAAAAAGAGATAAAGAATCTAGCCTCCTATCCATTGTTTCTTTCCTGACCTAGATCATTAACAACTTGCAACCAATCCCCTAAAATGACAAACATCCATCAGCCATTGAACAACCAAAAATCAGCCACCCCACCTCTTGCTAATGGGGTGTATACCTCTTAAAATTGTTTCTTTCTGACTTGGGACATAGTTTCATTTGGGGGGCCCATGAAATTGGAAAAATTGTCAAGTCTTAAGATACTAGCTGTAACATTTGCTGTCCAGTCTCCATGTCCTGTAAAATTGCAGGCTTAAATGAAGTCCTGGCTGGAACAGTCTGTGAGGCTGAACCATCTTAGATAGCCATTTTGAAGTTGTTCTGAATGCACATTTTTTGGTGAAATAGCTATTGAGGCAGTCTGTAAGGCTGGATCATCTGGGGTTCTAGTGTTGTCTTCTTTGTTGTCCCTTCCTATTGTTGAGATGTTTCACTTATCCCTTGGTCTACAGATTCTTTAGTATGATATTATTATTTTTCTGGAAAGATAAAAACAAAACTCTGCTCCAACTCGGGGGTCCTTTCTTGGCAGGTTATCTCATACCTAGGGCAAGACATTTTTTGGCAATAGAAAAAATATTATCTTTAAGTTGAAAATTTTTTAAATTCTTTTGAAAATAATATATCTTTAAGTGTATTTCTTTTTAGATAATATAGGACATTCACTTTGAATTTCAGTCAGGCTTTTTCAAGGGGTTTTTAAATTTAAATCACTGTAATTCCTATGTGCCTGACTCAGCCAATCATATATTGGGATTAAAGGCGTGTGCCTCCCAAGTGCTGAAATCAAAGGTTGAACCACTATGACCCTGTTATTTGTAACTCTAGAATTGGAAAAACAACTCACTTAATAGAGTTCTACCTGTCTCCGATGGGATTAAAGGAATAGTCTACAACTGGCTTGCTCAAGTATTTTATCCTACATTCAAATTACTCCAACTATTAGAGATTTAGAAAACAAGTTTAAATTATAGTAACCTTTTAAATTTACTTAAAACGTTTTCAACCTCATAACTCTTTTTTATTAAATTTTTATTTTTTATATTAATTACAATTTATTCACTTTGTATCCAGCTGCAGCCTCCTCCCTCCTCCTCTCCAAATCCCACCCTCTCTCCCTCATCTCCTCCCATGCCCCTCTTCAAGTCCATGGATAGGGGAGGTCCTCTTCTCCTTCCATCTAACCCTACCTTATCCGATCTCATCCAAACTGGCTGCATTGTCCTCCTCTGTGGCTAGGCAAGGCTGCTCCCCTATCCAGGGAAGGCACTCAAAGAGCTAGCCACTGAGTTCAGGTCAGAGACAGTCTGTCATTTTGAATTTTTTTAAAAGACTTTTGGAAATTACTTCTTTCAGAATAACATCATAAAAGTAAGATTCAATATCAGCCATATCTCTAATCCATTCCTCCATTGGTTGCTGATCTCTTAAAGGTCTAATCATCCTTTTGCATTCCAAATTAGCATTTTAAAAAGCCAAAGATTCAATTAATATTTTTCCTGACTTTTGAATATGATATTATTATATTAATAACTGAAGTCAATTTTTGCAAAAACAAAAACAAAACAGTGAAGGCTTTTTAGGGGGACTTTGTATAATTTTCATAAATAATTCAGGCCTTCTTCCTGACTCTTCAACCTTATCTTAAGCATTTAAAGCTGCTAAAAAACATAGCACCAAAGTGTGATGATCTAATTCAAGCTGCTTTGTAAATCAGCATATTGACCTTCACCTAGCAACTGATTCTGAGAAATATCAATACCTCTGGCCTGATTTCATTGTTCTATGACCATACCTTACTCTTTCCACCATGTTTTCCATTGTAACTGAGGACTTGCTCCCAATATTGTTATTGCCAAATCTTTCCAATCTTGAGGGAGAATTCTGTTCTTAGTTGCCCATGAATTTAATTTCACATAGGATGAATGCATACCATAGGAAATGATCACTTTCTTAAATATCCTCAAATCTAATATGTCTATAGAATTCCATTTAATTTTTCCATAACCTTGGGAGTACTTATCACCTCCTGGTATGTCTTGTTATTGTAACAAGATAAACTAAGGTTGATTTTTCTAACAACCTTGGGCCTCTCTCTCTCTCCATGTCATTATGTGGTGTCATGGTAGGCACTTGTCAAAATTCCTGTCTATGTTTGAAAATTTTCCTTATTGTCATTTATAGTTCTTTCTAATGCTTGTCTAAATTCTTCTGTATTTGTCTGGCCAATAGCCAACATCAAATAAAATGGAAAGAAATTTAAAACAATTGCACAAAAATCAGGGACAAGGCTGCCCACTCTCCTGAATCTGATCAATGTACTACTTAAAGTCTTAGTTAGAGCGATAAGATATCTAAAGGAGATCAGTGGGGTACAGATTAGAAAGGAAGATATCAACATATTGCTATTAGCAGATGATATGATGGTATACATAAGTGACCTCCAAAATTCTACCAGAGAACTTTCTACAACTGATAAACACCTTCACCAAAGTTAACTAAAATTAGCTAAAAGAAAAATTAACAAAATTAACTAAAAAAATTAAAAAACAGCAAACTTTCTATATACAAATGTTAAACGAGCTGAAAATTAGGGAAATAGCACTCTTCACAATAGCCACAAACATAAAATATCTAGGTGTAGCTCTACTCAAGAAAGTAAAAGACCTGTATGACAAGAATTTCAGGTTTCTGAAGAGAGAAACTGAAAAAGATATCAGATGATAGAAAGACTTTCCATGATCATGGCTCTGTTGGGATAACATAATCAAATATCGCCATTTTACCCAAAGAAATCTACAGGTTCAATAAAATTCCCATCAGAATTCTAACACAATTCCTTACAGACCTTACATGAGCAATTGTCAACTTCATGTGAAAAATTTAAAAACCCAAGAGAGCTAAAACAATTCTGAACAATAAAAGAACTTCTGGATTTATCACTATCCCTGATTTCAAGCTCTACTACAAACCAATAGTAATAAAAACTACATGGCATCAGCATAAAAACAGACAGGGTGATCAATGGAATTGAATTATAGACCCCAAAATAAACACACACACACACACACACACCTACAGACACTTGATTTTTGACAACAAAGTCAAATCCATACAATGGAGAAAAGACAGTATCACCAACAAATGTTGCTGGTCTATCTGGATGTCTGTATACAGAATAATGAAAATAGATCCAAATTTATGACCCTGCACAAAACTCAAGCCCAAGTGCATCAAAGATCTCAACATAAAACTGGATCCACTAAATCTAATAGAAGAGAAATTGGTGAATAGGCTTGAACTCATTGAACAGAACACCACCAGCTCATGCACTATGATCAACAATTAATAAATGGAACCTCATGAATGAGAAAAGCTTCTGCAAGGCAAAGGACACTATCAATAGGACAAAACGGCAGCCTACAGTCTGGGAAAAGATCTTCACTAATCCTAAATTTGACAGAGGGCTAATATCCAAGCTATATAAAGAACTCAAAACGTAGACTCCAACAAACCAAATAATTCAATTTAAAAATGAGGTTCAGAGCTCAACAGCAAATTCTCTTCAGGAGAATCTCTAATGGCTGGGGAAAGCACAACGTTTTCAGTTATCAGAGAAATGCAAATCAAAAGGACTCCAAGAAAAAAATAAAGACTCTAAGATTCCACTGTGCACCAGTCAGAATGGCTAAGACCAAAAACTTAAGAGACAGCATATGCTGTAAAGGATGTGGAGAAAAGCATATGCTGGTGGGAGTGCAACCTTGTACAACCACTGTGGAAATCAATGTGGAGGTTTCTTAAAAAAACTGAGAATAGAGCTCCCTCAAGACCCAGATATATCACTACTGGGGATATAGCTAAAAATTGTTCTACCACACAAGGGCATTTACTCCACTATGTTCATAGCAGCTTTATTCATAATAGCCAGAAACCGGAAACAACCTAGATGTCCCTCAACTGAAGAATATTTACATAATGAAATACTACTACACTATTAAAAACAGAAACATCATGCAATTTTAAATGGATGGAATTTAAAAAAAAATCATCCTGAGTGAAGTAACCCAGGCCCAGAATGATAGGCATTGTATGTACTCATTTATAAGTAGATATTAACCATTAAGTACAAACTAACCATGCTACAATGAACAGATACAAAGAAGCTGAGGAGGGCTCAAGGCATTTCTTGAATCTCAAACAGAGGGGAAATAAAATAGACATGGGAAGTTGATGGTGGGAGGAACTTGGGAGGAATAAGTATAAGGAGATCAGGGTGGAGATTAGGATTAGGGAGAATGGGGAAGATAGGGCCTGGTGATAGAATGAAAATTGGAGGTGTGGGGTGGGGAGTATCTCTGGAACTTGCCAGAGTCCTGGCATAGGGGAATCTCTAGGAAATCTAAGGGACTCACCCTACTTGAGAGTCCTAGCAGCATAAGAGGGATATGGGGCTTGCAGTGCCCACCATCTGTGTCAAGTAGGCCTTCCGGTGGAATATATGGACACCAACCCCTCCCCTCCATAAAACCTTTGACCCAAAATTTGTCCTGCATACAAGATTTTCAGGGACAAAGATTGAATAATTACTTGAAAAATGGCCCAACAAACACTGGCCGTATTTAAGACCCATCCCATGGGAGAGAACCAGCCCCTGGCACTATTAATATTCACTATGCTTATAGACAGGAGCTTAACCTAACTGCTCTGGGAGGCTTTTCCCAGCAGCAGATGGAAATAGATGCAGAGACACAAAGCCAAACATTAGACAGAGCTCGGGGAGTCATATAGAAGAGTTGAGCGAATGATTGAGGGAGATGGAGGGGTCAAGAATTCGACAAGAAAATCTACAGAGTCTACTAACCTGGGTCCACGGGGCTCACAGAGACTGAACCACCAACCAAAGAGCATACATGGACTGCTCCTACACCCACTGCACATATGTAGCAGATGCACAATTTGGCCTTCATGTGGGTCCCTCAGCAACTGGAGTGGGAGCCCTCTCTGACTCTGAGGCCTGTCTTTATATCCCATTTCTCTAACTGGGCTTCCCTATCTGCCTTTAATGGGAGATGACTTGCATAGTCCTGCAGTGCCAGGGTGGGTTAGTACCTATAGGGGACCGCCCCATTCTCTGAGGAGAAGAAGAAGGGAGAATGGGAGAAGTGATATCTGAAATGTGGGAAGGGAGGGCTGGGAGGAACCATGATCAGGATATAAAGTGAATAAATAAATATATTTTAAAAAATTTTTCTAATAACCTGGATGAAACTCTAAAAATATACATTTAGTAAAAACCAAACATAGTAAGGTACATCCAATGTGATTTCTTTGGCACAGTATTCAAGGCACAAAATAATAAGAGAATACAGATAAATAAAGCAGTGACATGTCTACAAGAAAAACAAATATGGCTATAGAAAAAGAAGCCTCAGAGATCATTGGTATAGTGAAAAAGCTCTGTATCCCTGTCTGGTTAATAGTACTCTGCTTGCCATATTGTTGTGAAGGTTTACAAGATATTGTCATAGGAAAAATTGGGAAAGGATATAGACAATCTCCTGGGGTTATTTATTACAGCTGAAAACAAATGTAATATTACCTCAAAATTAAATACTAATTTAAAAATTCTTGAACTCTTAAAATTTTTTTAATTCTTTATTAATTACACTTTATTCACTTTCTATCCCCCCTGTGGTTCTGTCCCTCCTCCCAACCAATTCATTCCCTTCCTCCACCCTCTGCATGCCCCTCCCCAAGTCCACTGATAGGGGAGGTCTTCTTTTCCTTCCTTCTGATCCTAGTCAATTAGGTCTCATCACAAGTGGCTGCATTGTCTTCTTCTGTGGCCTAGTAATGCTGCTTCCCCCTCAGGGGGAGGTAATTAAAAAGCAGGCCAATCAGTTCATATCAGAGACAGTCCCTGTTCCTATTACAATGGAACCCACTTGGATATTGAACTGCCATGGGCCTCATCTGTGCAGGGGTCTTAGGTTATCTCCATGCACGGTCCTTGGTTGGAGTATCAGTCTCAGGAAAGACCCCTGTGCTCAGATTGTTTTGTTTTGTTGCTCTCCTTGTGGAGTTCTTGTCCTCTCCAGATCTTACTATTTCCTGCTTCTTTGATAAGATTACATGCACTCTGTCCAAAGGTTGCCCATAAGTCTCAGCATCTGCATTGATAGTCTGCAGGGCAAAGCATTTCAAAGGTTCTCTGTGTCAGACTCCTGACGTGTTCCCTCTTTTCTCCTTCTTCTGATGTCCATCATCTTTGCCTTTCTGGATAGGGATTGAGCATTTTAGCAAGAGTCCTTGCTCTTGATTAGTTTCTTTAGGTGTACAGATTTTAGTAGGTTTATCCTATATTATATGTCTATATGAGTGAGTATATACCGTGTGCATCTTTCTGCTACTGGGATAGCTCCCTCAGGATGATCTTTTCCAGATCCCACAATTTACATGCAAATTTCATGATATCCTTGTTTTTTATTGCTGAGTAATATTTCATTGTGTAGAAGTACCACAATTTCTGTATCCATTCCTCCACTGAGGGGCATCTGGGCTTTTCCAGCTTCTGGCTATTACAAATAATGCTGCTACAAACATGGGTGCACAAATGTCCTTATTGTGTACTGGAGGCTCTTTTGGCTATGTGCCTAGGAGTAGTATAGCTGGATCTTGAGGAAGCATTATTCCTAGTTGTCTGAGGAAGCACCAGATTGCTTTCCAGAGTGGTTGCACAAGTTTACATTCCCACCAGCAATGGAGGAGGGTTCCCCTTTCTCCACAACCTCTCCAGTATGTGTTGTCACTTGAGTTTTTGATCTTGGCCATTCTGATGGGTGTAAGGTGAAATCTTAGGGTCATTTTGATTTGCATTTCCCTTATAATTAAGGACGTTGAACATTTCTTTAAGTGTTTCTCTGCCATTCAGTATTCCTCTATGGAGAATTCTCTGTTTAACTCTGTACTCCATTTTTTTAATTGGATTACTTGATTTGTTACTTTTTAACTTCTTGAGTTCTTTATATATACTGGATATGAGTCCTCTGTCAGATATATGGTTGGTGAAGATCCTTCCCAATCTGCAGGCAGTCGTTTTGCTCTGATGACAGTGTCCTTTGCTTTACAGAAGCTTTTCAGTTTCATGAGGTCCCATTTATTGATTGTTGCTCTTAAAGCCTGTGCTGTTGGTGTTCTGTTCAAGAAGTTGTCTCTTGTGACAGTGAGTTCAAGGCTCTTTCCCACTTTTTCTTCTAAGCGGGTTAGTGAGTCTGGTTTTATATTGAGGTCTTTGATCCACTTGGACTTCAGTGTTCTGCAGGGTGATAAGTATGGATCTATTTGCATTTTTTTTACATGTAGACATCCAGTTAGACCAGCAACATTTGATAAAGATGCTGTCTTTTACAAAAGGGCTGAGAAAGAAATTAGGGAAACAACACCCTTCACAATAGCCACAAATGACATAAGGTATCTTGGAGTAACTCTAACCAAGGAAGACAAAGACTTGTATGAAAAAAATTTCAAGTCTCTGAAGAAAGAATTAGAAGAAGATATCAGAAGATGGAAATATCTCCCATGCTCATGGCTTGGCAGGATTAACATAGTAAAAATGGCCATCTTACCAAAATCAATCTACAGATTCAATGCAATTCCCATCAAATTACCAACACAATTCGTTACAGACCTGGAAAGAAAAATTCTCAACTTCATATGGAATAACAAGAAACCCAGAATTGCTAAAACAATCCTCTACAATAAAAGATCTTAAGTTGTACTATAGAGCAACAGTTTTAAAAACTGCATGGTACTGGCATGGAAACAGAATGGTGGATCAATGGAATTGAACAGAGGACCCAGAAATAAACCCACACACTTATGGACACCTGATCTTTGACAAAGATGCCAAAACCATACAATGGAAAAAAGAGAGCATCTTCAACAAATGGTGCTGGTCCAACTGGATGTCTACATGTAGAAAAATGAAAATAGATCCATACTTATCACCCTGCACAAAACTGAAGTCCAAGTGGATCAAAGACCTCAACATAAAACCAGACACATTAAATCAGCTAGAAAAAAAGTGGGGAATACCCTAGAACTCATTGGTACTGGAGAAAGCATCCTGAACAGAACACCAACAGCACAGGCTCTAAGAGCAACAATCAATAAATGGGACCTCATGAAACTGAAATGCTTCTGTAGAGCAAAGAACACCATCATCAAAACAAAATGACTGCCTACAGATTGGGAAAAAATCTTCACCAACCCTTTATCTGACAGAGGACTCATATCCAGTATATATAAAGAACTAAAGAAGCTAAAAAGCAGCAAACCAAGTAATCCACTTAAAAAATGGGGAACAGAGCTAAACAGAGAATTCTCAATAGAGGAATATCAAATGGCAGAGAAGCACTTAAAGAAATGCTCAACCTCATTAGCCATTAGGGAAATGCAAATCAAAACAACCCTGAGATTTCACCTTACACCCATCAGAATGACCAAGATCAAAAACTCAAGTGACAACAAATGCTGGAGAGGTTGTGAAAAAGGGGAACCCTTCTCTACTGCTGGTGGGAATGTAAACTTGTACAACCACTCTGGAAATCAATCTGGTGCTTTCTCAGACAAATAGCAATAGTGCTTCCTCAAGATCTAGCCATACAACTCCTAGGCATATATCCAAAAAAGGCTCAAGTACACAAAAAGGACATTTGCTCAACCATGTTTGTAGCAGCTATATTTGTAATAGCCAGAAGCTGGAAACAACCCAGATGCCCCTCAACTAAAAAATGGATGCAGAAATTGTGATACATCTATACAATGGAGAATTACTCAGCAATGAAAAATAAGGAAATCATGAAATTTGCAGGTAAATACTGGGACCTGAAAAGGATCATCCTGAGTGAGTTGTCCCAGAAGCAAAAAGACACACACAGTATATATTCACTCATATAGACATACAACATAGGACAAACCCACTAAAATCTGTGAATCTAAACAAACTAAGTAAGAGAGAAGACCCTAACTAAAATGCTCAATCCCCATCCTGAAAGGCAAAGAGGATGGACATCAGAAGAAGAAGAAAACAGGAAACAACCTAGGCACCTGCTACAGAGGGCCTCTGAAAGCCAGAAGAAGAAAACAGGAAACAACCTAGGAACCTGCCACAGAGGGCCTCTGAAAGCCTCTGCCCTGCAGACTATCAAAGCAGATGCTGAGTCTGATGGCCAACTGTCAGGCAGAGTGAATGGAATTTTATGTAACAAGTGGGAAATAGTAAGATCTTGAGAGGACAGGAACTCCACAAGGAGAGCAACAGAACAAGAAAATTTGAACATAAGGAACTTCCCAGAGACTCATACTCCAACCAAGGATTATTCATGGAGATAACCTAAAACCCCTGCACAGATGTAGCCCAAGGCAGTTCAGTGTCCAAGTGGGTTACATAGTAATGGGGAGAGGGTCTGCCTCTGACATAATCTGATTGGCCTGCTCTTTGATCACCTACCACTGAGGGTGGAGCAGCCTTACCAAGCCACAGAAGAGGACAATGCAGCCACTTTTGATGAGAACTGATAGACTAAGATCAGAAAGAAGGAGAGGAGAACCTCCCCTATCAGTGGACTTGGGGAGGGGCATGCATGCAGGAAGGGGAGGGAGGGTAGGAGTGGGAAGGGAGGAGGGAGGGGTGTATGGGGGAATACAAAATGAATAAAGTGTAATTAATAAAAAATTTTAAAAAATGATGTATTTTTTCCATTGAATTGTTTTGGCATGTTTGTCAAAAGTCAGGTGTCCATAAGTGTGTGGATTTATGTCAGGGTCTTCTATTCAATTCCATTGATCCACCAGTCTGTTTCTATGCCAGTACTATGCAGTTTTTAGTATTGTTGCTCTACAGTACAGCTTGAGATAGGGATGAATATACCTCCTGAAGATCTTTTACTGTAGATAATCGTTTTAGCAAAACAGTAAGTATACAGAGGAAAAGTAAGTAAGTATATAGTAAGTATACAGAAGAAAAAAAATTCTAAAAGCTACAAGGGAAAAAAGCCAAGTAACATATAATGGCAAACCCATCAGAATCACACCTGACTTCTCAACAGAAACTATGAAAACCAGAAGAGCCTGGACAGATATCATGCAGACCCTAAGAGAACACAGATTTCAGCCTAGGCTACTGTACCCAGCAAAACTCGCAGTCCTCTTAGACGGAGAAAACAAGATATTCAATGACAAAAACAAATTTCAACAATACCTACACACAAATCCAGCATTACAGAAGATACTAGAAGGAAAACTACAACCCAATAATCTAGCTACTTTCAAGAAAACACAGGAAATAAATAACCTCACTACAGCAAAACAAAAAGTAGCCAAACACACAAAGACAATACCATAGCCAACATCAATATCAAAGAATCTAACAGCCACTGGTCATTAATCTCCCTCAACATCAATGGACTCAATTCTCGAATAAAAAGACAAAGACTAACAGAATGGATGTGTAAAGAAGACCCAGCAATCTGTTGCATACAAGAAACACACTTAAATCAAAAAGATAGACATTACCTGAGAGTAAAGGGCTGGAAGACGGTTTTCTAAACAAATGGACCCAAGAAGCAAGCAGGAGTAGCCATTCTTATATCTAATAAAATAGATTTTTCAACCAAAATTAATCAAAAGAGATAGAGGACACTTCATACTCATCAAGGGAAAAATCCACCAGGAAGATATCACAATCCTGAACATCTATGCCCCAAATGCAGGGGCACCCACATTTGTAAAAGAAACTTTAATAAAACTTAAACCACACGTAGACCCCCACACATTAATAGTGGGAGACTTCAACACCCCACTCTCAACAAAGGACCAGTCAACAAAACAGAAATTAAGCAAAGAAACAATAACTCTGACAGAGGTCATGTGCCGGAGCCAGCCAGCAGAGTCAAACAGTTCTTGAGTCGGGAGTGAGGATTAAAATTAATAACACACAGCACACAGGAGGCTTTTTTAAGAAGGTCCAGACTCGACAGCCACAGCAAAAAGCCACTAACTTCTAGCAGCAACTCACTTTTCTGCAACCACCAGCCCATCACAAGTAACTGTAGGTCTGTCTTTTTATTGTAGAGTTTTTAAGCCAGAGTAGAAACATCTCAGAACAATGGTTTAATTTCTACAAGTTGGCTGAGGAAGAGGTGTGATCCTCACAAGCTATCCCACCTGCTGTCACAAACAAAAGGAGATGGACTTGCAAATTCTACCCTGCCATTAGAGAAGGTCCAGTAAAAGCAGTCTCTCCACTGAGATTTGAATATCAAAGCAGCTGCCAGAGGCACCACTCCCTACAGTCATGAATCAAATGGACCTCATGGATATCTACAGAAACTTTCACCCAAACACAAAAGAATTTACCTTCTTCTCAGCACCTCATGGAATCTTCTCCAAAATAGACCTTATAGTTGTACACAAAGCAAGACTCAACAGATACAAGAAGATTGAAATAATCCCTTGTATCCTATCTGATCACCATGGACTAAAGCTGGACCTCAATGACAAAAATAGCAAAAGGCCTACACAAACATGGAAACTGAACAACTTGCTACTAAATGACAGCTGGGTCAGAGGAGAAATAAAGAAAGAAATTAAAGACTTTCTAGAATTCAGTGAAAATGAAGGCACAACATACCTAAACTTATGGGACACAATGAAAGCAGTGCTAAGAGGAAAGTTCATAGCACTCAGTGCCTTCAAGAAGAAATTTGAAACATCTCCTGCAAACAACTTAACAGCTCACTTAAAAGCCCTAGAAAAAAAAAAAAAAAAGAAGCAGACACACCAAAGAGTAGACAGCTGGAAATAAACTCAGGGCTGAAATTAATAAATTAAAAACAAATAAAACAATTCAAAGAATCAATGAAACCAAGAGCTGGTTCTTTGAGAAAATCAACAAGATAGACAAACCCTTAGCCAAACTAACTATAAGGCAGAGAGAAACTATCTAAATCAACAAAATCAGAAACGAAAAGAGAGACACAGACACTGAAGAAATCCAAATAATAATTAGATCTTACTTCCAAAGTCTATATGCCACAAAATATGAAAATGTAAATGAAATAAACAATTTTCTTGACCGATTCCACATGCCAAAGCTGAATTAAGACCAGGTAAATGAATTAAATAGTCCTATATCCCCTAAGGAAATAGAAGCTGTCATCAAAAGTCTACCATGCAAAAAAAGCCTTGGGCCAGATGGTTTGAGCGCAGAATTCTACCCGACCTTCAAAGAAGAGCTAACACCAACACTCTTCAAACTATTCCACAAAATAGAAACAGAAGGAACAATACCAAACTCATTCTATGAAGCCACAGACACCTTGGTACCTAAACCTCACAAAGACCCAACAAAGAAAGAGAATTTCAAGCCAATCTCCCTCATGAACATTGATGCAAAAATACTCAACAAAATACTTGCAAACTGAATCCAAGAACACATCAAAGACATCATCAACTACGACCAAGTAGGCTTCATCCCAGGCATGCAGGGGTGGTTCAGTTTACGGAAATCCATCAATGTGATCCACCACATAAACAAAATGAAGGAGAAAAACCACATGATCATCTCCTTAGATGCTGAAAAGGCATTTGACAAAATCCAACATCCATTTATGTTTAAAGTCTTGGAGAGATCAGGGATACAAGGCACATACCTGAACATAGTAAAGGCAATATACAGCAAGCCTATAGCCAATATCAAACTCAGTGGAGAGAAACTTAAATCAGTCCCACTAAAATCAGGGACAAGGCAAGGCTGCCCACTCTCTCCGTATCTCTTCAACATTGTTCTTGAAGTCCTTGCTAGAGCAATAAGAAAATTGAAGGAGATCAAGGGGATACAAATTGGAAAGGAAGAAGTCAAAGTATCACTATTTGCAGATGATATGATAGTATACCTGAGTGACCCCAAAAATTCTACCAGGAAACTCCTACAGCTAATTAACACCTTCAGCAAAGTGGCTGGATACAAAATTAACTCAAAAAAATCAGTAGCCCTCCTGTACAAAAGACAAAATGGCCGAGAAAGAAATTAGGGAAACAACACCCTTCACAATAGCCACAAAGGACATAAAGTACCTTGGTGTGAACCTAACCAAGCAAGTGAAAGACTTGTATGAAAAAAAATTCTAGTCTCTGAAGAAAGAATTAGAAGAAGAGATCAGAAGATGGAAAGATCTCCCATGCTCATGGCTTGGCAGGATTAACATAGTGAAAATGGCCATCTTACCAAAAGCTATCTACAGGTTCAATGCAATTCCTATCAAATTACCAACACAATTCCTTACAGACCTTGAAAGAAAAATTCTCACCATCATATCGAACACCAAGAAACCCAGAATTGCTAAAACTCCTAAAATTTCAAGTAAGCTTTCATATATTGTATTCTTACATTGTTACAATATTTTCTTATTCTACTTTAAGGGAATGACAAGTCCTGTCTACATTTGGGAGGCCTTAGGTTTGACCTTAAGAATAGGAAAAATAGGCAAAAATAAAAACCATAGAAAGAGGAAGTAAAAGAGCAAAAGAATAAAGGAAAGAAGGGATAAAAAGAGAATTTTTTTCTATATATTTGAAAGATTGATATTTCACAGTTCAACCACGAGGAGTTTCATTTAGTGTGAAATAAAATCTGCATGTTTAACAAGCAGATCATCTGATGATTCTGATGGAATAGTTCTTAGTCATCCAGGAAAGGAACACTGGAACAGAAGAAGCACATTCAGTGTATAAAGATAATGGAAGCTTTTACTCTGTCCGTAATGATGCATTGCAGAATTTCTGCGCATATAATATTATTAAAATGTGAAACAAGCTCTGCTTTCCCTTGTGAAGAAGATCTATCCAGAAAACTCCTTAGGTTCCAAAACTCTACCACAAACATGAGAAAAAGATGTTGTCAGGTGTAATATTTAAGAGCAATGATATGTCTTCAAGATATGGTTCAATTCACAAGAACTACATGTCAGCCAACAACCAACTTCACTTCCAGGGAATGCAACACTCTATTTTGACTCTGCAGACACCAGGCATCCAAATGGCACTTAAATATACATGCTCACAAAACATGAACATATATAAAATAAAATAAAGGTCTATCTCAATAAAAAAGGAAATACTTTTGTCGCTGCCCATATTTCAATAAATCTTTATTTGCTCCTCTAAAAGAAAAACAAAATTACATCTCACACAAAATGATTTCTCTTTCTAGACATAGGCAAGACCAAGGAAGAAAATATTATAATCTTGTCAAACATTTGGTTGTAATTGGAGGTGGGTTACTTTCTAAACTAAATTTCAAGCTGATCTAGAAAAATAAAATCTATGCACAACAATACAGAAAAAATTCAAAAAGGAAAATTCACAACTGTCTTTAAAAACATAGTTAGAAGCTACATAGTATCCAAACTCTTTGATCAATTTTGCTTTGGGTTTTATTTTTATTAAAATTGCCGAAATCAGAGCAAAATTTTAGAATTTTGTTTTTGGTTTTCTAAGACAGGGTTTTCTTGTGCAGCCTTAGATGCCCTGGTCTTACTTTGTAGTCCATGCTGGTTTCAAAGTCACACACCTCTGCCTCCATTCTTTGGCTGAGGGACATCTAGGTTGTTTCCAGTTTCTGGCTATTTCAAATAAAGCTGCTACGAACATGGCTGAGTAAATGTTCTTGTTGTATGGTGAAGCATCTTTCAGGTATATGCCCAATAGTGGTACAGTTTGGTATTGAGGTATAGCTATTCCTAGATTTCTGAGAAAGCACCAGATTGATTTCCAGAGTGGCTGTGCAAGTTTTTACTTCCACCAGAAATGAAGGAGTGTTCCCCTTTCTCCGCATTCTTGCCAGATGTGTTTTTCACTTGAGTGTTTGATCTTGGTCATTCTGACAGGTGTAAGATGGAACCTCAGAGACATTTTGATTTGCATTTCCCTGATGATTACGGACATTGAATATTTTTTAAGTGTTTCTCTACCATTTGACATTCCTCTGTTGAGAATTCTGTGTTTAGCTCTGTATACCAGATTTTAATTGCTTTGTTTTGTTAGTGTTTAATTTCTTGATATCTTTATATATTCTGGATATTAACCCTTTATCTGATGGAGGACTGGTGAAAGTCTTTTTCTAATCTAAAGAGCGCCATTTTGTTCTATTGATGGAGTCGTTTTCTTTACAAAAGATTTTCAGTTTCAAAAGGTGCAATTTTAGATTTTTAAAAGATAATGAATAACTTAATGGACTTATGAAGTCCTTTCTTCCCAAGTTTGGAGATATAGAATTAATAAAATGAAAATTTTCTGCTTCATGCTGAGAAGGAGCACCTGCTCAATTTAGTAATGAATTGTATATTTGGTAGATATTTTTAAACAAAATGTATAGCTGAGTATTAAAATGTATATTTGAAAATAGTTTACCTTCTTAAATATATAAGGTAGTATAGTCAGAGAATAAAATAAACACAATCCAATAAAATTATGTAAATTACCTAAAGTAGTAAAAAATTCATAACAAGTGTTTCCAGTGAATGGAGAAAAAGAGAGTGGGAAATGAGAGTTAAATGGTATTGCAGATGTAGTCCATGGCAGTTTAGTGAAATGTTGCCATTTCTTACAATAACATCAAGAGAATTTTTTTAAATCCAATTAAGCTTTTCATATTAAGTATCTTCAGTTAATAAAAGGCTCTGATGTAGTGCATGTATTAGTAAAACATAACCCTCAATATGTCAGAAATATGAAAAGATCCAAATATGGAGAATGAACAAAAGTACTTAATATCTGCCAATAATTTCTTGGTTTGTATGTAAAGGTACAGTAAGCAAGGGAGTTTTACATCCTGGCTGACTGGCAGTCTGGGTGCTTCTTTGTTTATAGACAACTTAGTGGGCAGAGATAGATGCATGTTGTTCTAAAACATAGATCATATTATTTTTTATTCCTAGACACAAGTTTTAACTTCTGCTTGATTATAAGTTTAGTCATCGTTGATAATCCATGTGCAAACAAAATTATCTTTTACAGTCATTTTCCCTCATCATCTCCACAGGCAACCTTTTAGCAATATTGTAGTTTCAAGGGCATATTTTGCCAAAGTATGACAGCCTGTTCTCAGGCTGATAAATCTTGTGGTTTCAAGGTCACTAGATAGACAGAAAATTTCCAAGCAGCCTGGGCATCTTGTCATAGAGTATGAATTGTCATTAGACCAAAGAAAAGTCCTCAGGTGAACGTTGCTGCAATTATTATTCAATTTCTGCCCCAATACCAAGTTTACATTTTATGTTTATATAATTTATTTATATATCTAATCTTGGTTGTGGGACACTATAGTGGCCTTGTATGAATTCACTTTTTTTTAAGAAAGGGAAGTCTTAATTCTCTTTTTCTTTCTTAATTTTTCTTTATAATTATTATTTATTACAATTTATTCATTTTGTATGCTGGATGTAGCCCCCTTCCTCATCTCCTCCTGGTCTCACCCTCTATCCCTCCTCATCCTCCCCTATGTCCCTCCCACTAATAGGGAAAGTCCTCCTTCCCTACTATCTGACCCTAGCCTATCAGTTCTCTTCAGGACTCTCAGGATCCTCTTCTCTGTGGCCTAGTTAGGCCTCCTCACAAGGGTAGGTGGTCAAAGAGCCTACCACTTAGTCCATGTCAGAAAAAAACCCTGATCCCCTTACAACCCACATGGAAACTGAGCTACCCATGGGCTACATCTGAGCACAGGATCTAGGTCCTCTCCCTGGATGTTCCTTGGTTAATTCATTGGTTTCTGCAGGAACCCCTGAGCCCACATTTTCTGGCTCTGTTGGTCTCCTTGTAGAACTCCTGTCCCCTTTAAACACCAACAAACCAAGTAATTCAATTAAGAAACTGGGTACAGAGCTAAACAGAGAATTCTCAACAGAGAAATATCGAATGACACAGAAACACTTAAAAAATATTTAGTGCCCTTAGTCATCTGGGAAATGCAAATCAAAACGATCCTGATATTCTATGTTATACCCATCAAAATGGCTAAGATTAAAAATCTCAAGGAATGACACATGCTGGAGAGATTGTAGAGAAAAGGGAACCTTGCTCCATTTCTGGTGGGAATGCAACCTTGTATAACCACTATGAAATCAATCTGGTGCTTTCTCACAAAATTAGGAATAGTGCTACCTCAAGATGCTGCTATACCACTCCTAGGCATACATCCAAAAGATGCTCAACCATACAACAAGGACATTTGCTCAACTATGTCCATAGCAGCTTTATTCATAATAGCCAGAAACTGGAAGCAACCTAGATATCTCTCGTCTGAAGAATGGATACAGAAATTGTGGTACATTTACACAATAGAATACTACTAAGCAATTAAAAACAAGGAAATCATGAAATTTGCAAGCAAATGGTGGGAACTAGAACAGATCATCTTGAGTGACGTAACCCAGAAGCAGAAAGACACATATGGTATATATACACTCATATGTGGATATTAGCTACATAATATAGGATAAATACACTAAAATCTATAGTCCTAAAGAAGCTAAAGAAAAAGGAGAACCCTAGGGAAGAGGCTGAATCCTCAATCAGAAGGGAAAACAGTATAGACGTCAGAAGTAGGAGAAGACAGGGAACAGGACAGGAGCTTACCACAGAGGACCTCTGAAAGACTCTACTAATCAGGGTATCGAAGCAGATGCTAAGACTCATAGCCAAACTTTGGGCAGAGTGCAGGGAATCTTATAGAATACTTTATTCTTTTATCATTTATGCACACCATTATGTGTCAATCAGTATTATGAAGAAGCTTTTATTTTAGTCTGCTGCCAAATTCTCTAGCCTACTAAATATTGTTTACTGTTTTAAGTTTACTTTTTTGATTACCCTGTTCCTGAGTAAGTGCAGGATCAGATGTGCCAATAGTATCTTTGAAGCAAAGCCCCATAAGGAGATCTCTGGTATATTTACTTGAGTCACAACCTCCAGGGTGTAAGGAAGACCTTCAAGTAGGGTCAGATAAAGATATCTTTCTAAAAGCAGGAGGGTTGATACGGTCAGGACAATCCTGGGGAAGCTTAGAAGCAGTACTCCTGGGAGAAGGTATACATGATTCATAGGAAAATTTCCATTAATCCCATATCTCCAAGTTGTACAAATAATAAAAACCCCAAGCATGCGACCCATAGAGATCAAGACCAAAAGATTGGGATGCTGCACCGTAGTGATTGCATCACTGCAGTCATCTTTGCTGGATCTTTGTCAAGCTTTATGACTTTCACTCTTCCCATTAGACATGGCTCTGCAAGCTAGGGTCTTCTGTGACTAGTTGTTAACTTAAAATAACCCATTATACTAGTATACATTCTGCTGCCATGTGCCTAGTTACCTGAGCTCACGCACCATGGATCTTCACATCTTGCAGACTGAATCCTGTGACTGTCTTTGTCCCAGAATCCCTTCTGCCCCATGTATTTTCTGCCTCAGCCATAGGACATAGGTCTTTTGTTTTTGTTTTGTTTTGTTTTGTTGATTTTTGATTTTTATAAGACAGGATTTCTCTGTGTAACCTTGCTGTCCTGGACTCACTTTGTAGCCTGGACTTGGGCCATAGGTCTTTTAATTGACAGGTGTTACATCTATACAATACACAAGAGATTTCTTCTACAAATATCTTTGTTTCCTGTAATTAATTTATTATATGTCTATCAGATCAGAAATTTTATTTAAAAATATACCTTACAACTCATACATCTCAAATATTAACTTTCTTTGTTTCAGGAAGCATTTGTTGGAGGTGTAATAGCAAATGCAGTGTAAAGTGAACAGGTTGTGTGTTCTGAACCGTGGATGTAGTTGTCATGCAAACCACCAGGCACAATTGTTGCCAGAAATAACTCACACTCAATAAAAATTTGGTTTTTTAATTAATTTTTGCCAACTTTGTGCTCAGAAACTTTTTATTATTGTCAAAATTTTAGGAACCCTCCTGTTCAATTACATGAACCCCTACTACAGCTGTTCTCAACCTATGAGTTGTAACCATTTTAACTCTCTCACTAAAAACATTTACCTTAGGATTTATAACAGTAACAAAATTACACTTATGAAGTAGAAATGAAATAATTTTGTGGTTGGAGTTTACCACAACATGAGGAACTGAATTAAAAAGTGAAAACCTTAGGAGGGTTAAGAAACACTGTTCTATGGTGTTCAAAGTCCACAGTTTAAGCAACTGGACTATTGAGTAGTTGGAAATGAAACTCTTGTTTCTGAAGACTATAAGAATAAGACAGAAAATAAGTTAAAACAATAAATAAGAAATTTAAATGAAGATACATAGTGGTAGTATTAATAATAGAAGAGTAGTTTTTAGCAGAAATATATGTAACAAAAAAGGATACAGCTTAGAAAATTGTTCTCTAAACAAATAAAAATTAATACAACATAAAGTAAGCATTGACAGCAGTAGGAAAATAGAAAATCATTAAAGCTACAGTGCTATGTAAAAAACATAAAAAGCAGAATGAACACTCTGAGCTCTTAGGTCTTGGCTTTCTGTGACTGTCTCTTGCTGTCACTCTCTCAGCCATAAAGGACACAACACCAAGGATCAAGGTGTCCTCTAAGAACAATATGCCATGAAGATTTGGCTATTTTAAAACGTTTTCTTTTTTTGTCCCTTTTTTAGAGATTTATTTATTTATTTATTTATTTATTTTATGTATATGGGAGCTCTATCTGCATGTATACCTGCATGCCAGAAGAGGGCATCAGTTCACATCATAGATGGTTGTGAGCCAGCATGTGGCTGCTGGGAATTAAACTCAGGACCTCTGGAAGTGCTCTTAACTGCTGAGCCATCTCTACAGCCCAGTATGGACATATTTTTGAAGACAGCTCCCCACTCCTCATAGATTAGGGACAGAGCCTAGTGAATACAAGGCAACCACTCTCTCACTGAGTTACAGTTCAGTTCTGGGGGGCATCTCTTTACTGTGCACACACACACAATCAAACTTACTTTACATTTGGGCTTTGCTACCTCCTGGCACCATTTTACTTAGTGGGCTGCATCTCCACAGCACCCACGAGAACAACTTATAGTCCTGTTTGTGGGTTGAGCTGTGGATGGAGGCTTCCTAACAAGCTCCCTCTCACAGAGAAGCTGAACCTAGAGGATTACCAAGTAGGCCATAGGGTTATCACACCTTCTCCGGTGAGGAAGCCAGGGGATAGTCTTTTCCAAGACTCACAGTGATGAAGAACAGCTAGGGTTCTATCAGGTCACTAGGGATCAAGTTGAAGAAGACAAAAGGAAAGTCTCCTGTAAAACTTACTCTGTCGGGAGTGTCCAGAGACAGCTAGCTTTCTCTGTATTTCCGGGATGCCACTGACTCTGTCGGCCTCAACACCTCCCTTCTCCATCTCTGGACTACAGGTTTCACAAAGGGGCCAGCTTTCTGGCTGGAACCACATGGCTTCCCAGTATCCTGGGAGGCAGTAGGCAGGAGATAGCACAGGGCCATGGTGCGATTCACGTGGCTCCACTCAACCCCAACAGCTCCTGAGCATCCCCTCAGCATTCTTTTGCAGGCAGGCACTGCTCAGGGACGCTCTATCCTAGAAGCTGAAGGAAGGATCCATCTCTCCATCCACTTGGTCATCTTCAGTGCTGGTGAGAGGGTCCTTCCTTGGGGCATAGATCCTGCCATCTAGTCTGGCCCTGGCCACTCCTGCTCCATGTTTGTCCTCATGGTGACTCCCTCAGAGTGATCTCCTCCTCCACCTTCTCCTTATTTTAAAATGTTAGCACCACCAGTTTGAAATAATATCAATAGGAACATTTTTAAAGACACTGTTTCATTTCACAATTTCTACAACTCACTTTCAGAAACTTAGATTGGATTATTTAAATTTAATTTTTAATAAGAATGACTATTAAGATTATGGTGGCCATACAAAGAATATCACTCTTTGATAAGAGATCAGGATATCTTAATGTTATTGATAACTTGGATTTTATTAGAGGGAGCAGGAAAAGATGTATATAGTATATAGTAACATTCATAGTACACATATATATATATGTATGTATAAAACGAGGTAATAATTATTTTTCAGACAGAATATGGTTACTTTATTCTTGTCAAAGAAACAATCCATAAAAAATGACATTCTTATTAAAAACCTATACACAGTAAATTCAGGTACATCAAATTCCTTAAACAAATACTACTAGGCATTGAATTGTAGATTAACCCCAACACAATAATAGTAGGTGATTTCAAAATCCCACTGAGACTGAGAGATTTACTATACTGAACTACAACAAAATAATGAGTGTCATTAATTGAAACCAAAGAGCAATTGTACTTTACAAATGTTACAAAATATTTTACTCAAACATTACATAGTATTTTTTTTTCAGAAGGCCATAGAACTTATTTTAAAATAAAACATACACTAGAACAAAAGAAATGCCTCAGTAAGTATGGGAATTTAAATAAACTCCCTACACTTCATCCTATAAAGGTAATATAAAGTTATAAATCAACTACAAGAAAACCTGGCAGAAAACATACAATCTCATTGAGATTAAGTAAAACACTATTGGAGTATAGTTAGCTCTTTAAATAAATTAATAAGAAAATAAAGACTTATAATAAAACATGAAATATCAAAACCCATGAGTATCAAACAGGCATAAGTAAGAGGTAAATTTATGACTATACGTGCCTACTTACAAAGTCTCAAATTAATAATGGTTAAAAACCCCAACGCATTAAACAGGAACAAAATAAAATAAAACTTAAGAACAACATATAGAAAAATTAATGAAATCACAATCAAAATCAATAATAAACCTAATGAAATTGATCTGGTTCTTTGAAAAGATAAACAATATTCAAAATCCATCAGATAAAATAACATAACAGAGAAAAATTCAAATAAATACAATCATAAATAAAAGGGAGCCAAACAAGAACTATCAATGAACTCCAAAAAACAATACGATCACTTCTTTAAAATCAATACTCTCCAAAAATGAAAAGTCCAAAAGAGGCATATTAACTTATTTTATTTTAATAATATTGGAAATAGATCTTGTCTCCTCCCTTATTTCTCCCTGTGTTCCCTCTTCTACATTGTTTCCCTCATCAACAACTACCTCTGTCTTTTTTGTTTTCCCTTGTGAGGGAGATTTAAGCATCCTCCCTTGGTTCCTCCATGTTACTTATCTTCCTGAGGGTCTATTCATGTAGTATGCATATCCTGTACTATGTGGCTAAAATTTGCTTATAAGACATACCATGTATGTCTTTTCGGGGCTGGTATTATCGCATTCAGGATAATCTTTTCTAGTTCCATCCATTTGCCTGCACGTATTATGACTTCCTTGTTTTTAATGGCTGAATAGTATTCCATTGAGCAAATATAAGACAGTTTCTTTATCCGTTATTTGTTGAGGGACATCTAGGTTGTTTTCTGGCCTATCAGAGTTATTCTCTGAGAACCTCCAACAGAAACTTTTTAAACAGATACTGAGACTTACAGCCAACAATGGGGCTTGGGTCCTGCACCCAGCTCTCCTCCTCTGGGCTCTGTGTCTGTGACCTAGGTGTGCCAGCTGTTTTATTTTTAATTAACATATTTACTTATTCCCTTTACAGTCTGCTGATAGGCCCCTCCTTCCTCTCCTTCCAGTCTTACCCTCCCTACCACTCCCTTCCTGTATTCCCGAGAATAGGAGAACACCCATCTCCCAGCTAATCTAGTCACATGAGAGTTGAGTTTCTCCTTTGGCCAGGTAAGGCAGTTCCATTAGGAGGAAGTGATCAAAAAGGAGGCAACAGAGCTCATGTTGAAAATAGTCTCCACTCCCCATATTAGTGGACCCAAATGAAGCCTGAACTGCCCATTGGCTACATATATGTAGAGGACCTAAGTCTAGTCTATTCACATTCCTTGTTTGGTGCTTCAGACTCCCTAGGCTCCTCTGGGCCCTGGTTAGTTGGATATGTTGCTCTTGCTGTGGAGCTCTTGTCACTTCAAGGTCCTTTTATTTTTTCCCTCCAATTTTCCACTAGACTCTGTTTTGCACAATGTTTGGCTGTAAGTCTCAGTATCTGTTTAAAGAGGTAATAATTATTACAGTCAAATTAACACAGCCACCACAACATGTGGTAGTATATAAAATGTTCTCAAATGATGTGTGTATGAATGAAATATAGGTTAACCACAGTACTGTTTAGAAATTGCCTTTGTCTCATCTATGTTCAAATATTTACTTGTTTATCTGTATGCATTGCGTAATTACTTCATTTATTTAAAGTATTTTATTTGTAGTGCATACAGTTTAATTTGGGATATAAAAAGGAATAAAATGTCCCATATTCATGAACACATATACAGAGACACACAGTATTCTTCTAAAAACTTGATTCTCATACATTGCACATTTTCGATATTAGGATTTCAGCCTTAACAAAATAAATGAGATAAACCTAGCTGTGAAGCCAACCCAGTAATGGTATCAAAATCCACAGGAATCAAAAGGATAATTAAAATTTCATTGCAAATGATCGGTAAGCCACCCTCAGGGGAAAATGCTAAATTCAGAAGATAATGAAATAGGTATTGTTCTTTGACTCCCCACCCCCCAAGGGAGGAGCAGTTCTGCTAGGCCACAGAGGAGGACTACATAGCCAGCCCTGAAGATACCTGATAAAACAGGGCCAGAGGAAAGGGGAGGAGGTCTTCCCCAATCCGTGAACTTGGAAAGGGGCAGGGAGAAGCTGAGGGAGGGAGGGTGGGATTGGGAGGGAGTAAGGGAGCAGGATACAGCTGGGATACAGAGTTAATAAAATGTAACTAATAATAACAAACAATAAAAAAAAATTTAAAAAAAGAAATAGGTATTGTCATGTGAGCACAAGCTCTTGATATGTTAATATACCAAAATTCAATTTGCTGAATTTCTGAATAGTTTTTCTTCTTCCAACTCTATCAGTAATCTTTTCTGCTTCCTCTCTAATAGCTAACTGGAGAAAAATTCGGAGAATAGGCTTCATCCTAAGACTTATTTATAACTTGGAGTTTCCTCTCTGCTCTGTCATGATTTTGCTGACATGGGGCTTGTATAACTGACTTCTTTTTGCCAGTGAAATAGTGCAGAGTAACACATGCTCACAGTGAGGCTTTGAAGATCCTGGAAAGTTTTAGCATCCCCCTTCTACTTCTGTGTCCACTGTGAGAAAAGCATGTCTTAAGGAACCACTGTTTCCAGAACACAAATGCTTTTATATGAGATATAAACCCACTCTACAGCCTAAACACAATATCCATCAATACTAGCTAAATTCTAACATACACAAAATAGCCTATCAGAGTCATTAAACCTCAGACTATGAAATGAAGAAAAAGTTCTCATAAGCCAATGATATTTGAGGAACATTTTGTTCTATAACATTCTTACAGCAAAATCTAGGAAAACAAGTCCTTTGTAGTAGCAAGCCACTTCCTGAATATGGGTCAAACTGGAAATCCTCATTCAGACAGTAAGATGTTAAAAACACTTCTAGAAAATAGCAGCATAGAAAATCTTGGAAGCTTTAGCTCCAAGTCTCTGTTTAATAACTTCCTGACTACTTTATTTTCCTTCACATTCTATCTGTGCTTATCTACAGAGTATCAGATGAAAGATATAAAATTCATCAGTACACAACCAAACAAGAGAAAAATAATTTTCCACCTACACACAGATAAACTATAGAAGGAGGAATGCAGTGGCTGAAGGCATCCAAGACAAGATGCAAAGTAAGAAAACAAAATCCCTGGCTATGGGCATGGCAGGACAGTTAACCAGAAGAGTTCTCTTAAACTTCAATGTCTGAGACTGGCTGCTTTCCCTTGCTAAACTCCATTTTATAGTCTTGGCTTTCTTCTGAAGAGAATCGCCTTTTCATTATTGGATCAAGTGTTTGCAAATGCTTATTAGAAACCCTGTTTTCTTTCTAAGTGAGGATTGAACATCTTACCCCAGGTCGTCTTTCTTGTTTATCTTCTTTTTTTTTTTTTTTTTTTTTTTTTTTTTTTTTTTTTTTTTTTTTTTTGTTTTTTTTTTTTTTTTTTTTTTTTGTTTATCTTCTTTAAGTGTATAGATTTCAGTATATTTATTCTATCTTATAGGTCTCTATAAGTGAGTATATACCATGTGTGTCTTTCTGCTTCTGGGATGCCTCACTCAGGATGATTGTTTCTAGGTCCCACCATTTCCCTGCAAATTTCATGATTTCCTTGTTTGTTTGTTTGTTTTTGTTTGTTTTGTTTTCTTTTGTTTTTTTTGCACTTTATCATTCTTTTTTTTTAAATTACACTTTATTCATTGTGTATCCACCCATAAGCCCCTCGCTCCTCCCCTCCTGGTCCCACACTCTCCCCCTTTCTGCATGCATGCCCCTCCCCAAGTCCACTGATAGGGGAGGTCCTCCTCTCCTTTCTGATCTTAGTTTATCAGTTCTCATCAGTAGTGGCTGCATTGTCAGGGTTCTAGGTTATCTCCACGGATAGTCTTTGGTTGGAGTATGAGTCCTGGGAAGTTCTCTGTGTTCAAATTTTCTTGTTCTGTTGCTCTCCTTGTGGAGTTCCTGTCCTCTCCAGCTCTTACTATTTCCCACTTCTTACATAAAATTCCATTCAGTCTGCCTGTCAGTTGGCCATCAGGCTCATCATCTGCTTTGACAGTCTTCACTGCAGAGGCTTTCAGGGGCCCTCTGTGGCAGGTTCCAAGGTTGTTTCCTGTTTTCTTCTTCTGGCTCTCAGAGGCGCTCTGTAGCAGTTTCCAGGGTTGTTTCCTGTTTTCTTTTTCTTCTGATATCCATCCTCTTTGCCTTTCAGGATGGGGATTGAGCATTTTTAGTTAGGGTCCTCTCTTTTACTTAGTTTGTTTAGATGTACAGATTTTAGTGGGTTTATTCTATTTTGTATGTTTATATGAGTGAGTACATACCATGTGTGTCTTTTTGCTTCTGGCCAACTCACTAAGAATGATCCTTTCCAGGTCCGACCATTTACCTGCAAATTTCATGATTTCCTTATTTTTCATTGCTGAGTAATACTCCATTGTATAGATGTACCACAGTTTCTGCATCCATTCTTCAGTTGAGGGGCATCTGGGCTGTTTCCAGCTTCTGGCTATCACAAATAAAGCTGCTACAAACATGGTTGAGCAAATGTCCTTTCTGTGTACTTGAGCCTCTTTTGGGTATATGCCTAGGAGTGGTATGGCTGGATCCTGAGGAAGTGCTATTCCTAGTTGTCTGAGAAAGTGCCAGATTGATCTCCAGAGTGGTTGTACAAGTTTACATTCCCACCAGCAGTGGAGAAGGGTTCCCCTTTCTCCACAACCACTCCAGCAATTGTTGTCACTTGAGTTTTTGATCTTGGCCATTCTGATGGGTGTAAGGTGAAATCTCAGGGTTGTTTTGATTTGCATTTCCCTAATGCCTAATGAGGTTGAGCATTTCTTTAAGTGCTTCTCTGCCATTCGATATTCCTCTACAGAGAATTCTCTCTTTACCTCTGTTCCCCATTTTATAGTGGATTACTTGCTTTGCTGCTTTTCAGCTTCTTTACTTCTTTATATATACTGAATATGAGTCCTCTGTCAGTAAATGGTTGGTGAAGATTTTTTCCCAATCTGTAGGCAGTCGCTTTGTTTTGATGATGGTGTCCTTTGCTTTACAGAAGCTTTTCATGAGGTCCCATTTATTGATTGTTGCTCTTAGAATAGGTATTCTGTTCACGAAGTTTTCTCCTGAACCAATTACTTTCAGGGTATTCCCAATTTTTTTTTTTCTAGCCGACTTAATGTGTCTGGTTTTATGTTGAGGTCTTTGATCCACTTGGACTTCAGTTTTGTGCAGGGTGATAAGTATGGATCTATTTGCATTTTTCTACATGTAGACATCCAGTTGGACCAGCACCATTTGTTAAAGATGCTATCTTTTTTCCATTGTATGGTTTTGGCATCTTTGTCAAAAATCAGGTGTCCGTAAGTGTGTGGGTTTATTTCTGGGTCTTCTGTTCGATTCCATTGATCCACCATTCTTTTTCTATGCCAGTTCCATGCAGTGTTTATAACTGTTGCTCTATAGTACAGCTTGAGATCAGGGATGGAGAT
>NW_026585644.1:57772335-57827075 GCF_907164565.1 Psammomys obesus
TTTGGCATCTTTGTCAAAAATCAGGTGTCCGTAAGTGTGTGGGTTTATTTCTGGGTCTTCTGTTCGATTCCATTGATCCACCATTCTTTTTCTATGCCAGTTCCATGCAGTGTTTATAACTGTTGCTCTATAGTACAGCTTGAGATCAGGGATGGAGATACCTCCAGAAGATCTTTTCTTGTAGAGGATTGTTTTAGAAATTGTTATTCCATACAAAATTGAGAATTTTTCTTTCCAGGTCTGTAAAGAATTGTGTTGGCAATTTGATGGGAATGGCATTAAATCTGTAGATTGCTTTTGGTAAGATGGCCATTTTTACTATGTTAATCCTGCCAAGCCATGAGCATGAGAGATCTTTCCATCTTCTCATATCTTCCTCTAATTCTTTCTTCAGAGACTTGAAATGTTTTTCATACAAGTCTTTGACTTGCTTGGTTAGGATTACACGAAGATACTTTATGTCATTTGTGGCTATTGTGAATGGTGTTGTTTCTCTTATTTCTTTCTCAGCCCTTTTGTCTTTTGTATACAGGAATGCTAATGATTTTTTTTTGAGTTAATTTTATATCTGGCCACTTTGCTGCAAGTGTTTATCAGCTGTAGGAGTTCCCTGGTAGAGTTTTTGGGGTCACTCATGTATACTATCATGTATACTATCTTCCTCTAATTCTTTACATATTTTATTTGTTTCCTCTATTATCCTCTTCATCAACATAGATGTAAGGTCATCTTGATTTTCTATTATGCTGCATTGTCCAGGGCTGTTCGCCTCTGGATGGCTGGGTTCTGGAGATGCCATATTGCTCTGTCTTTTGTTGGTTGAGCCTTTACACTGACCTCTGCCCATTGGGCTGATTTAGGTGTTGGCTGTTAGTTTCTGTGCTTCCTGGAGTCCTGAGGTAGGGAGTATCCCCTTGGCCGGAAGATGATTTTTCCTGAAGGAGTCCTCCTCTGCTTTTTGGTTATGGTCACTGTATGGCCAGTGTTTCTCAGGAATTGCCACTGCTCACCTCAGGTGTATAGCCCTGAGTAGTAGCTGTGGTGTTTGTTAGGCGGGGGGGGGGGGGAATCTCCTCTTACCCATAGAAGTTCTCAAGACAGCTGCCCCACTGCTGGGTTTCTTGCTGTTGTTACAGTTTTCCAGGTACAGTCCTCTTGAAGAACCTGCTGATTCCCTAGCTGTGTGTTTTCTCCCAATATGGAAACTCAGTCTGTTATCCTAGGCACACAGTTATGTCTGAGAAAGTGAGAGGAGCACCCAGCAAGTCTCTGGGCCAGAGGCTGAGTGCTCTGCTCTGGGCCTGGAGAATGTGCACCTAGGTTGAGTTGGTGCCTGGGGGTGCTGCTCTGGTCTGGAGGCTGGGTGCCTCACTCTGGACCAGAAGCTGTGTGTCCCTGTCTGGGATGGTGGCTGCAGGGCACTGCTCTGGTCCAGATGCTGTGGGTGCAGCCCTCTTGAAGGACCAGGGATTCCCACAGTTTTGTCAGTCTAGCTAGGGATAACTGGTTGATCCTTGGAACAGTATCTGAGGGCTGCTGTAATGGCTCTCTGGCCTTTGTAGGTCTGAGGATACAGCTGTGTGCCCCAGTGCCCTAGGGGTACTCAATAATGGTGGCTGAGTACAGCACTCCTGCCTGCATTACAAAGCTAGAGCCTAGAGTCTGCATGAATCCAGAAAGTCTTTTGATGCTGAGTGTCCTGAGCGTTAGACCTAATGATCCCCCCCGCTAGGGGTTTCCTCCTTCCAGAGACACCCAGTCTTTGCTTTGGGACCACTGTTCTGTCTGGTGTGGCGTGTAGAACCCACAGGCACAGACACCTGCCCATGGCTCTGCCTTTCTGGCCTTTGGGAGCCTGGGCGTCTGCTTAAACTGGATAATTTTACCAAGACCTTTTTGTGGTGGGGGTGTCGGCTGAGTGCTCTGAGATCAGACCAGCTGTTTTCCTTTCTGTGGGTTTGCACCTGACAGTGAGACTCAGTCTGTGGTGCCCTGGTGCCCTGGTGCCCACAGTTCTATCTGAGACGAGAATCAGGTGCGCAGGCAGGACTCTGTGCAGGTGCCTTGGTCTCCGGCTCTGGCTCCGGGCTGGTTCCTGGGGCGCCCACAGAACCCGAGTCTTTTCCAGGGGATGTCTGGGTGACCTAAGGTTGGTCCCAATCGTTTCCTGCTCTGTGGGGTTATCTCTGGACTGGAAAATCCAGTCTGTGATGTTCTGGGCCCACAGTTCAGTCTGAGACAGTGACCAGATCATGCTGGCGTGTAGCTCTGGGCTGGTGACCAAGCGCCTGGCCGAACCAGAATCTCTTCCGAGGTTTAGCTGGGTGAGTTAAAGCTGATTGAATCCCCCACTATGGGGTATCCTCTCACCTGTGAAACACAATCACTTGTGTTTTATGGCCGCGAGTTCTGATTGTTGGTCACTGTGCTGATCCTGCTGCTGCTGCTCAGAATGAGAGTCTTCCTGGCACTGCCATCTTGCCCCCGCCCCCACTTTTGATTTCCTTGTTTTTAATTGCTGAGTAGTATTCCATTTTGTAAATATATCACAATTTCTGTATCCATTCCTCAACAGAGGGACATCTGGGTTGTTTTCAGGTTCTGGCTATTATGAAGAAAGCTGCTACAAACATGGTTGAACAAATGTCCTCATTGTGTACTTGAGCACCTTTTGGATATATGCGTAGTAGTGGTATAGCTGGATCTTGAGGAATCAATATTCCTAATTATCTGAGAAAGCGCCAGATTGATTTCCAAAGTAGTTGTACAAGTTTGCATCCCCACCAACAATGGAAGAGGGTTCCCCTTTCTCCACCATCTCTCCAGCATGTGTTGTCACTTGAGTTTTTGATCTTAGCTATTCTGATGGGTGTAAGGTGAAATCTCAGGATCATTTTGATTTGATGGGATGGACATTGGATGTAGGAGCAAACAAGTAACAGGACAGGAGCCTACCACAGAGGGCCTCTGAAAGACTCTACCTAGCAGTGCATCAAAGCAGATATTAAGACTCATAACCAAACCTCCGGCAGAGTACATGGAATCATATGAAAAAAGGGGGAGTTAGTAAGATATGGAGAGGACAGGAGCTCCGCAAGGAGCAAAATATATCTGGGCACAGGGGTCTTAAGTCAGACTGTTTCTCCAACCAAGGATCATGTATGGATATAACCTAGAACCCCTGCTTGGATATAGCCCATGGTAGCTCAGTATCTAAGTGGGTGCTCTAATAAGGGGAACAGGAACTATTTCTGACATGAACTCAATGGCTAGCTCTTTGACTGCCGCCTCCCCCCAAGGGAGGAACAGCCTTGCTAGGCCACAGAAGAGGACATTGCAGCCAGTCCTGAAGAGATCTCATAAGCTAGGGTCAGATGAAGGGGAGGAGGTCCTCCCCTATCAGTGGACTTGGAAAGGGGCAGGGAGGAGATGAGGGAGGGAGGGTGGGATTGGGAGGGAATGAGAGAGGGGGCTATTGCTGAGATACAAAGTAAATAATCTGTGATTAATATAAAAAATAAAAATTGTTATTAAAAAATAGCCCTATTTTCTTCATGTGTAGGGCACACAGTTCTCAGAAAGCTAAAACAGGATGGTCCTGAGTTCCAAGCTAACCTGAATTATATGGCAAAATAAAATAAACACTTTTTTTTTTACAAAAATGAGACATCTTCATCAAACCCTCCCCTCAAGGCTCAAGAAGACATTCAGAAGAGGAGGCCAGAGATGAATGACTGCAAGGATACAGTGTCTCCCAGACACAACAACACTAATGCACATATGAATTCACAGAGACTTGAAGCATACATCATACCTGCATAGGTTGATGCCAGGAATGCTGAGAAGGGAAGTAGAAACAAGACCTCATGTCTATTATCATCATGGTAGGGAGCATGGGGTCATACAGGATGACATAGTGCTAAAGAAGTAGCTAAGAATTTTATATCCAGATCTGCAGGCAGCAGGAGAGATCAATTCTGGGCCTGGCTTGGCTTTTTGAAACCTCAAAGCCCACCCCTAATTACATGCTTTCTCCACCAATAACACAGCTTCTCAAATAATATCACTTCCTCAATAAATAAGATTCAAATCTATGACCTTGTCTGAAGAGGAATTTTAATCCATCAACATCACTTCTCTAATAACATCAAAAGACCTTCTAGGACTATGTAATCTGGCAGGAATGCAAACATGCCCTTAATACATACCTTAAATCCAAAACAATGAAGGTAAAGTTAGTTTGTAGAAGGAAGCACCCGTGTTTGAAAGTGATGTGTAATTGAGAGACAGAACAAGAGATAAATGAGAGGAAGATTAGACAGACTACAATATGGCTAACTCTCATGACTACAAAGAAGAAAAAATGATTTAACAGAGAGCAGTGCAGGGGAGAGAGACAGAGAAAGAGAGCACTATGCTGGGACAGTTGTACACTTTTCAGAGGCAGAAGAAGCTGGAATCAGGTGAAGACAGAATGAACTAGAAAATGAAAAGACAGAAGATTAAAACAGATTACTAGAGTTAGTTTGAGGCTAAGCAGAGCAATTCAGTCAGAAGCTGATAGAAGCCAGTTAGAATCAATCAGCTTGGAGAGGAGTTTTGAGCCAGAAAGCTGAAATGAACCAGCCAGCAGAGTTCAGAAAGAATTAGAAAGGGTGAGCTTATTCAGCAGTATATCTAAGAGTCTGAAATATTTTAAATCTAGATTAGATTGTATAAAATCTAGACGCTTCCAGGACTGTTGGAAAGACCCTTCTGTTTGAGGTTGCAGTCTTCTGAGTCCGGATAGTCATTCTGAGCATGGCACTCTATGGAGGACTCCCTCCTTCGAACTGTCTCCTACTCTGTCTAACCTCATCTAGAGAGTATCTTTAGGCATACATGGCTCTAACTATGTCTGATATATAGTCTCTGACACAGTTCCCTACTAGGTCTCCCCTCCCTGCACCTATAGGATAATTAGTTATTGTGTATCCATTCATACCATAGTAGCATGTTGTCTAATGCAAATCAACCATCCTTGAAACTCCTAGTTCTAATCAATTATGTACACCTATCCTAGGAAGCCTCCACTCATTCTCCAAGGGACATATAGCCTTTGTTCTCTCAGAATTAAGTTGAACTCTCTTCCTGAAGTGGTTCCCAGATGGCATTTCCTTCATGCTGTCAACCTTCTGTGCCCTGTGTCTTGCCTTCTGCTCTTCCTGACTTCATGGGCTAGCGGACAACAGCCCCTCAGGGAGGAGGAAAACCACACAGGACTAGGCCTAGACTAGCAGATGGAGGCAGTAAGCTTCAGGGACTGCATTTATATTAGGCAGATAAAAGTTGCCTTTACACTTGTTTGTGTTTTATTTAAAACACACAAAGATTATCAATGTTAAATAAAAAAATCAAAATCTATAAAGCTCGCATTACAAATAAGGTAAAATATATCAACTAGTTATAGCAAATTTGTTCATAACTGAAATGTTGGGTTGAACTCATCTCTTACTTCAGTAGGCCGCCCAACTCTTGAATAAGATGGTAGTATTGTGCTTTGCACCTGCTCTCAGTGGTGCTATATATGCTTATTAGGACAAGTGAAGAAGAAAAGATGAGCTGCTTTTCCCATTGACAAGAAGAACCCAAAGTGAAGAAAAATTAAGCACTTATTTATTATTCTTACCCTTTTCAGCTTAAGTACTGGGCATTGTGGCCATATCACAATGTGTATAAGGCAACTAATTGTATGGGTCTTGATCAGCCTACCCTGAAGCTGAGTTCTGCTTCTACTGTTGCAGCAACAGAATTTCCCCAGTATTCTACCTGAGACTTGTTATATGACTGATAACTATTTTGACCAAAACTTAGAATTTATTTCAAAACCTGTGTTGAATTAAGAGTCCCCAACTTAATTTCTAGACAATCCTTTCTACTTTTAAGCAATTGCCTGATTCTACTTATTGTTATGCCCAGATCACAAAGACCCCAAAGACCACCAGGAGATTGACCACGTATGCAAGAACAAACAGCCTTTATTTCAGGCTTAGGCTGGGACTCCTCACCATCCAACGCAGTGGATTAGGAAAGAGAGCCCCATTGACCTGCAAAGCTGAGTTTTCATTATGGTTTAAGCAAGGAACAGGACTTTCCAATTGGTTTGCATTTAGCAGAAGCAAGCTTCTCATAAACTGATTGGGTGGTGCTGATCTAGGGGCTAGGGAGGACTTCATAGTGTGTCCAGGTAACAAGGTGTGCCCAGGTAACAAAGAGTGCTAACGAAAAGTGTCCAGGTAACAATATCATTTTGACTAGCTAAACAAAGTATTTCTAACTAAACTTTAATTTGATTGTTCAAATGCGTGAGGACTTTTCAAGGCAGTTATTAAATTATTGTTTCTGATTTTCAGGGAGGTTATTGAGTTATCATATCTCGTTTCCATGGACTATAGTATCATGTTCTGAGAAACAGAAACATGCTCTAAGCAACTGTGGGACATTACCAGGAAACAGAAATTCGAGCCTACAATATCCTATTAAGCCTGTCACGGCAGCATAACTGCTTGTGCTCTTCACTTACCACTATAAACGCTCCATAACAAATAAAAGGCAAATAGCAGTTACAACTTAACAATCAGAGAGGTAACTGAGAGTTAACTTACACACACACAAAATAAAGTTCAATTATTCTCCTTGGTTAAATTCTACAGCCACAAAATAATCTTTTTTTAATTTTTTATTAATTACACTTTATTCATTTTGGATCCCGCCATAAGCCACTCCCTCCTCACCTCCCAATCCCACCCTCCCTCCCCTTTCTACATGCATGCCACTCCCCAAGTACACTAATAGGGGAGGTTCTCCTCTCCTTTCTGATCTTAGTCTATCAGTTCTCATCAAAACTGGCTGCATTGTCCTCTACCATGGCCTGGTAAGGCTGCTCCCCACTCAGGGGGAGGTGATCAAAGAGCAGGCCAATCAGATTATGTCAGAGGCAGACCCTTTCCCCATTACTATGTAACCCACTTGGACACTGAACTGTCATGGGCTGCATCTGTGCAGGGGTTCTAGGTTATCTCCATGAATAGTCCTTGGTTGGAGTATGAGTCTCTGGGAAGTTCCCTGTGTTCAAATTATCTTGTTCTGTTGCTCTGCTTGTGGAGTTCCCATCCCCTCCAGCTCTTACTGTTTCCCACTTCTTAAATATAATTCCATTCACTCTGCCCATCAGTTGGCCATCAGGCTCAGCATCTGCTTTGACAGTCTATACTGCAGAGGTTTTCAGAGGCCCTCTGTGGCAGGTTCCAAGGTTGTTTCCTGTTTTCTTCTGGCTTTCAGAGGCCCTCTGTAGCAGGTTCCAAGATTGTTTCCTATTTTCTTTTTCTTCTGATGCCCATCCTCTTTGCCTTTCAGGATGGGGACTGAACATTTTACTTAGGGTCCACTCTTTTGCTTAGTTTGTTTACATGTACAGATTTTAGTGGGTTTATTCTATGTTGTATATGTATATGAGTGAGTATATACCATGCATGTCTTTTTGCTTCTGGGACAACTCACTCAGGATGATTCTTTCCAGGTCCCACCATTTACCTGCAAATTTCATGATTTCCTTATTTTTCATTGCTGAGTAATACTCCATTTACTCAGATGTACCACAGTTTCTGCATCCATTCTTCAGTTGAGGGGCATCTGGGCTGTTTCTAGCTTCTGGCTATCACAAATAAAGCTGCTACAAACATGGTTGAGCAAATGTCCTTTTTGTGTACTTGAGCCTCTTTTGGGTATATGCCTAGGAGTGGTATGGCTGGATCTTGAGGAAGCGCTATTCCTAATTGTCTGAGAAAGCACCCCAGATTGATTTCCAGAGTGGTTGTACAAGTTTATATTCCCACCAGCAATGGAGAAGGGTTCCCCTTTCTCCACAACCTCTCCAGCATGTGTGGTCCCTTGAGTTTTTGATCTTGGCCATTCTGATGGGTGTAAGGTGAAATCTCAGGGTTGTTTTGATTTGCATTTCCCTAATGGCTAATGAGGTTGAGCATTTCTTTAAGTGCTTCTCTGCCATTCGATATTCCTCTACAGAGAATTCTCTCTGTAGCCCTGTTCCCCATTTTTTAAGTGGATTACTTGGTTTGTTGCTTTTCAGCTTGTTTATATATATTGGATATGAGTCCTCTGTCAGATAAAGGGTTGGTGATGATTCTTTCCCAATCTGTAGGCAGTCGCTTTGTTTTGATGATGGTGTCCTTTGCTTTACAGAAGCTTTTCAATTTCATGAGATCCCATTTATTGATTGGTGCTCTTAGAGCCTGTGCTGTTGGTGTTCTGTTCAGGATGCTTTCTCCTGTACCAATGAGTTCTAGGATATTCCCCACTTTTTTCCTAGCCGATTTAATGTGTCTGGTTTTATGTTGAGGTCTTTGATCCACTTGGACTTCAGTTTTGTGCAGGGTGATAAGTATGGATCTATTTGCATTTTTCTACATGTAGACATCCAGTTGGACCAGCACCATTTGTTGAAGATGCTATCTTTTTTCCATTGTATGGTTTTGGCATCTTTGTCAAAAATCAGGTGTCTGTAAGTGTGTGGGTTTATTTCTGGGTTTTCTGTTCGATTCCATTGATCCACCATTCTTTTTCTATGCCAGTACCATGCAGTTTTTATAACTGTTGCTCTATAGTACAGCTTGAGATCAGGGATGGAGATACCTCCAGAAGATCTTTTCTTGTAGAGGATTGTTTTAGAAATTGTTATTCCATACAAAGTTGAGAATTTTTCTTTCCAGGTCTGTAAAGAATTGTGTTGGCAATTTGATGGGAATTGCATTAAATCTGTAGATTGCTTTTGGTAAGATGGCCATTTTTACTATGTTAATCCTGCCAAGCCATGAGCATGGGAGATCTTTCCATCTTCTCATATCTTCCTCTAATTCTTTCTTCAGAGACTTGAAATGTTTTTCATACAAGTCTTTGACTTGCTTGGTTAGGGTTACACCAAGGTACTTTATGTCATTTGTGGCTATTGTGAAGGGTGTTGTTTCTCTAATTTCTTTCTCAGCCCTTTTGTCTTTTGTATACAGGAATGCTACTGATTTTTTTGAGTCAATTTTGTATCTGGCCACTTTGCTGAAGGTGTTTATCAGCTGTAGGAGTTCCCTGGTAGAGTTTTTGGGGTCACTCATGTATACTATCATATCATCTGCAAATAGTGATAATTTGACTTCTTCCTTTCCCATCTGTATCCCCTTGATTGCCTTCAACTGTTTTATTGCTTTAGCAAGGACTTCCAGCACTATGTTGAAGAGATATGGAGAGAGTGGACAGGCTTGTCTTGTCCCTGATTTCAGTGGGCTTGCTTTAAGTTTCTCTTTGTTCAGTTTGATGTTGGCTATAGGCTTGCTGTATATCGCCTTTACTATGTTTATATATGTGTCTTGTATCCGTGATCTCTCCAGTCCTTTAAACATGAATGGATGTTGGATTTTGTCAAATGCTTTTTCAGTATCTAGGGAGATTATCATGCGGTTTTATTCTTTCAGTTTGTTAATATGGTTGATCACATTGATGGATTTCCGTATATTGAACCACCCCTGCATACGTGGGATGAAGCCTACTTGGTCATAGTGGATAATATCTTTGATGTGTTCTTAGATTCGGTTTGCAAGTATTTTGTTAAGTATTTTTGCATCAATGTTCATACGGGAGATTGGCCTGAAATTCTCTTTCTTTGTTGAGTCTTTGTGAGGTTTAGGTACCAAGGTGACTGTGGCTTCATAGAATGAGTTTGGTAATGTTCCTTCTGTTTCTATTTTGTGGAATAGTTTGAAGAGAATTGGAGTTAGCTCTTCTCTGAAGGTCTGGTAGAATTCTGCACTGAAGCCATCTGGTCCTGGGCTTTTTTTGGATGGGAGACTTCTGATGACTGCTTCTATTTCTTTGGGGGATATAGGACTATTTAATTGATTTACCTGGTCTTGATTCAGCTTTGGTAAGTCAAATCGATCAAGAAAATTATCCATTTCATTTAGGTTTTCAAATTTTGTTGAGTATAGACTTTTGAAGTAAGTCCTACTGATTGTTTGGATTTCCTCAGTGTCTGTAGTTATGTCCCCCTTTTCATTTCTGATTTTGTTGATTTGGGTGGTGTCTCTCTGCCTTTTAGTTAGCTTGGCTAAGGGTTTGTCGATCTTGTTGATTTTCTCAAAGAACCAGCTCTTGGTTTCATTGATTCTTTGAATTGTTTCATTTGTTTCTAATTGATTGATTTCAGCCCTGAGTTTGATTATTTCCAGCCATCTACTCCTTTTTAGTGTGTCTGCTTCTTCTTTTTCTAGGGTTTTTAAGAGGGCCATTAAGTTGCTTGAATGAGCTGTCTCGAATTTCTTCTTGAAGGCACTTAGTGCTATGAACTTTCCTCTTAGCACTGCTTTCATTATGTCCCACAAGTTTGGGTATGTTCTGTCTTCATTTTCATTGATTTCTGGGAAGACTTTAATTTCTTTCTTTATTTCTTCCCTGACCCAGCTGTCATTTAGTAACAAGTTGTTCAGTTTCCATGTGTGTGTAGGCTTTTTGCTATTTCTGTTGTTGTTGAAGTCCAGCTTTATTCCATGGTGATCAGACAGGATACAAGGGATTATTTCAGTCTTCTTGTATCTGTTGAGGCTTGCTTTGTGACCAACTATATGGTCTATTTTGGAGAAGGTTCCATGAGGTGCTGAGAAGAAGGTAAATTTTTTTGTGTTTGGGTGTAAAGTTCTGTAAATGTCTGTGAGGTCCATTTGATTCATGACCTCTGTCAGAGTTATTGTTTCTTTGTCTAATTTCTGTTTTGTTGACCTGTCCTTTGTTGAGATTGGGGTGTTGAAGTCTCCCACTTCAATTAATGTGTGGGGATCTATATGTGGTTTAAATTTTATCAATGTTTCTTTTACAAATGTGGGTGCTCTTGTATTTGGGGCATAGATGTTCAGGATTGTGATGTCTTCCTGGTGGAGTTTTCCCTTGATGAGTATGAAGTGTCCTTCCTCATGTCTTTTTATGAATTTTGGTTGAAAGTCTATTTTATCAGATATTAGAATGGCTACTCCTGCATATTTCTTGGGTCCATTTGCTTGGAAAATCATCTTCCAACCTTTTACCCTCAGGTAATGTCTATCTTTGTGCCTTAGGTGTGTTTCTTGTATACAACAGATTGCTGGGTTTTGTTTACGTATCCATTCTGTTAATCTGTGTCTTTTTACTGGAGAGTTGAGTCCATTGATGTTGAGAGAGATTAATGACCAGTGGCTGTTAGATCCTTTGATTTTGATGTTGGCTGTGGTCATAAGGTTGTGTGCTTGTTTGTTTTTTGTTTTACTGTAGTAAGGTTAATTATTTCCTGTGTTTTCTTGACAGAAGCTAATTTTCTTGGGTTGTTTTTTGCCTTCCAGTGTCTTCTGTAATGCTGGATTTGTGTGTAGGTATTGTTGAAATTTGTTTTTGTCATTAAATATCTTGTTTTCTCTGTCTATGAGGACTGAGAGTTTTGGTGCTTATAGTGGCCTGGGCTGACATCTGTGTTCTCTTAAGGTCTGCATGATATCTGTCTAGGCCCTTCTGGCTTTCATAGTTTCTGTTGAAAAGCCAGGTGTGATTCTAATGGGTTTGCCATTATATGTTACTTGGCCTTTTTCCCTTGCAGCTTTTAGTATTTTTTCTTTGTTCTGTATACTTACTGTTTTGATTATTATGTGGTGGGAGGATTTTCTTTTCTGGTCAAATTTGTTTGGTGTTCTGCAGGCCTCGTGTATTCCTATTGGCCTCTCCTTTAAGTTGGGGAAATTTTCTTCAATGATTTTGTTGAAAATATTTTCTGGGCCTTGGAGAAGGAAGTCTTCTTTTTCCTCTATTCCTATTATTCTTAGGTTTTGTCTTTTCATATTGTCTTGGATTTCTTGGACGGTCTGTGTCAGGAATTGTTTGAATTTAACATTTTCTTTGACAGATATATCTATTTCTTCCCTTGTATCTTCTACACCTGAGATTCTTTCTTCCATTTCTTGTATTCTGTTGGTTATGCTTACCTCTGTAGTTCCTGTTTTCTTCCCTAAATTCTTCCTTTCCATTATTTCCTCCATTTGTGTTTTCTTTAATTTTTCTAGTTCTATCTTCAGGTCTTGAATTGTTTTGTTTACTTCCTTCACCTGTCTGCTTGTATTTTCCTCTTTTTCTTTTAGTTCCTTCAACTCTGTTTCTTTTATTTCTTTCAGTGATTTAATTATTTCTTCTCTGAAGGCCACAAGCTGTTTGGCTGCATCTTCCCGTATTTCTTCATGGATGGTCATAATCTGCTTGTCTTTATCTTCCTCCATTTCTTTACGGATAGCCATGATCTGTTTGGTTTTATCTTCCTCTAATTCTTTACGTATTTTATTTGTTTCCTCTATTATCCTCTTCATCAGCATAGATGTAAGGTCATCTTCTTGATTTTCTATTATGCTGGGTTGTCCAGGGCTGTTCACCCCTGGATGGCTGGGTTCTGGAGATGCCATATTGCTCTGTCTTTTGTTGGTTGAGCTTTTACGCTGACCTCTACCCATTGGGCTTATTCAGGTTTTGGCTGTTAGTTTCTGTGCTTCCTGGAGTCCTGAGGTAGGGAGTATCCCCGTGGCCGGAAGATGATTTTTCCTGAAGGAGTCCTCCTCTGCTTTTTGGTTATGGTCACTGTATGGCCAGTGTTTCTCAGGAGTTGCCACTGCTCACCTCAGGTTTATAGCCCTGAGTAGTAGCTGTGGTCTATGTTAGGCGGGGGGGGGGATCTCCTCTTACCCATAGAAGTTCTCAAGACAGCTGCCCCACTGCTGGGTTTCTTGTTATAAATTTAGTGTTCTGCTGCTCACTAAATTTCCAGGTACAGTCCTCTTGAAGAACCTGCTGATTCCCTAGCTGTGGGGTTTTCTCCCAACAGGGAACCTCAGTCTGTTATCCTGGGGCACACAGTTCTGTCTGGGAAAGTGAGAGGTGCACTCAACAAGTCTCTGGGCCAGAGGCTGAGTGCTCCGCTCTGGACCTGGAGAATGTGCACCTAGGTTGAGTTGGCGCCTGGGGGTGCTGCTCTGGTCTGGAGGCTGGGTGCCTCACTCTGGACCAGAAGCTGTGTGTCCCTGTCTGTGATGGCTGCTGCAGGCACTGCTCTGGTCCAGATGCTGTGGGTGCAGCCCTCTTGAAGGACCAAGGATTCCCACTGTTTTGACAGTCTAGCTAGGGATAACTGGTTGATCCCTGGCACAGTATCTGAGGGCTGCTGTAATGGCTCTCTGGCTTTTGTAGGTCTGAGGATGCAGCTGTGTGTCCCAGTGCCCTAGGGGAACTCAATAATGGTGGCTGAGCACAGCGCTCATGTCTGCATTAGAGCCTAGAGTCTGCGTGAATCCAGGAAGTGTTTTGGTGCTGGATGTCCTAAGCGTTAGAGCTGATGATCCCCTCCGCTGGGGGTTTCCTCCTGCCAGAGACACCCAGACTTTGCTTTGGGGACCGCTGTTCTGACTGGGGTGGCGAGTAGAACCCACAGGCACAGATGCCTGCTTGTGGCTCCGCCTTTCTGGCTGTTCGGAGCCTTGGCTGCTGCCTAAACTGGGTAATTTTCCCTAGTCCTTTTCAAGGTGGGGGTGTCGGCTGAGTGCTCTGAGATCAGACCAGCCGTTTCCCTCCCTGTGGGTTTGCACCTGCCAGTGAAATGCAGTCTCTGGTGCCTGGTGCCCTGGTGCCCACAGTTCTATCTTAGGCGGCGAATCAGGCACGCAGGCAGGGCTCCGTGCAGGCGTCCCGGCTCTCGGTCCGGGCTGGCTCTTGGGGCACCCTCAGAACCCGAGTCTTTTCCAGGTGATGTCTGGGTAACCTGGGGTCCGTCCCAATTGTTTCCTGCTCCGTGGGGTTATCTCTCGACTGGGAAATCCAGTCTATGGTGTTGTGGGCCCACAGTTCAGTCTGGGACCGTCACCAGATCAAGCTGGCGTGTAGCTCTGGCTGGCGACCAAGCACCTGGCGGAACCGGGATCTCTTCTGCGATTTAGCCGGGTGAGTTAAAGCTGATTGAATCCCCCACCGTGGGGTATCCTCTCACCTGGGAAACACAATCACTTGTGTTTTATGGCCGCGAGTTCTGATTGCTGGTCACTGTGCCAATCCTGCTGTGCTGCTCCTCAGAATGAGAGTCCTCCCGGCGCTGCCATCTTGCCCCCCAAAATAATCTTTTATAGCCAAAAATCCTGACACAACAGGAGGTGTAAGAATCATAGCAATTTTGCACTGTGTGTTGTTACAATCTTGCTTAGCAAACAAAAAGACTGAAACATGAGGAGGTAAGAAACCTGTTTAGTGGCAGTACAAGCCTAGAGTCCTTTCTCTAATTTTTAAACTTTTTTTCCATTACTATAGTTTATCTTTAAATCAAAGTTTGAACTATATATTGCAGGGCCACCACAGTGGCTTAAATTCCTCTAGCCTGCCATGAAAGTTGATTTTCCTCTTAGAAAATAGTACTCAGGAAATTTTGATTTAAAATATCATGCAGCTTCTAATGGAAGCCTTCCCAACAGGGACAAGATAAAACATGCCTTCTTTTCTTTCTTAATAAAAAATTACAGAGCTAAGGTCTGCTTGGAGATATGCTATTTGGCTTTTCTTGGTTTCCGAAGAGTTCTTAGTACTGCTCTCTTGAGCTTTCTCTCTCCTGGTATTGTCATTTTCTCCTTGTCCAGAATTTTATGTGAAAGCATCAGTTTCACACTTAGTTTTTGTGAAACCAATCTTCCTTGTCTTTTGTAATTATGTAAAGCTGTTCTCTTTGTAGGCCACACTTTGTAGAAATCTAAAACCTGGAGAGAAAGCATCCTAATTATAATCAAATAATCACAATGGATTTCAAGTTTCTATTATTTGTTGGAAAGAAAACGTGCAGTGAAGTTTTTTTACTCATTTTCTCAAATACTCCGAGGAAATAGTAGTCCTTGAACTTATTTTTGTTAAAACACACAGTTTTTGAATTTAAATATATATAATATATAAAATAATATATATATTAATTACTTCTTTGAAAATTTTAAGAGACAATTTTATTTTTATGTCAACCTATCTAAGTTAAAGTAAATTGAAAGGTCTTCTAGTTGGACCACACAAATGTAAATAAATCCAAACCTAGCAACACTCAAATTAAACCAATTGACCTTATGCCTCTGGGATAAACCAAATTCAAAACCAGCAATATTTTTTTTAAATTCTGAAGCCTAGTAGTGGCAAGAGTTCTAACTGTAGATTATTATGCAGGTCTTGCACTAATCTAATTAAGTGAAATATAAATCCAATTTCAAGCATTGTTGTACACATTTGCATATGATACAAGTAGTCAAAAATCTGTCTGAAGTTAAATGAAGCAAATGTACAGTCCTTGTATCAATTTAAGGTTGGCTTTTCTGCTCAGCTCCATCTCAAAATATTGCTGTTCAACATCTGTAAAACAATCAGAGCCCAAATGCCACTGCTGAACAGCTACTTGTCTCAGAGTTGCTCACTCCCCACTGAGTGTTAGTAACAAGCACTGGGTACAATAAAAGCCTGTATCTCTGAAGAAAGGGTCATCTTGGAAAGGAGAAGCAAACAGATGCCATATTTACCACCATGCTCATTCTTGTTAGATATTAGGGAAGATGAGAGCTACAGGACGTAGACCTCATCTCTGCATCTGATGGTATGGCACTGTGTGAACACAAGGAGAGTGTCCCAGGTTGTGAATGTGTTGGCCGAGCCCTGTGTGAACACACATATGGTCCAGGTTCCTGCATTTGATAACATAGCTCTACAAGAACACAGGGACCTCATCTCTTGTATTTTATAAGATAGCCTCATGTGGACACACGTAAGGAATTCCAATTCTTTCACCTAATGAGAAGACCCATGGGAATGCTTAGCCCTTGGAACCAAATCAGGCTCTCTCAAATAAAAACTGAGACAAAAACCCGAGTTTTCTCAACAGGAAAACTGAGCTCTCCACCTATTCCTTTCAGTTTGATACAGAAAACACTGTGGTTAAAGACCATACATTTTGAACAGAATAGGAAAATGTTCTATTTGCTTCCTGCTTATACTTACTGATTTATCATCAGCTGCTTACAAAAGAAGAGTAAAGTATGATGGCGAATCAAATATGTAACGAGAATAATGGGAGCATATGCAATAAACAGCAAAATTTTATAAAAATAAAATCATGAGAGAAAAGAATTAATTACTATTATACTAGGAAAGAATTCCAGATGAAGGGCTGGATATAAGCATTAGCACTTGAGCTTAAGCATTTAACTTGGTAACTAAAAAGATAATGAGTCACTGCTAAGCAGTATAGCCCAGGCATAGGGTCTGGACTTCCTACGAAAGAGGCCCTAGATACAATCCACAGCATCCCTTTCTGGAAAAGAAAAAAAAGAAGGTAATGAATCACTCAGAACATTTTCTGAGTGAGAACCACTTGCATAAGGTTGTAGGTGATTGACTGTATTTGTGAAATGTTGAACACAGTTCATAAATGAGGATGGCACTGTCTTTGCTTTTTTGATATTTCACAGCAAATGAACCAGTACACTTCAGGAAAAAAAAAAAGATACTGGACAACTCCTTTACCTTGTAGTCAACAATCTGTACCAAAAAGGTTGTAAAAGACTCACAAACTGTCTTTCAGTGTCACTTTTAATCTTTATATCTAAAATTATGTTAACTTACAAAAGCAGATTTTGCATTATTTACCACTCTTTCTACCTAGTATTTCTTTATCTCCTTTAACAGCAGAGTGAACCACAAGGATTTAAATTATTTTTTATTTTTATTAATTACACTTTATTCACTTTGAATAGGCCCTGTAGCTCCCTCCCTCCTTCCCTCCCAATCCTACCCTCCCTCTCTCTTCTCTATCCATACCCCTCCCGCAGCCCACTGATAAGGGAGATCCTCCTCCACTTACCTCTGATCCTAGTCTATCAGGCCTCATCAGGACTGGCTGCATTGTCTTCCTCTATGGCCTGGTAAGGCTACTCCCCCCTCAGAGGGAGGTGATCAAAGAGCTGGCCAATCAGTTCATGTCAGAGACAGTCCCTGTCCCCATTACTAGGGAGCCCACTTGGACACTGAACTGCCATGGGCTACCTTCCTGCAGGGGTTCCAGACCATCTCCATGAGTGGTCCTTGGCTGGAGTATCAGTCTCAGAAAAGACCCCTTTGCCCACACTTTTTGGATCTGTTGCTCTCCTTGTGGAGCTCCTGTCCTCTCAAAGTCTTACTGTCTTCTACTTCTTTCATAAGATTCCCTGCACTCTGCCCAAAGTTTGGCTATCAGTCTCAGCGTCTGCCTCAATACCTTGCAGGGTAGAGCCTTTCAGAGGCCCTCTGAGGTAGGCTCCTGTTCTGTCCCCTGTTTTCTCCCTCTTCTGATGTCCATCCTCTTTGCTTTTCTGAATGGGGATTGAACCAGAGTTCTCCTTCTTCCTGAGGTGTACAGATTTAAGTATGTTTATTCTATATTATATGTCTAATATCAATTATGAGTGAGTATATACCCTGTGTGTGTTTCTGCTTTTGGGATACCTCACTCAGAATGATCTTTTCCAGTTCCCACCATTTACCTACAGATTTCATGATTTCCTTGTTTATTTATTGCTGAATAATATTCCATTGTGTAGATGTACCACAATTTCTGTATCCTTTCCTTAACTGAGGGGCACCTGGGTTGTTTCCAGCTTCTGGCTATTACAAATAAAGCTGCTACAAACATGGTTGAGCAGATGTCCTTGTTGTATACTTGAGCATCTTTTGGATGCCTAGGAGGAACCACCAGATTTTAAAAATAAAACAAACTTATTCGGTTGGTCAGCTGTCAAAATTACAGCAAATAAAAGTATTAAAATAAAATAATAAAAATAGAATATTATAGATGCAGTCTATACTACATCTACTAAAATGTAGTTATGTAAATACTAAAAAGTACTCTACAGAAATCAGTTTTCTAGATCACCATTACTACAGACTGGCATAAGGAACAGATATTTTTATCAGATTGGTCTTTACTTTTTCAGACACAATGCTTCAATTTTCTAATAAATATATTCAAACAGCTGTATAGAAGTACTTTTAAAAAATAAAATAATAAAATAAACTGTTTCTAATCATTTTATTTTTAAAAAGCATTTTTTAAATGTTTATGTTTGGGTACACACCCACAAATAAGATGAACGTATTATAAGAAACTTCTGTTTTTATTTTATTTTTTGAGAAATGCCTTTATAAGAATTTGTTATAAGAATTGTTATTGCCTTGATATTTTTCTTGTCTATAAAATGAGAGTAATCTCATGACTGCTGGCCTTATTCCTAAGGTTTTATGAGTAGATGAAATAATTAAAATTTGTGAAAGATATTTTTGAATAGTTAAGTACCATGTTAACATTAGTGAGTAGCATTGTGCTAATTAATGCATTTTCTCATTTATAGACCTACAGGAGAGACAGACAGGAGAAGTAACTGCAGAGTTCTCAAATAAAAAGAATTCAGTTAATCATAGATCTGAAAGACCAACAGGACAAGGCCCACAGTGGACTAGCAACAGGTCAATTGGTGCGGTTGCTCTACCCGAACATGCGAGGGTGTGATATTCAGACAGCCAAAGTTTCTACGGCTCATGCTTCATTAATCCCTTCTAAATGTGTTTGCAGCTCTTCTCATGAAAAGTCATCTATTTGTAAAAGATATAATTTCTCTGAAATTACATCCAGAAAATTAAATAGTCTATAATATTCAACCTCCAATTTCAGATTTGTGTCATAAGATCAAAAGCATTCAGCAGAGAATTACTTGGCTTAAATAATTGATGTGTTCACTGTTAAACTGGCATGTTGAGTAAATAATTTTGATCCTATTAAAAAGTTCAGCTATATTCAATAAATATTTAGAGTTTTAAAGAGTCTATATCTATAGTAGCCTATATTTTATTTGCTGTAATTTTGACAGCTGACCAACTGAATATGCTTATTCTATTTTTTATAACTCTAGTGGCTCACTCTGCTATCAAAGGAGATAAAGAACTACCAGGCAGGCAGGCAAGGCTTGTATTACATATAATGAGGCTAACCAAGCATTTTCTGATTATATTTGAAGTCCGCTCTACAGGAGAGAACCCAGATCTGGTGTTCTAAGCTTTGTCATGAGTCTATACTACAATGCTTTTGCTAGATAATAGTTAAACTACCTTCTAAATGAGCATATTTATACCCATAGATACCCTTTGTCAGAGGAGCATCATATTGATGACAGTGGTGGATAATGTAGACACTCATAACAGTCTAAATGGGAGAAAAACATAATGATAGAGAGTCTGGTTATAAATAGGACACAAATATCAGCCACCAACAAGGCTCAGGGAGTCACTGTTCTCATGAACTCACTGTGTTATAGATACCTGAACAAGACCTGCATAAGACTGGGCTGAGTTATCAGTGGTCAAGGAGTTCATGAGGCCAAATTTCCCCCAAGGGACTATTTACAGTTATTGGTTTTTGTAGAAGATAGTGTTATTTCTTTCAATGATATGGAATTGGAAAATAGTCTATGCATTAGTAAACAACCCTTCCACCTCAGTCATGTTTATATAAACAACCCTAATAAAATATGTTTTGGCTCTGTAGTACACTCAAGCTCTCTCACTCTCTTTCTTTATACACACACACACACACAGATGAGGAAGGAAGGTTTCAGAGGAAGAAAGAGAATGAAAGAGACAAATGGAGTAAAAATGACTAAAATTTACACTGTAATATATATGAAACTGTTCAAGAACAAATTAAAAGTAAAAGAAATATTGCACACTGGCATGAACTGGTGATGCACACCTGTAATTCCAGCACTAAGAAGGATGAAACATGAGGATTAAGCCTTTAAGGACCAATGTGCATAAAAACAAAGAAGCTTCAGTGGTGGGGCAGTGAAGAAGAAGAAAGGGGGGATAAAATAAATAAAAACTGATCTGAGCAACTGTGTATAAATTAAGGTTCAGTGCAGGAAACAAAATATACTATAACCATTTCTGTAAGCAGGGGATTTATAAAGAAGGTGGTAGTATCAGACTCATCCAAAGGCTTGAGGAAATTAGTCATGGAATTAGAAGTGTGGTTGTTCATCTGTGACCATAAGATTTGGAATAAAGACTATAACCACCTAGTGCCCACACTAAACACTGAAGTTGTTTTCACCCTTAGAGCTGGTTTGTCCACTGACCTCCAATAAAAAGTTCACCTTTCTTTTCCTCCCACAGCTCTCTAGCTGACAATAAATTATACTGTCATCCAAGCTAAAAAGAATCTCTAAAAACATAGTTCATAGGTTTCTTTTGTGTGTTTTGGTTGGGATAAAAAGTAAATAAAGTGAATTCGGGGTATAATAAAATATTTTTAACTCGAATATGTTGTGTACAAAACATCTCTGCATGTTAAAACAGATTTAAACATTTCAAATATTAAAGTGTGTAAGAAGGAAATTTTTCTTTTAAAAGGTATTTCTAAGATAATGAGACATGTATAAAAATTAGACATCAGTGAAGAGAATCACTAATACTTAATTCAGATTAAATCAGCAATGGCATTAAATATAAAATTTTATAAATGTGAAAATTAAGAATAGGTGCTTTGTGTTTTATTTTTTACTTTTTTATTTTTATTGTATTTATTTTTATATTATATTTATTTACTTTACATCCCAGGGGTGCCTCTGCCATCCTCTCCTCCTATTCCACCTTCCCCTTTTTTTCTCCTTCCCCACTCCGTTTTTCCCTCAGAAAAGGGGAGCCCCTCCCATATCAACCCTCCCCAGCACATCAAGTCACATCAGGACTGAGCATATCCTCATCCACTAAGAACAGGCAAGGCAACATTGCTAGGGGGAAGTGTTCCAAAGGCAGGCAATAGAGTCCATGTTAGAAACACACCGCCCCCACCTTCCACTCACCATTCAACCCATATAAAGACCAAGCTGCCCACTAACCATGTATGTGCAGGACACCTGGGGCCAGATCATGCATGCCCCTAAGCTGATGTCTCTGTTGAACTTGTGAGGTTCCTGTCCCCTCCAAGTCCTTACATCTTTCCTCCAACACTTCCACAGTAACTCCAGAGCTCCACCACATGCTTGGCTGCAAGCCTCAATCCCCTGCTGGCTGGAGCCTCACAGAAAATAGTCAAGTTAGGCTCCTGTCTGCAAGCATAGCACAGCAGCATCAATAGTCCATGTTATTAACCTCTGAGCCATATCTTGCACCATGCATGGAGAGGACTTAGACTCCCTGCTCAGATGTGACGAATAGCAGCTCAGTCTCCATGTGGATCTCTGAGTGAGGGAGCAGGGGCTGCCTCTATCATGAACTCAGTTGATTGCTCTTTGATCACTCGCCCCTGATGATGGGGCCTTGCCAGGCCATGGAGGAGGAGGATCCAAACAGTCCTGATGAGACTTAACAAGACATGGGCACATGGCAATAGTGGAGAACTCCCCCCTTCAGTGGACTAGGAGAAGAGGATGAGGGGAAAAGGGAGGGAGGGTGAAACTGGGGGAGTTGAGGAGTTGAGGAAGGGAGCTTCAATCGGCATGTATAATGAATAAATTGTGAAGAAAAATATTAAAAAATATTAAAAAGAACGCTAACAACAACAAAATAGTGTCAGGGGCTGGCTTTCTATCGTGGAGTGGGTCTCAGCTTGGACCAATTATTGTTTTGATGTTCCCTGAATCTTTGTTCCCTCTTTATATCTGCACTTCTTGTAGGCAGGGTGATTAATTATTGGATCAAAGGTTTTGTCCCTGCGTTGTTATTGCCCTCCTTACACTAGTCCTCCCTGGCTAGAGGCGATCACTTCAGTCTTCATGCCCACTCCCACTCCACCCTGCCTTAGGAGTCTCAGCTAGAGTCAAGCCCATATCCTCCTAGGAACCTACCCTGTCACAGGCTTCCAGATTGACAAAAAGATGCTACCCGCCCCCAGTTTTCCTTCTTGTTCCCAGCCCTCCCACTTCCCACCCTTGTTCTCCCCACATTTGATCCACACTCTTGTTTCCCTCCCCATTCCATCTCTTTCGCAGTTCCCTCTTTTTAATACACTTCTGCTGTGTGTTCCGTTTCCCACTCTAAATAACATTCTAACATTCTTCCTTGGGCCCTCTTAGTTATTCAGCTTCTATGGGTCTGTAGATTGTAGTATTGTTATCCTGTACTATAATATCTACTTATGAGGGAATACATACCATGTGTGTCTTTCTGGGTCTGGGTTACCTCACTCAGGATGATATTTTCTAGTTCCACCCATTTGCCTGAAAAATTTCATGATTTCTTTGTTTTTAATAACTGAGTAGTATTCCATTATATAAATGCATCACAAATTCTGTAATCATTCTTCAGTTGAGGGACACCTAGTTTGTTTCCAGTTGCTGGATATTACAAATAAAGCTGCTATAAACATAGCTGAGCAAATGTCCTTGTTGTATGGTGGAGCATCTTTTGGGTATATGCCCAGGAGTGACAATAACTATTCTGAGGTTGAACTATTCCCACTTTTCTAAGAATACACCACGTTCCAGAGAGGCTGTACAAGTTTGTATATCCAGCAGCAATGGAGGAGGGTTCACCTTTTTCCACATCCTAGACAGCATGTGTTTTCTCTTGAGTTTGAGCTTAGTTATTTTGACTTGTGTAAAATGGAATGTTAGTCATTTTGATTTGTGTTTATCTGATGGCTTATCTGACAAAAAGATAATTTCACTATAGAATCACCTAGAAAACACGTCTCCCCAAGCCAGTAGTACAACTTATAAGCTATCTGAATACCATTTTATTGGAAAACTTTCCATTGCTTTGCATTGGTTGTTAACATTGCATTACAATTTTTAAATGCTAATTGTTTTTCCTAATGGAAGTATTCAGCGCACCATCTCACTGCCATCTCAATTTCATAGGTCATATGAGCATCAATGTATATGCTAAGTTGTACATATATAAGTCTCTCTTGAGACAGATGTACATGTGCATATGCAGCTTTGTGACCACCATGCCTATAGGTGTGCTACTCTTGGATAGGTATTTGTGCCTCTCTCTCTCTCTCTCTCTTTCTCTGCATGTGCGCGTGTGTATGTATATGTGTGTGTGTCTGTGTGTGTAAGGCAGAGGGTGTTTGAAGGTGGCCCAGAATCCAGAATGACCAACAGGAAGAATTGATAAATCCATTGTTTATAAAATTGATATAGTTTCAATTCCCCTTTTCTTAGTTTTGCTTTATTGTTCTTCTATCAAAATATTGACTTGGGAAAGAGCCCAGTTACATAATCCCAGAAGTGTTGTTGGGAACTGGAACAACAAAGATGCCCAGGAATTGATAATCAGGAAGCAGAAAAAAATTTGTTTTTCAAAAATAACCAGAAGAAGTAGTATTTTATGACAGTTATATATAGAAAAAAAAAAGCAAACTTTGAGATCATCATGAGTTGCTCACAAGTTAACATGACACTCTCATACTAAGAATGTTTAGGAAGTTTGGATTTCTCCTTTGAGTTTTCTTTTCATGCTGAGGTGAAAGGCATGTGCATGATAAACATTTTGACCTCTTCCAAATTTCCCCTCTTCATTTTGGTGAGAAGATTCTGCAGTCTGACTTTTGAGGTTCAACCCTAGCCAAGAAGGTTGCTTCACTTTCACTGTATGTAAAATAAGACTGACAGATGTTTTCTCACAAGATTGTTGTAAAGAGCAAAACATCGAACATTTATAATTATTTGGGTTTCCTTGTCAAACTCATGAACAATACAAATATTTTATTAGTAACAAAATCAAAAGTTTTGCAAGATATGTGCACAGAGATCATCAATTGATTTTATGTATAAGATTAACGTGAATAATTCCAAAACCTACATGCTTCCCTCATATCAGTTTAGTGAAGTAGTCAAAATATTGAGGGTCACAACATTCAAAACTCCCCAGACCATACACACCTGTGCTTCAAACTGTACATAGCTCATCCTGATATCCAACCCTTCAAGGAAGCATTGGGAACAGTTGATCAGAAAATATGATTAAATTATGTTTCTGCCAGCACTGCCACATGCTTGTTCTCAGGATGGATTAATTAAAGTTTCTGACACAAAGAGCTATTACTACGCATCTGTTCATAACCAGAGCTGCTTGTGGAGAAAAGAAAAACCTGAAAAAGACTTTTAAGTCAGCTTGTTATTACACATTGTACAATTAAGCCGGAAGAGTACAAAGAAAACTAGTCTATAATTTTTCTTTTATATATGCATTCATTAGAGAATAAATGAAAGTCTGAAGTGGAATAATTCCCAAATAAAGTAGTTAGATGAAACTATAGTAGTTTTGAGATGTTCAATAGAACTTAATGTTCCAAATTTTGTCTTTTTTTTTAATTAATGAATTATTCTCCAAAGCTACAGAATAGCCAAACTAAAGCAATTGGTGAACACTTATTAATTGGCACTTACTAATCATATTATATTTCCCTGTTTCTATAAAACACATTTTAATAGCAAAGATAACAAAATCTTAATAGTTTATGCGTCTAGGATGCAGATGCTATAGTCGGTTTTTATATCTGTACTGGAAAATGGATGCCATTTATTAGTTTAAAAAAATGTCTGGGAGCCATTCTAGCTGTCTGAAAGAAGCTGGAAGGAGCATGGGGATGTGAATCCTAAACAGCTTTTCTTCAGTCTCAAAGAATCCCATTAGGTCAGGGTTTCTGTTTCTCTTCCCACAGCCTGGAGCCAGCACCAGCTATTATTCAGGCTGCATTCCACCAGCTCCCTTTGTCAGCTGGCCTGAGCAGACTTGAGGGTCATCTAAAAGCAAGCAGCTGCTCTCATTCTACAAAGGCTGAAGAGGGAGGAGCAGCCTCATGATGTGAACCAAGAAGTAGTGTCTTTGGCCCATGTGGATCTTAAACAGACTTCAAACACCTGAGACAGGTTGTTGCGCACCATCCATTATGCCAGTGATCACACAACTCTCCAACTTCCTAGGAAGCTAAGGCCAGGAATGCTTAATTGCACTAAAACAACTTAATTGATGTTTGTTTTTGAGCAGAATTAGCTTCTCGTATTCTGGTGACTTTGAGCAAAAGTAGAAGAAAAAAGACAGAATTGAAAAGGAGACCTGATAGGCTAGAGTCAGATAGAAGAGTAGGAGGACCTCCCTGAGCAGTGGACTAGGAGAGGGGCATGGGAGGAGAAGAGGGAAGAAAGGTGAGACTGGGAGGAGATAAGGGAGGGGGCTACAGCCAGGATACAAAGTGAATAAATTGTAATAAATAATAAGTAAACAAAAAAAGAAAAGGAGAAGTAAGTAGAAGGATGAGGGAGCAATGATGCAAGCCTCACTGGAGTTTTGCCTCACCTTTCTTTTATCTTCATCTGTACCCACTTAGGAGTTTCTGGAGAATAAAAAATAAATAAAAAAATTTCAAAATCCTGTTTAGAGGCATGTGGATTCCATTTCAGCAGAGGGGCTCATTACTAGAATTCAAGCCCAGAATAAAGGTACTATTTACTTCTTTCAGTTTTGCTGAGGTTTAACTGACAATCTGAAATACAAACATTGATAAATTGTTATAAGGGCAAAAGAATCATGAAATTATCACCTCAATAAAGATATAAACCTACTCATCACCCCCAATGTTCTCAGGTCTCACTCTAACCAATCTTTCCACTCTATGCAAATATAACCAGACTCATCTTAGAAGATTAATTTTTATTTTACATATTTTTTATTTTTATATGGATGGGTATTTTGCAGTTTGTGTCATGTACATGTAGTGCCTGTGGAGACAAGAAAAGGGATGTCAGAACTGAAGTAACAGATGGTACACATATAGTGGTGATCCCTAAGATTAGGTCACTTAAATGATCCTATAGTCAACATTGTTTACACAAATACACTAAACAACTTAGTGGCATGATTCACAGAACATGTCCCATCATTAAGCTGTGCAAGACTGTGATTCTTCAATCAATTTTTCACATGTAGTCTCTTTAAAACAATTTTATTCCAAAATTCACCAGCTATAAAGGCAGAAGAACACACCAATTGGTTATCTAATAGCAAATGATCAGCCCTGAAAACAACTAACATTATACAGACTCAGAAGACTATATTTAGAGACATACACACACACACACACACCACCACCACCACCACCACCACCACCACGACAACAACAACAACAATTAGTGCAAATGAGGCCATGAATTAAAAAAAAAAAGAACAAGGATAATTTAAGGGAGAAAAAGAAAGAAGAAAATTATGTAATTATATTATAAATGTTGATTTTTTAACTTGATAAAATTTAGAATCAGTTAGGAAACAAACATCTGGACCTGGCTTGAGAAGGTGTTTCCAAGCAGATTTAACTGAGGTAGGAAGACCCACCCTGAATGTGTGTAACATAGTCCCTTTGGGAGTGGGGGTCAAGAATTGAATAAAAAGCAGAAAGTAAGTTAACCACCACCTTTCATATTTCTTTTTTCTTGACTTCAGATGCAATATAACCCCAAGTTCCTGCTGCTATCTTTCCATGGTATGATGGACTCCATGTTCAAACTGTAAGCCAAATTAAACCCTTCCTCTTTGTAAGTTGTTTTATCAGATGTTTTGTTACAACAATGAGAAAAATACATAATTCACTAGTCAATACATATGATATCTTAAACCTACTCAAACATACCAGAACCAGAAACTGACAAAAAAAAAGTATCTTATAATTGGTTTGATGTACACATAACTGTATTATCTGTTTCAGATACTCTGATGTTATTATCACAAAGATGTTCACCAATCAGAATAACAAAACATGCTCTGGCAGGAGATGAATAACAGCATAGCCTTGCTACCACTTACTTAGCACTCTTACTCTTGAAAAATTTGTGAACATGGTGCCTGCCCTTTTACATTGAGTTTCATTTCTTTGAATCTTAGATGTCTATTCATTTAAGTATACTTTATTTTGAAAAGACTCTACCTTGATACTTGAAACTGAATGAAATTATCATGAAAATATATGCAGAAAGAGAGCATGAGAGAGAGATGTGTAGACTCCACTAAAGAACACTGGCAAATTGGACTACTCTGGTTCCTGTTCTTTACCAGCAACAAAGTCACCCATTTCTGAACTGATCAGAACTTTAGCAAAGGGAATGACACAACCTTAATGAACCACAGTATTTTTTTAATCTACTTGGAAACAGCCATGCAGCTCAGGGGACAGAGTAACATTTAGAATTAATGGACAATTTAGACAATTAATGGACAATTAATGACAATTTTTAATTAATTGTCGTTTTCTGTTTTGGTGAAGAAAATTCTTTCAGAAAAAAAAACTTTATTCCTATAAAGGAATAGCTATATTTAAATAAAGTGAGTGCAAGAAAAGTTGCGGAGACAGGGCATAGAGGATACATGTGAAGAAGGCCTTGACATCATAGATATGGAAATTTCAGTTTAGCCGTGGGTGAGAGGACATTAGTTCTTTTCATGTGACATGAGAACGTAAGACTAGAAGTGCTTTTGTTCACTCTCAGCAATAATACTCAACAAAATGCAAGGAAGGAGGAAAGAAAGAAGGGTGATAGGACTGGTAAGATACAGGATAGTAAGTAACACACCTGTGGCTTCTTTAATTCTATCAAGGATGCCCTAAGACCTTGTCAATCCTAAAAGTAAAATACAACCAGATTTGAAAGCAAAATTGGGCACCGGCTCAAGAAATTTACAGATGGGTCCTTCTAGAGCTGAGCCAAAATTCAGCCATTTACTGAGATAAAGACAGCCCAAGAGGAGACTTGCTTCCAAGTCAATGTCACACTCCAAACAGAGAAAATATTCCTTTCTCTTTTCAGTGGGTGGCTCAGCTTACCTGCCAACACTCAGTCACAGCAAGTGCTTAGACTGATAGGTCATTGGCTTTTTAAACAGTCTGTAATCTAAGTGGAGCAATGCAAACCACAGGAGTCAGTTCAAACCAGAAGTGCCTGAAGCAGGGCTGAGAGCCATACTTCCTCTGACACTGAAGACAGCAAGGCTTAAAAGCATGGGGAACATAAGAAACTAAATACAGAAGAATTCTTTATCTGAAGTGAGAAGAAAAAAAAAACACTCATAAAATATATAAAAAGCTACAAGCATGGCTAAGTGATGCAGAACACCTTCTTGCAGAGAACAAGTTCAGTTCACTTGTGTGGTGGCTCACATCCACTATAACTCTGCTCTGGCTCCATCTTTTGAACTCTGATGGCACCACATACACACATGGTACATATAATACATGTAGGACAAATGTTTATACACATAAAAATTGCATAAGTATTAAGTAAGTAAGTAAATAATTTTAAAGAGATAATTTCTAGATGATCAAAGCAATGCTTACCAATTTTAGGTTCCCTCAAATCATGCAGAACATTTTTAAAATGCAGATTTCCGGGCTGCACATCCATCATCAGAATATCCATTTCAGTAGTAGTGAGTGTGGCTCAAGAATATATGTATTGTTACTTAAGCATGGAGACAGTAATTTGAGAATATTTTAAATTACTGCCTTTCTTTGGCTTGCATAATTTATAATAATTAGCAACAAGAGTTAATCTTTATTTAAGGCTTATTATGTGCATATATGAAATGCTATATTATTCACTCATCTGAATAATTGTATTGCTCTTTATACCAGACCTTGTGAGGTGTGGTTTGTTAATATTTCATGTGTGTTAAAAGTAAGGAAATTCTGAGAAGTTTAGCAATTGAGACTGCTGAATTTGGCATAATCTCTGAAGCACCTGAGGGATAGACATGGTAATGAAAGATTGTGTTGGTATCTGAAAAATCACAGCTAACCAACTGGAAGATGAATGAAGTAGTAAAAATTAGCAGTGTATCTAGAAAATTCCTGGATTTTCACCCACAAGGAACCTAAAGCAAAAATCACAAAGCTTCTAAAAGTTGTAATCATCTCTAGACTACAGACCCTTTAAAAACTATAATCATGTCTAGACCACAGACTTTCCTAAAGTAATAATCTCTGCTCCCAGCATACAACCTACAGTCTTCAGGTCTGCAGTCTATGAGCACAGGTATTTAATATTGTTAATGCTGGCTGTCATTACTATTGTTGTTAGTCTTGTCTTTACCATCATAACTATCAATCCATCTGTTCCTCAGTGTTCTGTTTTCTTTCAGCTTCTGAAGGTCTTGGCTTGTTTTAATTTGGTTTAATTAGGGTTTGCTTTTTGTTTGTTTGTTTCACACTCCGCTTTTATTTCAAATCCTAGTGTGTGTGTGCATACGTAATGTATATAAACATATATGTAATAATAACGACACATAGGAAAGTGTCTTTTATTTTTTATATTTTATTGTTATTGGTATATATTAATTATATAATGGAAAATATTGTGTCATTTTTCTCTGTATATATGTCATTTCATAAAATAAATACACCGTTATCCTCTCTAGCTTCCCTCCTACTCTTACTGCTCTCTTCCTAACTATTCTAGATAGATAGATAGATAGATAGATAGATAGATAGATAGATAGATAGAGCTTTTTAATTTCTGATGGACCAATAAGTTTCATTTGAGACTGCAAAAAGGAATATGGGTGGAGAGATGCTTATAGGAGCATTGACTATCTTATCAATGGCTACAGTCCTGTGGTGTCTCTCTATCCTCCTGCAACCATTAACCTTCTCTAGATATCATACATAATATATATATATATATATATATATATACACACGTATGACAAAGAAAACAGATGACAGAAAGTACTAGAGAGAGGCTGAAGAGAAAGAGGAACTCTTGTACATTTGATGCCAATTTACATTAGTGTAAATCAGTGTGGAAGTTCCTAAAGTATTTAAACCAAAACTATCATATGACTAAGCTATGTCATTCCTGGGCCTATAAACAAAGGACTACACCCTACCAAAAAGATAGTTGTGTATCTATGTTTGTTGCTATATTATTGAAAATACTACTGGCTAAAAAGTCTATCATCAGATAAACAGATAAGAAAATATTAAGATTTTCTTTTCTTTAATTTTATTTTTTTCTTATCAGTTACATTTTATTAAGTCTGTATAGCAGCTGTATCCCGCTCCCTCATTCCCTCCCAATCCCACCCTCCCTCCCTCTTTCCAAGTCCATTCATAGGGGGGACCTCCTCCCCGTTCATCTGATCCTGTTTTATCAGGTATCTTCAGGACTGGCTGCAAAGTCCTCCTCTGTGGCCTAACAGGACTGCTCCTCCCTTGGGGGGAAGGGAGGTCAAAGATCCAGTCATTGAGTTCCTGTTAGAAATAGTCCTTGTTCCCCTCACTATGGGAAACCAATTGGTTACTGAGCTACCACGGGCTACATCAGAGCAGAAGTTCTAGGTTATATCGATGCATGGTCCTTGGTTGAATGTCAGTCTCAGCAAAGTCTGTGCCCAGATATATTTAGTCTTTGTGGAGCTCCTATCCTTTCCCCATCATACTAACTCCCCTTCATTCATATGATTCCCTGTACTCTGCCAAAGGTTTGGTCACGAGTCTTTGTATCTGCTTTGAAAAAATTGCTAGAGTCTTTCAGATGCCTTCAGTAGATTCCTGTCATATATTCAATGCACATCCCATCTGTCTTTCTAAATGAGGGTTGATCATCTTACCCCATGTCTACTCTCTTGATTACCTTTTTTAGGTGTATAGATTTCATTATGTTTATCATATCTTATAGGTCTATATATACCGTGTTTGTCTTTCTCCTTCTGGGATATTTCACTCAGAATGATCTTTTCTAGATCCCACCATTTACCTGCAAATTTCATGATTTCCTCCTTTTTGATTGCTGAGTAGTATTCCATTGTGTAAAAATACCACAATTTCTGTACCCATTCCTCCGTTGATGGACATCTGGGTTGTTTCCAGGTTCTGGCTATTACAAATAAAGCTGCTATAAACATGGTTGAGCAAGTATCTCTTTTGTGTACTTGAGCAAAGTTTGGGTATATACCTAGCAGTGGTATAGCTGGGTCTTGAAGAAGCACTATTCCTAATTGTCTGAGAAAGCACCAGATTAATTTCCAAAGTGGTTGTACCAGTTTACATTCCCACCAGCAGTGGAGGAGGATTCCACTTTCTCCACAACCACTCCAACATGTGTTGTCACTTGAGTTTTTCATCTTGGCCATTCTTATGGGTGTGAGGTGAAATCTCAGGGTCGTTTTGATTTGCATTTCCCTGATGGCTAATGAGGTTGAGCATTTCTTTAAGTGTTTCTCTGCCATTCGATATTCCTCTGTCGAGAATTCTCTGTTTAGCTCTGATCCCCATTTTTTAATTGGATTACTTGGTTTGCTGCTTTTCAGCTTCTTTAGTTCTATGTATATACTGGATATTAGTCCTCTGTCAGATAAAGGGTTAGTGAAGATTCTTTCCCAATCTGTAGGCAGGCATTTTGTTTTGATGACAGTGTCCTTTGCTTTACAGAAGCTTTTCAGTTTCATAAAGTCCCATTTATTGACAGTTGCTCTTAGAGCTTGTGCTGTTGGTGTTCTGTTCAGGAAGTTGTCTCCTGTGCCAATGAGTTCTAGGCTGTTCCCCACTTTTTCTTCTAACAGATTTAGAGTATCTGGTTTTATGTTGAGGTCTTTGATCCACTTGGACTTTAGTTTTGTGCAGGGTGATAAGTATGGATCTATTTTCATTTTTCTGCATGTAGACATCCAGTTGGACCAGCACCATTTTCTGAAGATGCTGTCTTTTTTCCATTGAATGGTTTTGGCTTCCTTGTCAAAAATTGAGTATTCATAGGTGTGTGGGTTTATTTCTGGGTCTTCTATGCAGTTCCATTGATCCTCCTTTCTGTTTTTATGCCAATACCATGCAGTTTTTATTACTATTGCTCTGTAGTACAGCTTGAGATCGGGGATGGAGATACCTCCAGATGATCTCTTGTTGTACAGGATTGTTTTGGAGATTCTGGGTTTTTTGTTTCTCCATATGAAGCTGAGAATCATTTTTTCAAGGTCTGTAAAGAATTGTATTGGTATTTTGATGGGAATTGCATTGAATCTGTAGATTGCTTTTGGCAGGATGGTCTTTTTGACAATGTTAATCCTACTAATCCATGAGCATGGGAGATCTTTCCATCTTCTGATATCTTCTTCAATTTCTTTCTTCAGAGACTTGAAGTTTTTCTCAAACAGGTCTTTCACTTGCTTGGTTAGTGTCACCCCAAGGTACTTTATGTTATTAGTGGCTATTGTGAAGGGTGTTGTTTCCCTAATTTCTTTCTCGGCCCTTTTGTCTTTGGTATACAGGAGGGCTTCTGATTTTTTTGAGTTAATTTTGTATCCTGCCACTTTGCTGAAGGTGTTTATAAGCTGGAGGAGTTCTCTGGTTGAATTTTTGGGGTTGCTAATGTATGCTATCATATCATCTGCAAATAGTGACATTTTAACCTCTTCCTTTCCGATTTGTATCCCCTTGCTCTCCTTTAGTTGTCTTATTGCTTTAGCTAGGACTTCAAGTACTATGTTGAAGAGGTATGGAGAGAGTGAGCAGCCTTGTCTTGTCCCTGATTTCAGTGGGATTGATTTAAGTTTCTCTCCGTTCAGTTTGATGTTGGCTATAAGCTTGCTGTATATTGCCTTTACTATGTTTAGATATGTGCCTTGTATCCGTGATCTCTCCAAGACTTTAAACATGAATGGGTGTTGGACTTTGTCAAATGCTTTTTAAGCATCTAAGGAGATAATCATGTGGTTTTTCTCCTTTAGTTTGTTTATGTGGTGTATTACATTGATGGATTTCCATATGTTGAACCACCCTTGCATGCCTGGGATGAAGCCAACTTGGTCATGGTGGATGATATCTTTGATGTGTTCTTGGATTCGGTTTGCAAGTACTTAATTGAGTATTTTTGCGTCAATGTTCATAAAAGAGATAAGTCTGAAGTTCTGTTTTTTGTTGGGTCTATGTGTGGTTTAGGTATCAGGGTGACTGTCGCTTCATAGAATGAGTTTTGTAATGTACTTTCTGTTTCTAATTTGTGGAATAGTTCGAGGAGAATTGGTGTTAGCACCTCTTTGAAGGTCTGGTAGAATTCCGCGCTGAAACCATCTAGCCCAGGGCCTTCTTGGAGGGAAGACTGTGAATGACTGCTTCAATTTCCTTGGAGGATATAGGGCTATTCAGTCTTTCTACCTGATCTTGACTTAATGTTGGAAGATGGAATTTATCAAGAAAATTGTCCATTTCATTTAAGTTTTCAAATTTTGTGGCATATAAGCTTTTGTAGTATGACCTAATGATTGAATTTCCTCAGTGTCTGTAGTTATGTTTCCCTTTTCATTTCTGATTTTGCTGATTTGTATAGATTCTATCTACTTTTTAGTTAGTTTGGCTAAAGGTTTGTCTATCTTGTTGATTTTCTCAAAGAACCAGCTTTTTGTTTCATTGATTCTTTGGATAGGTTTATTTGTTTCTACTTGATTGATTTCAGCCCCGAGTTTCAATATTTCCAGCCATCTGCTCCTCTTCGTGTATCTGCATCTTTTTTTTTCTAGGGTTTTCAGTTGGGTCATTAAGGTGCTTGTATGTGATGTTATAAATTTCTTCTTGAAGGCACTTAGTGCTATAAATTTTCCTCTGAGAACTGCTTTTAATGTGTCCCATAAATTTGGGTATGTTGTGCTTTCATTTTCATTGAATTCTAGGAAGTCTTTAATTTCTTTCTTTATTTCTTCCTTAACCCAGCTGTCATTGAGTAACAAGTTGTTCAGTTTCCTTGTGCGTGTTCGCTTTTTGTTATTTCTGTTGTTGTTGAGGTCCAGTTTTAGTCCATGGTAGTCAGATAGAATACAAGAGATTATTTCAATCTTTTTGTATCTGTTGAGGTTTGCTTTATGACCAACTATATGGTCTATTTTGGAGAAGGTTCCATGTGGTGCTGAAAAGAAGGTATACTCTTTTGAGTTTGGATGAAAAGATCTGTAGATATCTATTAGGTCCATTTGATTTAGGGACTCTGTAAGTGTTTTTATTTTTCTATTTGTTTTCTGTCTAGTTGATCTGTCCCTTGGTAAAAGTGGAGTGTTGAAGACTCCCACTATTAAGGTATTAGGATCAATGTGTGATTTAAGTTTTAATATTGTTTCATTTACGAATGTAGGTGCTCTTGTATTTGGGGCATAGATATTCAAAATTGTGATGTCCTCTTGGTGGATTTTTCCTTTGACGAGAATATAGTGGCCCTCCTTCTCTGTTTTTATTAACTTGGGTTGAAAGTCTATTTTATTAGATATTAGGATGGCTACTCCAGCTTGTTTTCTGGAACCATTTGCTTGAAAAACATTTTTCCAGCCCTTTACTCTGAGGTAGTGTTTATCTTTGTTGCATAGGTGTGTTTCTTGGATGCAACAGAATGTTGGATCCTGTTTCCGCAACCATTCTGTTAGTCTGTGTCTTTTTATTGGGGAGTTGAGTCCCTTGATGTTGATAGATACTAGTGACCAACAATTGTTACTTACTTTAGATGTGGGGTTAGTGGTGTCACTGAGTTTCATTGCTTGTATTCTTTTGTTTTGTTTTTTGTTGTTGTTGTTGTTGTTTTTGTGTAGTTATCTATTTCCTCTGTTTCCTTAGATGTAGTTGTTTTTTTTAGTTTGGAGTTTCCCTTCTAGTAACTTCTATAGAGCTGGGTTACTATGTAGATTTTGTTTAAATTTGGTTTTGTCATGGAATATTTTGAATTCTCTGTCTACGTTGATTGAGTTTTCCTGGGTATGGTAGTCTGGGTTGAAATCTGTGGTCCTTTAAGGATTGTATGATTTCTGTCCAGGCCCTTCTGGCTTTCATAGTTTCTGTTGAGAAATCTGGTGTGATTCTGATAGGTCTACCTTCATATGTTACTTGGCCTTTTTCCCTTGCTGCTGTTAGAATTTTTTCTTTGTTCTGTAGGTTCAGTGTTTTGACTATGATGTGACGTGAAGAATTTCTTTTCTGGTCTAGTCTACTTGGTGTTCTGTAGGCCTCTTGAATGTTTATGGCCATCTCCTTCTTTAAGTTGGGAAAGTTTTCTTCTATAATTTTCTTGAAAATATTTTCCGGACCTTTGAGCCTGATGTCTTCTTTTTCTTCTACTCCTATTATTCTTAGGTTTTGTCTTTTCATGGTGTCCTTGATTTCTTGGATGTTTTGTGTTTGGAACTTTTTTGATTTTATTTTTTCTTTGAGACGTGACAATTTCCGCAAGTGTATCTTCAGCTCCTGAGATTCTTTCTTCCATCTCTTGTATTCTGTTGGTGATGCTTACCTTTGCAGTTCCTGATCTTTTCTCTATGTTCTCCAGCTCCTGGCTGTTCTCTATTTGTGTTTTCTTTATTGATTTTGTTTTCATGTCTTGCACCATTTCCTTCATCTGTTTGAATGTGGAGTCCTGCTTTTCAATGATAGCTTTTTTTTTTGTCTGTTTTCTCTCTATATATCACTAATTGTGCCTCTACTTCTTTGTGTATAATTGCCTGTATTTCTATGAGAGCTCTGCTTATTTCTTCTTTATTTGCCTTCATTTGTGTGGACATTTCTTCGAGAGCTTTGTTCATTTCTTCTTTGTTTGCCTCAATTTTCATGGTCATTTCTCTGAGAGCTTTATTTGGTTCCTCTTTGTTCGTCTCGATTTCTTTGGCTATTTCTCCGAGGGCTTTGTTCATTTCATCTTTATGGGCCTCTAATAGTTAGAGAAACATAGTTTTGAAGTCATTTTCTTGTATATCTAGTAAATTGAAGTGTCCATTGGTTTGTGGAGTTGCTGGTGAGGTCATTATGTCCTGATTTTTGTTGGTTGTGTTTTTACCTCTGTCTCTAGCCATCTGGTTATTTATAACCCTCACTGTTTGTTCCTCGAGTCTATAGTTCGGGCTATGATTGTCTCTTTCTGTTTTCTGGACTCTTTTTTCAGGAAGATGAGAGAGGTTCACGGTTTGGGAGTGTGCGTTGTGGTTTCAGTTTTGTCTAAGTAAGGAATGTGACGCTGGCGCTATTCTCATGCGCTTTTAGCGAGCTCAGTGTGCATGCGTGGATTCTCTAACTATTGCAGTGACCTGCAGGCCACTATTATGCAGTTCTGTCTGAGATCCAGGGATTGTTTGCCTGTATTACACTGGTGGACCCACAAGGCAGAGGCTTCAATGTTGGGGTCGCTATCCCAAGAATCCCTATAATGCCCACACTAGGGGTGTGGGTGGCAGGGATCTCATCTGGTTGCTTCTGTGGAGAGGCCCTGGGTCTGGGGCAAACTCTCCCTAGAAGGTTCACTCACTCTCTTGCAGGACCAGTTTGAATGCACAGGTCTTCCCCTTGCTCTCTACTCTCTGATTTGGTCCTGCTGAGGAAAATGCCCAGGTGGGCTAACAGTCAGCTCTGTGGCACTGTGGCCGCAGGGCACGGTGTCCACCTTTTCTGTGTGCTGCCTCTCTGTCTTTTTCCTCTGCCAGGAGGGGTTATGTTGACTGGTCCCGGGGTAGCGCGGGAAAGAGTTAGGTTGAGTGTTCTCAATCCCAGATCCCGGGCCCAGATCTCTCTGCTAGAAGCAGCCTGGCAGTAGAACCTATGTTTGCTGATTCCCGAGAGAGTACCAGGTATGGTTGAGTGTCCTCAGATCCAGAGCTTGGGTTTCTCTGCAAGGGGCCGCTGGGTGAGCTGGAGAGGGGGTGCTGTGTCCTTTGGCAGGCTGCCTCTCTGTCCTTCCCTTCTGTCCTTCCCCTCTGCTAGTGCAAACTTATATCGGCGCTCTCAGGGGAGTGCCAGAAGGGGTTGGGACTTCTCAGTCCCGATCCTAAGCAGGGGTTTTCTCTGCCAGGGGTCGGGGGGACCCCAGTGTTAGGACTTGGTGCTAGACCTTATTGCGCTGGACCCGGGAGAGCCTCAGGATGTGTTGAATGACCACAGTCCCAGATCCCAAGCTGAAGTTTGTTTGCTAGGAGCAGCCGGCAGCACTGGGGTCCAGGCGCTGTGAAGCCGCTGTGCACCTCTCTATCCCTCCACTCCGCAAAGGCAGAGTTATGGCGGCATTCTGGTTCTTGAGGGAGTGCCTGAAAGGATTGGGTTTTCTCAGCCCCGATCTCGGGTTTTGTTTTTTTGTTTTTTGTTTTTTGTTTGTTTTGTTTTGTTTTGGTGGGAGCTGTAGCTCTAGCTGGGGTTAGGGTACAGACAGTGTGGTCTGTGGCAGATTCTGCTGGACACCTCCTGCCTCCTCCGAAGAGTAGGGTATTGGATGCCTGGAAGTGCCTGGGGATCACCTCTCGGGGTGTCTCCTCCTGGAGGAGTCTGCCGTGACCTGATTCTAGATGGACTCAGATCATGGTTAGTCTCTTTCTTCTTTGAAGTCTAGATAACGCTGTTCTGAGTTGATCAGCCCCTCCACTCACCAATTTCTTCGTTGCGGGTCCTCTCCCCTTCAGCAAAGCTGCACACTAGCTGCTGCCATCTTGGAAGCCTGAATCAAGATTTTCTATAAATAAAGAAATTGTATATATATATATACATATATGTACATATATATATACATAAAAATATGATGTAAGAAAAAATTCTCTATATCACTAATCATCAAGGTAATCAAAATTATAATGATATATCTATCACCTTATCCAGTTAGATTGGCTATTACCAAAACAACAAAAGATATGTATTTTGCTAAACTAATATAATATTAAATTGCTTTCTAAATTCATATCTCTAACCCTGTAGCATAATGCAGTCTTTAGTCCTCATCAGAGAAGTTTATTTGTGCAGTGTATGTAAACATAGAAAAACACAATTGCCAGAGAGCTGAAAGCAAGTTGTGGAGTGCTTAGCCATGAATGGTACATACACAATTCAATCATACCACCAAGGATCTAGGACTACTGTGAGAGATTGGAATAGAAAGATTGTAAGACCCAGATATCATCAAGGACTGAAGGAAAATAGGGTCATATGGATGTCTTGGACAGCTGCACTCACACACATCCAAGGTACTTTCTTATTAGTGGCAGTTGTAAAGGGTGTTGTTTCCCTAATTTCTTTCTCAGCCATTTTGACTTTGGTATACAAAAGGGCTACTGATTTTTTTGGGTTAATTTTGTATCCAGCCACTTTGCTGAAGGTGTTTATAAGCTGAAAGAGTTCTCTGGTTGAAATTTTGGGGTAGCTCACATATACTATCATACTTTCTGCAATGACTTCTTCCTTTCCAAACAGAATACCTTTGATCTCCTTTAATTGTCTTAATGGCACTTACAGAAGTCCTAAATCAAATGGACCTAATAGATGTCTACAGAACATTTCACCCAAACTCAAAAGAGTATATCTTCTTTTCAGCACCTCATGGAACCTTCTTCAAAATAGATCATATAGTTGTTCACAAAACAAGCCTCAACAGACACAAGGAGATTGAAATAATCCCTTATATCCTACCTGATCACCTTGGAATATAACTAGACCTCAACAACAACGGAAATAGCAAAAAGCCGACACACAGATGGAAACTGAACAACTCACTGCTCAATGACAGCTGGGTCAAGGAAGAAAAAAAGAAAGAAATTAAACACTCCAAGAATTCAATGAAAATGAAGGCAAAACATAACCGAACTTTTGGGACACAATGAAAGCAGGGTTAAGAGGAAAATTCATAGCACTAAGTGCCTTCAAGAAGAAATTTGAAACATCTCATACAAGCAACTTAGTGACTCACCTGAAAGCCCTAGGAAAAAAAAGAAGCAGACACACCAAAGAAGAGTAGATTGCTGCAAATAATCAAACTCAGGGCTGAAATCAATAAAAAAATCAAATAAAACAATTCAAAGAATCAATGAAACCAAGAGCTAGCTCTTTGAGAAAATCAACAAGATAGACAAACCCTTAGCCAAACTAAATAAAAGGCAGAGAGAAACTATTCAAATCTGCAAAATCAGAAGCAAAAAAGGGAACATAACAACAGACACTGAGGAAATTCAAACAATCATTGTCTTACTACAAAAGCCTATGTGCCACAAAATTTGAAAATGTAAATGAACAATTTTCTTGATAGATTCCATTTACCAAAATTAATTAAAGATCAGGTAGATGCAAAAATACTCAATAAAATACTGGCAAATAGAATCCAAGAACACATAGAAGATGTCATCCAACATGACCAAGTAGGCTTCATCCCAGGCATGCAGGAGTGGTTCAATATATGGAAATCCATCAATGTAATTCACCACATAAACAAACTGGAGGAGAAAAACTACATGATCATCTCCTTAGATGCTGAATAAGCATTTGACAAAATCCAACACCCATTCATTTTTAAAATCTTGGAGAGATCAGGGATACAAGGCAATATACAGCACTTCTACAGCCAACTTCAAACTCAATGGAGAGAAACTTAAATTAATCCCACTGAAATCAGGGACAAGGCAAGGCTTTCCACTCTCTCCATATCTTTTCAACATTGTTCTTGAAGTTCTTGAAGTTCTTGAAGAGCAATAAGACAATTGAAGGAGATCAAGGGGATACAAATTGGAAAGGAAAAAGTATTAGCAGATGATATGATAGTATGCATGAGCGATCCCATCTCAGCACTTTATTTCCTCTTTTTCCATTTTCAGCTCTTGGACAGTTTTATTCATTTCCTTTACTTGTTTGATTGGATTTTCTTGTATTTCTTTAAGGGATTTATTCATATCATCTTTTAAGGTCTCTATCATATTATAAGGTTGGACTTAAGGTTGTCTTCTTTTCAGCTGTGTCATGGTGCCCAGGGCTTGTTGTAATAGGATAGGTAAGTTCTGATGATGCCATATTGCCCTGGGTCTTGTGGATTTTATTCTTACGCTGGCCTTTAGCCTCTGGCTATCCCAGGTGTTGTCTGGATATTCCTGATACTGGTAGGGCTCCTCATGAAGGCAGGCGGAGCCTATTGCCTGATATTAAAGCTCAGGGAACATCAGACTGCTCACTTCTGGCTGGCTGTTCCTGGAGACCTGCAGGCCTTTATGTTCCTTTGCTGACTGTGTCCTAGGTAGGTAGAAAAGAAAGAAAGAAAGAAAGAAAGAAAGAAAGAAAGAAAGAAAGAAAGAAAGAAAGAAAGAAAAGAAGGGAAGGCTGGGTGAGCTCTAACTTGCTGTTCCTGCCCTCTTGCAGGCCTGGATGATCCTGAGCCTGGCAGGCCTCTAGAAAGGGGAGGTTGTGGAGCTCTACAGGCGGTGTTCCCTGGCAGGCAAGAGAAAATCTGGCCAGGCTCTTAAGTGGCTCTTCCTGGGGCCAGGAGGCCTCCTCCAGAGCCAGCCTTTCATTTTTTAAATAAGAGCTTGCCATTATACACACTTTTGTTTAAAAGGGTTATTTAAAAAATGATTATTAATTTTGACTGAATTATAAATTATGGACTGTTAGTGTCCCTCCAAAATTCATGTGTTGAAACCCCAGTTTCCAGGGTCACCAATATCAATAGGAAGAAGAGTAGTCATAATGAGATCAGTATCATTATTAAAATGAATGAATAAATATCTCCAAAAAACCACCATGCCCATTCTGCAATGCAATAGTAAAATATAAAAACACATACTCACAAATAAAACAGGACTCTCCTCAGGCACTCATCTCACACAGTGAGATGTAACATATAAGAATACAGGATTTCATCAGAGAGATGCAAATTAAAACGCCCCTGAGATTTCACCTTACACCCATCAGAATGGTTAAGATCAAAAACTCAAATGACAGCACATACTAGAGAGGTTGTGGAAAAGGGGGAACCCTCCTCCATTGCTGGTGTGAATGCATACTTGTATAACCACTTTGGAAATCAATCTGGTGCTTTCTCAGGCAATTAGGAATAATGCTTCCTTAAGATCCAGCTATACCACTTCTAGGCATATATTCAAAAGATGCTCAACCATACACAACAAGGACATTTGTTCAACCATGTTTGGAGCAGTTTTATTCTTAATAGCCAGAATCTGGAAACAACCCAGATGTCCCTCAGTTGAAGAATGAATACAGAAATTGTGGTACATCTACACAATGGAATACTACTACTCAACAATTAAAAACAAGGAAATCATGAAACTTGCAGGCAAATGGTGGGACCTAGAAAAGATCATCCTGAGTGAGGAATCCCAAAAGCAGAAAGACACACATGGTATATACTCACTTATAAGTGGGTACTAGACCTATAAGATGGATAAACATACTAAAATCTGTATGCCTGAAGAAGATAAACAAGAAAGAGGAACAAGGGTAAGATAATCAATCCTCACTTAGAAAGACAAATGGGACGGACATTGGAAATAGGAGAAAACAAGTAACAGGACAGGAGCCTACCACAGAGGGCCCCTGTAAGACAATACTTAGCAGTGTATCAAAACAGATTCTGCAACTCATAACCAAACCTTGGGCAGAATGCAGGGAATCATATGAAAGAAGGGGGAGTTAGTATGACCTGGAGAGGACAGGAGCTCCACAAATATATCTGGGCCCAGTGGTCTTTTCTGAGACTGTTTCTCCAACCAAGGACCATGAATGGATATAACCTAGAACCCCTGCCTAAATGTAGGAAATCGCAGCTCAGTATACAAGTGGGTTCCCTAGTTAGGGAAACAGGGAACTGTCTCACACATGAACTTAATGGCTGGCTCTTTGAACTCCCCCCCTCCACCCTAGGGAGGAGGAGTCTTGCTAGGCCACAGAAGAGGACATTGTAGCCAACTCTGAAGAGACCTGATAAGCTAGGATTAGATGGAAGGGAGCAGGACCTCACCCATCAGTGGACTTAGAGAGGGGCAGGAAGGAGATGAGGGAGGGAGGATGGGATTGGGAGGGAATGAGGAAGGGGGCTATAGCTTGGATACAAAGTAAATAAATTGTAATTAACAAAAAATAATAAAGAAAAAAGTATAGAGGCTTTCCAAGAAAGAAAACTTATCACTGCCTTCATTTGTCTATTCCCAGTAATCATTAACTTGGAAAATACATTTATATTGTTTACAAGCTATCCTCTCTGTGGATTTTTTAACTGCTTATTTTATTGCAGCACAAAAGGACGAAGACTAACTCAGATGTAAATCCTCATGCTAATCATAATTGATTTTGTAGTATATAAAATCACCATCCTATCATGGTTTATATACCCCAGAACTATTATTATAGATGTTGGCAGCTTGATTTAAATAAAAGGAGAACTGAGGCATGGGAAACAAATTTTCATGTACCAAACGTCATGCCCTTGGGCTGGAGCCAAGGCCTTGATTTCTTATTACCAGTTCTTCCCAGGAAGAAAACAACTGTCCCTAGAAGAGTCCCTCTCCTTTTCAACAATTTCTCTCCTTGTCAACATTCCAGAGTATCCTAGCCAGAAATAAGCCTACTGACTCCAATTTTCCAAAGTTTGACTGATAATGGTAGCAAATGGCACATACAAAATATACAGAGAAGGTATTGTTACAACACTTAAATTTGCATTTAGCTCTGTCTTGGGTCTATGATTGAAGGTGAAAGGAACAGGCTAGTGTTGGTATAATGTCCTTTTGAAATGTATACACCTTGTTCATTCAACTGCTTTTTTCTCTCCCTCACTCTCTGGTTTCAACCCAGACATTGCATTGTGATACTTATTCTAAGCATCACCTGTCTCAACTTTGTGTAAAAATGCCAAAATAAAGCAACTAGCCACAATGTTCAGCAATAGAAAGGAAGCAGGAAGAAAGGGAGGAGCCAGAGGAGAGAAAGGTGGGAGGCAGAGGAAGAGGAAAGAAGGATAGATGAGAGCTGGGAGAACTGAGTCTGGAGCAGAGATCTTGGAACGATGTGGAGAGATGGACTGGACCTAAGATATCACTAAAAGCAAGTATAATGTGGGAAATCTAAATGTTAGGAAACTATGAGGGCTTGGAGGTTTAGGATGGAACAACTATTGCCCAGCACTGTGTTCTAGGTTAATTAAATAATCCCAGTGTCTGTGGTGATTTGGGTATACAGCTGTTGAGGATTAACAGCAGCTTTAATAAAAGATAATTAATAGTAAATATTAATGATTAATACAACAGGCTAGTTTTACAGGTTTCTTTTATACCTACAGGTTTCTTTTATTTTATACCCCATGTTAAACTAGGTTCTCTCAGTACTTTTCCAGAAAGCAGAAGGACACAGACAAAAGGAGAAGCAGGTGAATTGAGACAAGACCCACCCTGTTGCAGAGGAATAACCAGGCCTTCAGGTGCAAGATAGCATTGCCTGGCAACCGGTCCAGGTGGTCACAGCTCCCACACCCAGATAGCTCCTGGTTTATGACCAGAGTCACATAGCAGGACATTCCAAGTGTGACTTAAAGATCAGATATCTCCCAGATGTCCGGGACAGAACTGACTGGATTTTGGCGCCTAAAATTGACCAATTATTTTAAAAGTCAACCACCCAATAGCCCTTTCCCCCAATCCTAAGTTGCCAAGTCTCAAACCCCCATGCTTCTCTGCGCCTTTTCCTTTAAAAATCCAAGGCTCTTGTCTCTTGGAGCTGTTCCTTGCTGATTTTGTGGAGCAGCCCCATCGTGTGCTAGCCTGAATAAACCTCTTGCATTTGCAGGATCCGTCCCCAAGTTTGCTTCATCCATCTCTCTAGTAATTAAGCTCCCAGTGGGCCTAACAAAGGTAAACTGTTGAGACATTTGCCTCGTTCCCTGAGTATTCATCACATATTCTCACATATATTTTCTACAAAAGTACAATGAAAATTGACCTTCTACTGTATTTGTGAATCATCTAGCATGATTTCTTCTAATGGCTTTGAAAGTGAACAGTAGAAGTAAGGTTATGTGACTATGTAACAGACATAGATATAATATTGGTTGATAAAAGTCATCAAGCATCACTTCCATGGAAGGTCATTTAGCCACAGCTAAATCTGTTTTCAGAGCTTGCCAACTTCACCCGCAATCACCAGACCTCAAGTCTTCTAGAATAAAAATTAAAAAAAAAACCTCAAGGTTTTTTCCCAATACACAGTAAACTGAAACTTAGACAGTCAGAAATGATGTTTTTCATCTTTAAGCATTCTGATCCAATCCAGTATGTCACACACCACTTGAGACACTCTAAGGAAACTGTATTTCTACATTAAACAATAAGGGGTTGATTCTAAGGCCTGTGTTATAATTCCATTCTGAATTCTCAGTCTGAGCTTAGCCCCAACAAAGCATTCACATTTCTCCCAAATTCTCTGCCTTTAGTTTTATCTTCTTAAGCTGCTGCTTGAAGTTTGAATCCCTTCATCAAAAACCAACGTTTCTATTATGAAATAGGTAAACTATTAACTTCTCTGGAGCTGAGCTAAATCATTCTTCCTGCATATTACAAAGCTGACTAAAAAGGAAAAAGGAACTACTATTTACTGTATGAATAACTTGCTCTGAAAATCTGTGTGTTAAAAATAATCCCCAGAGTATTAGCATTGATAATGAAATCTTGGGAAGAAAATTAGATCATGTGGATAGAGTTTTAATGGATGTGATTAAAGCCATCAAGAAAGAAATCTCCAGGCAGGACAAGATGGCGGCGCCGGGAGGACTCTCATTCTGAGAAGCAGCACAAGCAGGATTGGCACAGTGACCAGCAATCAGAACTCGCGGCCATAAAACACAAGTGATTGTGTTTCCCAGGTGAGAGGATACCCCACGGTGGGGGATTCAATCAGCTTTAATCACCCGGCTAAACCACAGAAGAGATTCTGGTTCCGCCAGGCGCTTGGTTGCCGGCCCAGAGCTACACGCCAGCGTGATCTGGTGACGGTCCCAGACTGAACTGTGGGCCCACAACACCACAGACTGGATTTTCCAGTTGAGAGATAACCCCACGGAACAGGAAACAATACGGACTGACCTTAGGTCACCCAGACATCCCCTGGAAAAGACTCGGGTTCTGAGGGTGCCCCAAGAGCCAGCCCGGAGCCAGAGCCAGGACCCAGGCGCCTGCAGGGAGCCCTGCCTGCGCGCCTGATTCACCACCTCAGATAGAACTGTGGGCACCAGGGCACCAGGCACCAGAGACTGCGTTTCACTGTCAGGTGCAAACCCAAAGGGAGGGAAACGGCTGGTCTGATCTCTGAGCACTCAGCCGACACCCCCTCCCCGAAACGATCTACGGAAAATTACCCAGTTTAGAGAGCAGCCAAGGCTCCAAACGGCCAGAAAGGCGGAGCCACAGCAGACATCTGTGCCTGTGGGTTCTACTCGTCACCCCAGACAACACAGCGGTCCCCAAAGCAAAGACTGAGTGTCTCTGGCAGGAGGAAACCCCCAGCAGAGGGGATCATCAGCTCTAACGCTTAGGACACCCAGCACCAAAAGACTCCCTGGATTCATGCAGACTCTAGGCTCTAATGCAGGGAGGAGTACTGTGATCAGCCACCATTATTGAGTTCCCCTAGGGCACTGGGACACACAGCTGCATCCTCAGACCTACAAAGGCCAGAGAGCCATTACAGCAGCCCTCAGATACTGTGCCAGGGATCAACCAGTTATCCCTAGCTAGACTGTCAAAACTATGGGAATCCCTGGTCCTTCAAGAGGGCTGCACCCACAGCGTCTGGACCAGAGCAGTGCCTGCAGCCTCCATCACAGACAGGGACACACAGCTTCTGATCCAGAGTGAGGCACCCAGCCTCCAGACCAGAGCAGCGCCCCCAGGCGCCAACTCAACCTAGGTGCACATTCTCCAGGTCCAGAGCGGAGCACTCAGCCTCTGGCCCAGAGACTTGCTGAGTGCACCTCTCACTTTCCCGGACAGAACTGTGTGCCCCAGGATAACAGACTGAGGTTCTCTGTTGGGAGAAAACCTCACAGCTAGGGAATCAGCAGGATCTTCAAGAGGACTGTACCTGGAAATTTAGTGAGCAGCAGAACACTAAATTTATAACAAGAAACCCAGCAGTGGGGCAGCTGTCTTGAGAACTTCTATGGGTAAAAGGAGATCCCCCCCTGCCTAACAAAGACCACAGCTACTACTCAGGGCTATAAACTTGAGGTGAGCAGTGGCAACTCCTGAGAAACACTGGCCATACAGTGACCATAACCAAAAAGCAGAGAAGGACTCCTTCAGGAAAAATCATCTTCCAACCAAGGGGATTCTCCCTTACTCAGGACTCCAGGAAACACAGAAACTAACAGCCAACACCTGAATCAGCCCAATGGGTAGGGGCCAGCGTAAAAGCTCAACCAACAAAAGACACAGCAATATGGCATCTCCAGAACCCAGACATCCAGGGGCGAACAGCCCTGGACAACCCAGCATAATAGAAAATCAAGAAGATGACCTTACATCTATGATGATGAAGACAATAATAGAGGAAACAAATAAAATACGTAAAGAATTAGAGGAAGATAAAACTAAACAGATCGTGGCTATCCGTAAAGAAATGGAGGTAGTTAAAGACAAGCAGATTATGGCCATCCATGAAGAAATAGGGGAAGATGCAGCCAAACAGCTTGTGGCCTTCAGAGAAGAAATAATTAAATCACTGAAAGAAATAAAAGAAACAGAGTTGAAGGAACTAAAAGAAAAAGAGGAAAATACAAGCAGACAGGTGAAGGAAGTAAGCAAAACAACTCAAGACCTGAAGATAGAACTAGAAAAATTAAAGAAAACACAAATGGAGGAAATCATGGAAAGGAAGAATTTAGGGAAGAAAACAGGAACTACAGAGGTAAGCATAACCAACAGAATACAAGAAATGGAAGAAAGAATCTCAGGTGTAGAAGATACAATGGAAGAAATCCATGTATCTGTCAAAAAAAATGTTAAATCCAAAAAATCCCTGACACAGACAGTCCAAGAAATCCAAGACAATATGAAAAGACAAAACCTAAGAATAATAGGAATAGAAGAAAAAGAAGACTCCCTTCTCCAAGGCCCAGAAAATATTTTCAACAAAATCATTGAAGAAAATTTCCCCAAGTTAAAGGAGAAGACAATAAGGATACATGAGGCCTACAGAACACCCAACAAATTTGACCAGAAAAGAAAATCCTCCCGCCACATAATAATCAAAACAGTAAGTACACAGAACAAACAAAAAATACTAAAAGCTGCAAGGGAAAAAGGCCAAGTAGCATATAATGGCAAACCCATTAGAATCACACCTGACTTTTCAGCAGAAACTATGAAAGCCAGAAGGACCGGGACGGATATCATGCAGACCCTAAGAGAACACAGATGTCATCCCAGGCTACTATACCCTGCAAAACTCTCAGTCCTCATAGACGGAGAAAACAAGATATTCAATGACAAAAACAAATTTCAACAATACCTACACACAAATCCAGCATTACAGAAGACACTGGAAGGCAAAAAACAACCAAAGAAAATTAGCTTCTGTCAAGAAAACACAGGAAATAATTAACCTTACTACAGTAAAACAAAAAGCAACCAAGCACACAAACTTATGAACACAGCCAACATCAAAATCAAAGGATCTAACAGCCACTGGTCATTAATCTCTCTCAACATCAATGGACTCAACTCTCCAGTAAAAAGACACAGATTAACAGAGTGGATACGTAAACAAAACCCAGCAATCTGTTGCATACAAGAAACACACCTAAGGCACAAAGATAGACATTACCTGAGGGTAAAAGGTTGGAAGACGACTTTCCAAGCAAATGGACCCAAGAAACAAGCAGGAATGGCCATTCTAATATCTGATAAAATAGACTTTCAACCAAAATTAATAAAAAGACATGCGGAAGGACACTTCATACTCATCAAGGGAAAACTCCACCAGGAAGACATCACAATCCTGAACATCTATGCCCCAAATACAAGAGCACCCACATTTGTAAAAGAAACATTGATAAAATTTAAACCACATATAGATCCCCACACATTAATTGAAGTGGGAGACTTCAACACCCCACTCTCAACAAAGGACAGGTCAACAAAACAGAAATTAAACAAAGAAACAATATCTCTGACAGAGGTCATGAATCAAATGGACCTCACAGACATTTACAGAACTTTACACCCAAACACAAAAGAATTTACCTTCTTCTCAGCACCTCATGGAACCTTCTCCAAAATAGACCATATAGTTGGTCACAAAGCAAGCCTCAACAGATACAAGAAGACTGAAATAATCCCTTGTATCCTGTCTGATCACCATGGAATAAAGCTGGACTTCAACAACAACAGAAATAGCAAAAAGCCTACACACACATGGAAACTGAACAACTTGTTACTAAATGACAGCTGGGTCAGGGAAGAAATAAAGAAAGAAATTAAAGTCTTCGTAGAACTCAATGAAAATGAGGACACACATACCCAAACTTGTGGGACACAATGAAAGCAGTACTAAGAGGAAAGTTCATAGCACTAAGTGCCTTCAAGAAGAAATTCGAGACAGCTCATTCAAACAACTTAATGGCCCTCTTAAAAACCCTAGAAAAAGAAGAAGCAGACACACCAAAAAGGAGTAGACGGCTGGAAATAATCAAGCTCAGGGCTGAAATCAATCAATTAGAAACAAATAAAACAATTCAAAGAATCAATGAAACCAAGAGCTGGTTCTTTGAGAAAATCAACAAGATTGACAAACCTTTAGCCAAGCTAACTAAAAGGCAGAGAGACACCACCCAAATCAACAAAATCAGAAATGAAAAGGGGGACATAACTATAGACACTGAGGAAATCCAAACAATCATTAGGACTTACTTCAAAAGTCTATACTCAACAAAATTTGAAAACCTAAATGAAATGGACAATTTTCTTGATCGATTTGACTTACCAAAGCTGAATCAGGATCAGGTAAATCAATTAAATAGTCCTATATCCCCCAAAGAAATAGAAGCAGTCATCAAAAGTCTCCCATCCAAAAAAAGCCCAGGACCAGATGGCTTCAGCACAGAATTCTATCAGACCTTCAAAGAAGAGCTAACTCCAATTCTCTTCAAACTATTCTACAAAATAGAAACAGAAGGAACATTACCAAACTCATTCAATGAAGCCACAGTCACCTTGGTACCTAAACCTCACAAAGACTCAACAAAAAAAGAGAATTTCAGACCAATCTCCCTTATGAACATTGATGCAAAAATACTTAACAAAATACTTGCAAACCGAATCCAAGAACACATCAAAGATATTATCCACTATGACCAAGTAGGCTTCATCCCAGGTATGCAGGGGTGGTTCAATATATGGAAATCCATCAATGTGATCCACCATATTAACAAACTGAAAGAAAAAAACCACATGATAATCTCCCTAGATGCTGAAAAAGCATTTGACAAAATCCAACATCCATTCATGTTTAAACTACTGAAGAGATCAGGGATACAAGGCACATGTCTAAACATAGTAAAGGCAATATACAACAAGCCTATAGCCAACATCAAACTGAACGGAGAGAAACTTAAAGCAATCCCACTGAAATCAGGGACAAGACAAGGCTGCCCACTCTCTCCATATCTCTTCAACATAGTGCTGGAAGTCCTTGCTAGAGCAATAAAACAGTTGAAGGCAATCAAGGGGATACAGATGGGAAAGGAAGAAGTCAAATTATCACTATTTGCAGATGATATGATAGTATACATGAGTGACCCCAAAAACTCTACCAGGGAACTCCTACAGCTGATAAACACCTTCAGCAAAGTGGCTGGATACAAAATTAACTCAAAAAAATCAGTAGCACTCCTGTATACAAAAGACAAAAGGGCTGAGAAAGAAATTAGAGAAACAACACCCTTCACAATAGCCACAAATGACATAAAGTACCTTGGTGTAATCCTAACCAAGCAAGTCAAAGACTTGTATGAAAAAAATTTCAAGACTCTGAAGAAAGAATTAGAGGAAGATATGAGAAGATGGAAAGATCTCCCATGCTCATGGCTTGGCAGGATTAACATAGTAAAAATGACCATTTTACCAAAAGCAATCTACAGATTCAATGCAATTCCCACCAAATTGCCAACACAATTCTTTACAGACCTGGAAAGAAAAATTCTCAACTTCATATGGAATAACAAGAAACCGAGTAGTTTTCCAAAGTAAGGGGAACACGGACTATTTCTAACAGGATCTCAAGGGCAGGCTGTTTGACCATCCCCCCCCCCAACCAGGGAAGGAGCAGTCTGTTAGGCCACAGAAGAGGACTTTGCAGCCAGCCCTGAAGATACCTGAAAAAACAGGGTCAAATGAAAGGGGAGAAGGTCCTCCCCTATCAGTGGACTTGGAAAGGGGCAGGGAGGAGACCAGGGAGTGAGTGCTGGGTTGGGGAGGGAATGAGGGAGCGGGATACATCTGGGACACAGAGTTAACAAAATGTAACTAAAAAGAAAAATTAAATTAAAAAAAAAAAAGAAACCGAGAATTGCTAAAACAATCCTCTACAATAAAAGATCTTCTGGAGGTATCTCCATCCCTGATCTCAGGCTGTACTATAGAGCAACAGTTATAAACACTGCATGGTACTGGCATAGAAACAGAATGGTGGATCAATGGAATCGAACAGAAGACCCAGAAATAAACCCACACACTTATGGACACCTGATTTTGACAAAGATGCCAAAACCATACAATGGAAAAAAAGATAGCATCTTCAACAAATGGTGCTGGTCCAAATGGATATCTACATGTAGAAAAATGAAAATAGATCCATACTTATCACCCTGCACAAAACTGAAGTCCAAGTAGATCAAAGACCTCAACATAAAACCAGACACATTAAATCGGCTAGAAAAAAAAAAAAGTGGGGAATGATAAGAGAGGCGGGGCAAGATGGCAGCGCCGGGAGGACTCTCATTCTGAGGAGCAGCACAGCAGGATTGGCACAGTGACCAGCAATCAGAACTCGCGGCCATAAAACACAAGTGGTTGTGTTTCTCAGGTGAGAGGATACCCCACGGTGGGGGATTCGATCAGCTTTAACTCACCCGGCAAAACCGCGGAAGAGATCCCCATTCCGCCAGGCGCTTGGTCGCCAGCTCAGAGCTACCCGCCAGCGCGATCTGGTCACGGTCCCAGACTGAACTGTGGGCCCACAACACCATAGACTGGATCTCCCAGTCGAGAGATAACCCCACGGAGCAGGAAACAATTGGGACCGACCCCAGGTTACCCAGACATCCCCTGGAAAAGACTCGGGTTCCGCGGGTGCCCCAGGAGCCAGCCCGGACCCAGAGCCGGGAGGGACAAAGGCGCCTGCCTGCACAGAGCCCTGCCTGCGCGCGTGATTCGCCGCCTCAGATAGAACTGTGGGCACCAGGGCAACAGGGCACCAGACTGCATGTCTCTGGCAGGAGGAAACCCCCAGCGGAGGGGGTCAGCAGCTCTAACGCTTAGGACACCCAGCACCAAAACACTTCCTGGACTCACGCAGACTCTAGTGCAGGCAGAAGCGCTGTGCTCTGCCGCCATTGTTGCGTTCCCCTGGGGCACTGGGACACACAGCTGCATCCTCGAACCTGCAGGAGCCTAAGAGCCATTACAGCAGCCCTCAGATACTGTGCCAGGGATCGGCCAGTTGTCCCTGGCTGGACTGCCAAAACTGTAGGAATCCCTGATCCTTCAGGGGGGCTGCACCCACAGCGTCTGGACCAGAGCAGTGCCTGTAGCCGCCATCCCAGACAGAGACACACAGCTTCTGGTCCAGAGTGAGGCACCCAGCCTCCAGACCAGAACAGTGCCCCCAGGTGCCAAATCAACCTAGGTGCACATTCTCCAGGTCCAGAGCAGAGCAATCAGCCTTTGGCCCAGAGACTTGCTGAGTGCACCTCCCACTTTCTCAGACAGAACTGTGCGCCCCAGGATAACAGACTGAGTTTCCCTGTTGGGAGAAAACCCCATAGCTAGGGAATCAGCAGTTTCTTCAAGAGGACTGTATATGGAAATTTAGTGAGCAGCAGCACACTAAATTTATAACAAGAAACCCAGCAGTGGGGCAGCTGTCTTGAGAAATTTTATGGGTAAGAGGAGATCCCCCCCTGCCTAACATAGACCACAGCTACTACTCAGGGCTATAAACCTGAGGTGAGCAGTGGCATCTCCGGAGAAACACTGGCCATACAGTGACCATAACCAAAAATCAGAGAAGGACTCCTTCAGGAAAAATCATCTTCCGGCCAAGGGGATACTCCCTACCTCAGGACTCCAGGAAGCACAGAAACTAACAGCCAAAACCTAAATCAGCCCAATGGGTAGAGGTCAGCGTAAAGGCTCAACCAACAAAAGACAGAGCAATATGGCATCTCCAGAACCCAGCCATCCAGGGGCGAACAGCCCTGAACAATGCAGCATAATAGAAAATCAAGAAGAGGACCTTACATCTATATTGATGAAGAGGATAATAGAGGAGACAAATAAAATACGTAAAGAATTAGAGGAAGATAAAACCAAACAGATCATGGCTATCCGTAAAGAAATGGAGGAAGATAAAGACAAGCAAATTAGGGCCATCCGTGAAGAAATACGGGAAGATGCAGCCAAACAGCTTGTGGCCTTCAGAGAAGAAATAATTAAATCACTGAAAGAAATCAAAGAGACAGAGTTGAAGGAACTAAAAGAAAAAGAGGAAAATACAAGCAGACAGGTGAAGGAAGTAAACAAAACAACTCAAGACCTGAAGATAGAACTAGAAAAATTAAAGAAAACACAAATGGAGGAAATAATGGAGAGGAAGAATTTAGGGAAGAAAACAGGAACTACAGAGGTAAGCATAACCAACAGAATACAAGAAATGGAAGAAAGAATCTCAGGTGTAGAAGATACAATGGAAGAAATCGATGTATCTGTCAAAGAAAATGTGAAATCCAAAAAATTCCTGACACAGACCGTCCAAGAAATCCAAGACAATATGAAAAGACAAAATTTGAGAATAATAGGAATAGAGGAAAAAGAAGACTCCCTTCTCCAAGGCCCAGAAAATATTTTCAACAAAATCATTGAAGAAAATTTCCCCAAGTTAAAGGAGAAGCCAATAAGGATACATGAGGCCTACAGAACACCCAACAAATTTGACCAGAAAAGAAAATCCTCCCGCCACATAATAATCAAAACAGTAAGTATACAGAACAAAGAAAAAATACTAAAAGCTGCAAGGGAAAAAGGCCAAGTAACATATAATGGCAAACCCATTAGAATCACACCTGACTTTTCAACAGAAACTATGAAAGCCAGAAGGGCCTGGACAGATATCATGCAGACCCTAAGAGAACACAGATGTCAACCCAGGCTACTATACCCTGCAAAACTCTCAGTCCTCATAGACGGAGAAAACAAGATATTCAATGACAAAAACAAATTTCAACAATACCTACACACAAATCCAGCATTACAGAAGACACTGGAAGGGAAAATACAACCCAAGAAAATTAGCTTCTGTCAAGAAAACACAGGAAATAATTAACCTTACTACAGCAAAACAAAAAGCAACCAAGCACACAAACTTATGAACACAGCCAACATCAAAATCAAAGGATCTAACAGCCACTGGTCATTAATCTCTCTCAACATCAATGGACTCAACTCTCCAGTAAAAAGACACAGATTAACAGAATGGATACGTAAACAAAACCCAGCAATCTGTTGCATACAAGAAACACACCTAAGACACAAAGATAGACATTACCTGAGGGTAAAAGGTTGGAAGATGACTTTCCAAGCAAATGGACCCAAGAAACAAGCAGGAGTAGCCATTCTAATATCTGATAAAATAAACTTTCAACCAAAAATAATAAAAAGAGATGAGGAAGGACACTTCATACTCATCAAGGGAAAATTCCACCAGGAAGACATCACAATCCTGAACATCTATGCCCCAAATACAAGAGCACCCACATTTGTAAAAGAAACATTGATAAAATTTAAACCACATATAGATCCCCACACATTAATAGTGGGAGACTTCAACACCCCACTCTCAACAAAGGACAGGTCAACAAAACAGAAATTAAACAAAGAAACAATGTCTCTGACAGAGGTCATGAATCAAATGGACCTCACAGACATCTACAGAACTTTACACCCAAACACAAAAGAATTTACCTTCTTCTCAGCACCTCATGGAACCTTCTCCAAAATAGACCATATAGTTGGTCACAAAGCAAGCCTCAACAGATACAAGAAGACTGAAATAATCCCTTGTATCCTGTCTGATCACCATGGAATAAAGCTGGACTTCAACAACAACAGAAATAGCAAAAAGCCTACACACTCATGGAAACTGAACAACTTGTTACTAAATGACAGCTGGGTCAGGGAAGAAATAAAGAAAGAAATTAAAGCCTTTCTAGAACTCAATGAAAATGAAGACACAACATACCCTAACTTGTGGGACACAATGAAAGCAGTGCTAAGAGGAAAGTTCATAGCACTAAGTGCCTTCAAGAAGAAATTCGAGACAGCTCATTCAAGCAACTTAATGGCCCACTTAAAAACCCTAGAAAAAGAAGAAGCAGACACACCAAAAAGGAGTAGACGGCTGGAAATAATCAAACTCAGGGCTGAAATCAATCAATTAGAAACAAATAAAACAATTCAAAGAATCAATGAAACCAAGAGCTGGTTCTTTGAGAAAATCAACAAGATCGACAAACCCTTAGCCAAGCTAACTAAAAGGCAGAGAGACACCACCCAAATCAACAAAATCAGAAATGAAA
>NW_026585644.1:57837075-57937684 GCF_907164565.1 Psammomys obesus
CCAAAGGCAGCTGTGTAAATAAGCACTGAGAGTCTTAAGAACTTCTCCTCAAGATCCAGCCATACCACTCCTAGGCATATACCCAAAAGAGGCTCAAGTACACAAAAAGGACATTTGCTCAACCATGTTTGTAGCAGCTTTATTTGTAATAGCCAGAAGTTGGAAACAACCCAGATGCCCCTCAACTGAAGAATGGATGCAGAAACTGTGGTACATCTATACATAGAGTATTACTCAGCAATGAAAATAAGGAAATCATGAATTTTGCAGGTAAATGGTGGGACCTGGAAAGGATCATCCTGAGTGAGTTTTCCCAGAAGCAAAAAGACACACATGGTATATACTCACTCATATAAACATACAACATAGAATAAACCCACTAAAATCTGTACATCTAAACAAACTAAGCAAAAGAGAGGACCCTAACTAAAATGTTCAGTCCCTATCCTGAAAGGCAAAGAGGATGGATATCAGAAGAAAAAGAAAATAGGAAACAACCTCGGAATCTGCTACAGAGGGCCTCTGAAAGCCAGAAGAAAACAAGAAACAACCTTGGACCCTTCCACAGAGGGCCTCTGAAAACCTCTGCAGTATAGACTGTCAAAGCAGATGCTGAGCCTGATGGACAACTGATGGGCAAAGTGAATGGAATTTTAGGTAAGAAGTGGGAAATAGTAAGAGCTGGAGAGGACAGGAACTCTACAATCCGAGCAAGAAAACAAGATAATTTGAACACATGGAACTTCCCAGAGACTCATACTCCAACCAAGGACTATTCGTGGAGATAACCTAGAACCCCTGCACAGATGTAGCCCATGGCAGTTCAGTGTCCAAGTGGGTTACATAGTAATGGAAAGACGGACTGCCTCTGACATAATCTGATTGGCCTGCTCTTTGATCACTTTCCCCTGAGGGGGGAGCAGCCTTACCAGGCCACAGTAGAGGACAATGCAGCCACTTTTGATGAGAACTGATAGACTAAGATAAGAAAGGAGAAGAGAACCTCCCCTATCAGTGGACTTGGGGAGTGGCATGCATGTAGAAAGGGGAGGGAGGGTGAGATCGGGAGGGGAGGAGGCAGGGGCTTATGGGGGGATACAAAATGAATAAAGTGTAATTAATAATAAAAAATAATAATAACCATTAAAAAAAAGAAAGAAATCTCAAGAATTCCTTCTCTTCCTTGCATCATGTGAGACTATAGAAAGACCAACTATACATCAATAACCAGGCCCTTATAAAACATTAAATCTGTCTATCATTCCTCTTATGTTATACTTCCAGCATCTATAAGCCGAAATAAATCTCTGTGTAGTCTATGAACTATACATTTGTGAAATTTTGTTAGATTAATCACGATAGACTAAAAGTAAATATTCATTTTACAGGGAGAACCCTCCATTGTAAATTGTAATAGATGTGTAGTAGGCAAGAAACATTAGCATGGTGTTATTATTTTTCTCTTGTCTATGCCATTCCATGCAGTTAAATCTAACATTTTCAGTTGTAGACATGGGGGAGATATCTTTTTTTTTTATTGTATCTTCAAGTCTAGCTGAGGCACTGATTTTTAAGAAACCCTCAATAATAGTAATTGAAGTAAATGTTGTTAGAATGCAGATGTCTGAAGTCTCTGTTGTGGTGTTGCTGTTTTGTGTAACTGAAGATAAATGTCACAGGTTAAATGCCCAAGGTACAAATCTATATTATTCAGCATTTACCTTGACTGATCACCATAGCCAAAAGTCCAGTTTACACAAATACTTTCATTCTAATTCAGAGGCAATTCCACTTAACAATCATTCCACCAAGATCTGCATTGACAGATTTTTAGTACTTTACAAAGCATTGCCTTTTAAAATACATAGCAGAAGAAAACAAAACTGACTATGTGCTGCAGAGTTTGACTGGATTTTTATTTACCAAGAATGGCTGCTCACAGTAGCAGTCTAGCAATTCTAATTAATACTTTCATTTGGAGCCTATATGGACATAAGGCTGATAAGGTTGAGTAGTCAGACTAGGTTACAGACTCACTCCAAAGTCAGTCTGTAAAAAGGAGAGAGAGAGAGAGAACTGCTTTGATAGTTTTTGTTTCTGTACTGAAAGGCATTCAGTTTCTGAGATATGCTTTAAAGCCAGGATTGCCCAAACATTTCTACCTTCCTTGAAAATGAATGATTTTACAGGGGTGGCACTATGGTAATTTACCAGAGCTGAGATACAAGAAAACCCTGAGGTTTAAGATTTTTTAATACATATACTATCAAAGGGTATCTTACAAATGAACAGAACAATTTAATCTTCATATCTTCATACTAAACATTAATAACAGTGTATACCTAAGACCCAAAGGAAGACACACTAACTTGTCTGTCCCTTATAAAAGGCGAGCACATACTTACACACACCATGAATTCATTTTTGTTAAGATTCCAAATCCTCTAAGTATAGACACTTTATAGTAAGTCAAAAAGAAAAGAAAGCATTTCATCACACATGTACACACCTTTCCTAAAATACAGTAAAGCAGGCCTGTATCCATTGTTATTATTGTCATTCCTGATTTAATAAGAAGTCACTCCCTTCTAATCTAAAAGCATCATTGTAGTACCTTCCCATTTCACATTGTTAATGACCAGTGGTCAGAAAAAATGCTACAAGGGGGCCTTTTAAATAATTAGATGTTAATTGTTACTTCAAGAAGTTAGCAGTCCTTTAAATAAAAGTCAGCATCTTTAATTCAGTTAAAGATTTTTAACTTTTTAAACAACTGGCACTTTTTAAACAACTATCATTTAGGACAAAATGTCACAATTTTATCAACACAAAAATGCTAGAATAGACTATGTTCCTAGAAATATTTTGAATCCTTGAAAGTACATGTTACATACATTATAGATAAAACTTCTGAGTCATATCTTTGGTTATAGTTTGTACCTTCCTGTGTATCAGTGTATACATTAAAGGTAGCCTGGAAAAATGACATTCATACATATTTTTGTCAAATCTCACAACAAACCAGGGATATAAAGATGATCTTACATTCTCTCAAAGGCAGTTCTGTTTAAATTAGTACCCCAATCTCAGAAAACCCAGTAAACTGCATATATTTTTAATTTTTTTAATTGAAAATAGATTCTTCTCTCATACAATGCACCCCAAGAACAGTTTCCCCTCCCTCCACTACTTCTAGTGCCCTCCACCTTTCCTCTCCTCCAGATCAAGGCTTTTGTCAGTTCAAATTAAACAAAGTAATTAAAGATTTAAAATATCATGAAATCCTAATATGGCAGCATACACATGCCTAAGGGTACCATAGCACCTCTCTCTCTCTTTCTGTATCTCTCTCTCTCACCAAAAAAATAGTAGTTACTAGTACTTGCTTTGCATAACCACACCATAATAAAAGTTTCTGACCCCTGTGTAAGTAATAGCAATGGATATACAATGGGAAGGTTGTATCTTTATGTGGGTAGGTGAAAAATAACAGAATACACACAGACGTCCAAAAGGCTACCTACATCACTCTGATTAGGTTCAGTCTTTTAGCAAGAATAGTTTTGCCTTTATTTCTAAAATGGAATATGACTACTCTTGGGAATGTGTAAGTGAATAAACAAATGATACCTTTTAATGAGCCATCATTTGAACAAAGTGCGATTTGATAGCCTAAGGAACAGTCAACATTGGATAAATTAGAACAGAAAGAAAGTTTTCAAAATCTGCTAATAGCCAAGTAACTCTACAAGTTCTCACTTTAGTCTGTGAGAAAACAACCCTCAAGTGTATGGAAATATTATTAATATCCTTATTTTACATCTCAACCCCTTCATTACACACATATTTTTACTTCTCTATGAGTAAGAACCAAACCTGAATTTTTAATTTAGCAACTAAATGAATGAAGGTCAGCTAAGCAAAAGGCCCACACTAACAGTTTCCATAAAGCCTATTATGGAGAGGGAAGGTCAGCTGTCCTCAAATTTCTATAGAAGGATTGATTATACTCTACATATATCCAGAAGTACCCCAGACATTCCAGCGCAAAAGTAATGATGGTGTCCTGAAATTTAGTTACAGGAGACCATGGAATGAATTGCTGGACAAATGCTTCATTAAGCAGAGGTAAGAAGAACAGGGTAAGTGGTACATCCTGGAGCAGTTGCTGAATTTAAAGTAGTGTTTTTAGAGTGTGTGAATATGTTGGCTTGTTTTATGTGTCAGCTTAACTGGGCTATAGGTTTCCCAGATATTATTCAACATTATTTGTGCATTAATATTTGAATAAAAAATTAACTGACTCAAATGATCCACCCCAAGGTAGATGGGCCCCACACAATCCAGGAAGTGTTAAAACAGAATAAAGAGATGAATAAGAAAAAAAATGTTTTCTTTATACTGAGACTTCAGTCTTCTACTGCCTCCATAATCACATCAGATAGAAACTTACACCATAATAACTCCTGGTTCTTACCCATGTAGATTCAAATTAATGCTAAACCATGAGCTCCTCTGGGTACTAGGCTGACATCTATAGATCTTAAGATTTTTCAGTCTCCAGCCAACTTCAAGACACAATTCTTTTTTTTAATTTTTTAAACTTTTATTACTTACATTTTATTCACTTTGTATCCCCCCATAAACCCCTCCCTCCTCCCCTTCTAATCTCACCTTACCTCACCCTTCTTCATGCATGCCCCTCCCAAAGTCTACTGATAGGGGAGGTCCCTGTCTCCTTTCTTTTGATCCTAGTCTTGTCAGATCTCACCAAGAGGGGCTGCGTTGTCATCTTTGTGGCCTGGTAAGGCTGCTTCCCCCTCAGGGGGAGGTGATCAAAGAACAGGCCAATCAGTTTATATCAGAGGCAGTCCCTCTTCCCATTACTATGGAACCCACTTGGACACTAAACTTCCATGGGCTACATCTGTGCAGAGGTTCTAGGTTATCTCCATGCACGGTACTTGGTTGGAGTATGAGTCTCTGGAAAGACCCCTGTGTTCAAATTTTCTGGTTGTGTTGCTCTCCTTGTGGAGTTCCTGTCCTCTCAAGATCTTACTATTTCCCACTTCTTTCATAAGATTCCACGCACTTTGCCCAAGAGTTGGTCATAAGTCTCAGCATCTGCTTTGATAGTATGCAGGGCAGAGCCTTTCAGAGGCCCTCTGTGGCAGGTTCCTAACTTGTTTCCTGTTTTCTTCTTCTTCTTCTGATGTCCATCCTCTTTGCCTTTCAGGATGGGGATTGAGCATTTTAGTCAGAGTCCTCCCTCTTGATTAGTTTCTTTAGGTGTACAGATGTTAGTAGGTTTATCCTATATTATATGTCTAAATGAGTGAATGTGTGTCTTTCTGCATCTGGGACAGCTCACTCAGGATGATCCTTTCCAGTTCCCACCATTTACCTGCAAATTTCATGATTTCCTTGTTTTTCATTGCTTAGTAACATTCCATTGTGTAGATGTACCACAATTTCTGTATCTATTCTTCAGTTGTGGGGCATCTGCGTTGTTTCCAGCTTCTGGCTATTACAAATAAAGCTGCTACAAACATGGTTGAGCAAATGTCCTTATTGCCTCTTTTGGGTATATGCCTAGGAGTGGTATGGCTGGATCTTGAGGAAGCACTATTCCTAGTTGTCTGAAAAAGCGCCAGATTGATTTCCAGAGTGGTTGTACAAGTTTACATTCCCACCAACAGTGGAGTAGGGTTCCCCTTTCTCCACATCCTCTCCAGCATGAAGACATAATTCTTTAGAGGATATATACAAACACACATATATTTCTGTGGAAGATGTAGACTCTAATATGCTAATGAAGTTATTAACCAACTAGTGGAGCTTTTAAGGCTACATTAAAATATAAATGGAATCAAGTAGAATCAAATGTTCCACCAAAATGTAAAAGGAATCAAACACAACAGAATGAAGTACACTGTACATACAGTATAGTTGCATTTGGTAAAAATTCAATCAGTGTGATTCATAGTCCTTCTATGTATATGGTCATGGTGTAAAATACATGCTTCTACCAATAATCTATATAGTTTGGAAAATACTACCATATTTGAGTGGAGCTAGACACATCTTATAAACATTCTTATTGCCTCTTCAGCTTGAAGCATTCCAACAAGAAATTATTGTATGGTTTGCACAGAGCAACTGGTACTCAGGACACATAGCTGTTGTCATTAGCTGTAGTTTGGCAAGAAAGGCAATAAGTGGAAAAGAAGGAAAAGCCCTTCTCCAAGACTCAGATTTATGAAGAATAAAGGGCAGGAATGAGCCTGAAGGAGAAAGAGGAGTGGAACTCTAAACACTTTTTGAAGCCATCTGGATATATTCAGTAAATACACAGAACTCATGGAGCTTTTAAGAAAGACAAGGATGTAACCCAACTTGCTTTTCAGGAGAAATTTTGTTTACATGGGATCAAAAAATAGTTGCAGAAAGATCTACCAAAAACTAAATTTATTGTTCAGATGTTTTTTAAAATGCAGTAGGGTACAAAAGCAATATGGTTTACTGGGTGAAAGTGCCTGAGGACCTGGATTTGATCTTTGAAACCCACAGTGGAAGGACAGAATCAACTTCTGAGAGCTGTCCTCCGACCTCCATCTGCATGTGTGCTTTCACTCCACCTTTATGTTGAACACACCTAAAATAATAATAAATAAAATTAAACAATCAAATTTAACTGTGAGTTAGAATTTAGAGGATGAATAGAGAAGGAAGATAAAGATGACTCTATTTTCCACCTGTGGAGGGGAAAAAGGTGGGTGATGATGTCTATGACTGGAAGACAGGAGTATCGGTAGGGAGATGGTTTTGTGGGAAGCAGTGATTAATTCAGCTCAGACATGCTGAGTTTAAAGTGCTTTTACAGTATCCAAGGGAAGATGTTCCAGAGGAGGCAGCTGGAAGTAAAGATTGAGAGCCCTTCTGAGACACAAGTCAGCAGCTAGAGTTATAAATAGAAGCAGATCTTGAAAGAAGGACTAGCACCGGCATGTTCTTCTGGGTGACCTCAGCCCTTCCCAGACAGCATAATCTACAAAGAGCATTGAAGCCATTAGACCATTTTATCATTAGCATGCTGGGAGGTAGGTAGTGAAGTTCCATTACTGGCTGGCATTCTGTGAAATTATGGTCACCTGGTAGCTTTATATATGCTCTTATCCTAGTTTTCTATGTGGGTGTTGCCAGTTTTTCTTGGTCATTGTTTTTATTGCTTGTGCATCTTTCACAGAAAACATTTAACTTTGAGCTAAACTCTTTATCTGAATATATTACCAGGGAGGACTTTTCCTTTTAAATATTTTATCATACATTTATATTTTAATTGACTATAGTAATTTTTTTGTTTTCCTTTCATTCTTCTTTTATACATTACTTCCCTACCACAGTTTTTCCTTCCTCCACTGCTCCTAGTACCTCCCCCACCTCCCTTCTCACCTCAAGTCCACTTACCCTCCATTTCCTTTTAAATATAAGAACAGACATCTTAGAGCTCTCCACTGAAAATGGCCTAACACAAGGCTGAACACGTAAACCCAGTCTGAGGAAAATGGTTCCAAGATCAGGCAAAAGAGTCAGAGATAACCACAACCCTCACTGTTGGGACGCCCACAGGAAAACCAAGCTAGCCAACCATAAGTCTATGCAGAGGACCCAGCTCAGGCACATACAGGATTGGTGTTTGTCACTTCAGTCTCTTGTGAGCCTTTATGAGTCCTGCTTACTTAATTCTATGGACTATGTTCTTATGGTGTCCTCTACCCATCTGGCTCCTACAGTACTTCCTCTCCCTTTTCTGCAGTGTTCCCCGGGCTCTGCCTAGTATTTGGCTGTGTGTCTCTGCATCTGTTCCCATCAATTTCTGGTTGACTCTTCTCTGGCAACAATTTGTTACTTAGCCTTTCTGAGTCTGTAAATTATAGCATCATGTCCACTTATAAGTGAGTAGATACCCTGTTTGTGTTTCTGGGCCTGGGTTACCTTATCAGGATGGTCTTTCTAGCTTCCATTTCACTGCAAATTTCATGATGTCATTGTATTTAGTAGCTGAGTAATACTCCATTGTATAAATGTACCATAGATCCTTTAATTCATTTTAGGCTGAAGGACATCTAGATTGTTTCCACTTTCTGATAATTATGAATAAAACTGCAAAGAACATGGTTGAGCAATTGTCCTTGTAGTAGGACTGAAGATACTTGGGTATATGCTCAAGAATGGTATAGCTGGATCTTTAGGTAAATCACTTTAGAGTTTTCTGAGGAATTGTCGTATTGATTTCCTTAATGTTTGTACAAGTTTGCACTTCTACCAGCAATGGAGGAGTGTTCCTCTTGCTCCACATCCTCCCTAGCATGGGCAGTTTTTTATCTTAGTCTTTCTGACAGGTATAAGATGGAAACTTAAAGTAGTTTTGATTTGTATTTCCCTGATAGCTAAACATATTGAGCATTTCTTTAAGTGTTCCTGAGCCATTTGAGATTCCTCCATTGATAATTATGTTTATATCTGTATCTCATTTTTTATTAGGTTATTTGATTTGTAGATGTCAAGTTTCCTAAGTTTTTCATATATTTTGCGTGTTATCTCTGTGTCAGATTTAGAGTTGGTGAACATCTTTTCCCACTCTGTAGGCTGCATTTTGTCCTATTGATGATGTCTTTCGCCTTACAGAAACTTTTCAAACCTCATGCGGTCTCATTTATTGGTTGTTGTTCATAGTCCCTGAGCTACTGGTATTCAGTTCAGGAAGTTGACACCCAGATCAATGACTTCACGGGTACTACTAACTTTATCCTATTAGATTCAATGTATCTGATTTTATGTTGAGCTCTTTGATTCACTTAGTCTTGAATTTTCGGTAGGGTGATAGATATGGATCAATTTGCATTTCTCTACATGCTGATGTCAAGTTGGAGCAGCACCAACTGTTGAAGATGATTTTGTTTTTCCATTGTGCATTTCTGGCTTCTGTATCAAAAAAAATCAATTGTCCATAAGTGTGTGGATGTACATCTGGAACTTCACATCAGGTCTGTTTTTATGCCAGTAATATACAGTTTTTATTACTATAGCTCTATTGTACAGCTTGAAGTCAGGGGTGGTGATACCTCTAGATGTTTTATTTTACACTTCAGGATTGTTTTAGCTATAGTTTTGTATTGTCCTTTAAAGGTCTATAAAGAATGGTCTTGTAATTTTATTTGAGACTGAATTAAATCCATAAATTGCTTTTGGTAGGATGGCCATTTTTACTATGTTAATATTGCCTATCCATAAGCATGGGAGATCTTTCATTTTCTGAAACCTTTAATTTCTTTCTTTCTTGTCATACAAGTTTTCCACTTGTTTGGTTTAGAGCTACCCCAAGTAATTTTATATTGTTTGTAGCTATTATGAAGGGTGTTGTTTCCCTGATTTCTTTTTCTGCTCATTCATCATGGCTACTGATTTTACTTTTTTTGTTGGTAATCATGCATCCAGCCACTTCACTATAGGTGTTTATAATCTGTAGAAATTCTCTGGTAGAAATTTTTGGGGTTGCTTATATATACCATTATATCATCCACAAATAAAAATACTTTGATTATTGTTCTTGATCCAGTGGTAGTCTGGAGTATGGTTATTGGCTTCCAGAAAAGAACAGAGGGCCTGCGAGATCTGAGGATCCATTACTCTTAGGAATAGCTAGAATACTTTAGGAAGAGTCCAGGGGCGAGGCAAGGGCCCGCCACCCTGTGTCTCACTGTGGGAGGTGGACGTGAGTTTGCCATTGGGTGTTAGATTCAGCTCCTTTAAATGAGATTGCCAGTATCTGAGACAGTAAAAATTTGGGAGTTCCAGAAGCCTGTGATGATTCCAAAATGTTGCACCTCCTTGGTTAAGCTGCTGTGCTAAGCACTATATCAGAATGCAGAATGCAGGAGGACACCTGAAACCAGCCAGAAGACAGGTCTGGTGAGACTCAGCCTGGCAGGCAGGAAGGCACGTCCAGGCCCTGTGGGTGCTTCCCTGGAGCAGTCAGACAGGCAGCCAAGACCCTGGAGTTCGGCAGCGACTTTCCAGGGAGGAGAAGAACACAATACATAATTATTCTATGGGTGGGAAAAAATCGCCAAGTACTGTTAAAGGACATTGGTTGAAATCTGAGACACTAAGGCATCTTATTTTCTTAGGGTGGTTATCTTCAGAAATCCGCACACCCTTGCTAAACAGGTTTTCTTAGGAAAGGGTCAGGCCTCCAATTTTCCCTGAAGGAGGATATGTTACTCTCTTTAGAGGTTTTAGGGTTCAGGTAGAAATGGTACCCTGCTAAGAAAGGGAGTTCATCATTGTAGATCAAGGTCAGAATCTTTCTGGAAACACCAGACTTTGAACTTTTTTATTACTAATTTTTTAATTTATGTATTCTTTTTTATTAATTACAGTTTATTCAGCTTGTAACCCCACTGTAGCCCCTCCCTCTATCCCTCCCCAATACTGCCCTCCCTCCCTCTTAATCTTCTCATTCCACTCCCCAAGTCTACTGATAGAGAAGGTTCTCTTCCCCTTCCTTCTGACCCCAGTCTATCAAGTCTCCTCAGTAGTATCTGCATTGTCTTCCTCTGTGGCCAGGTAAGGCTGCCTCCCACTCAGGGGGGGAGGGGATGATCAAAGAGCCAGCCACTGAGTTCATGTCAGAGACAACCCCTGTCCCAGTACTAGGGAACCCACTAGGTACTAGGGCTGCATCTGTGCAGGGATTCTAGGTTATCTCCATACACGGTCCTTGGTTGGAATAATCTTCGATCAGCAGAGTCCCACATTCCTTTTTCCGTTCCAATTTGTATCCCCTTGATCTCCTTCAGTTGCTTTGTTTCTCCAGCTAGAACTTCAATTGTAATTCCATGTTTTTAATGATTATATCTGTTTTTGTCTTATCTATATCCTCAGAAAGGTATCATTTTTTTTCTGTTTTGAGATAATTTAAAAGTCTCTTTACTATCTATTTTATTTAATTAGCTGCCACCACATCTGCTCTGCTGTGCTATAAAATATCAGAAGTAATCATATTATCTACATACTCCCAGTTCTCTTTAACCTTCTTCTCTCCATTTTTTTCTCTCTTTCAATCTTGCCAGGGTCTGGTCATCACTATATGGACCAATATCTTTAAGCTGATAGGTATCACCTAGGAATTTTCTTAAATGTAGGCACCCAGTGAGTCTAGAGACAACAGATTTAATTTTGTTTTCATGAAATTGAATTAGGTTTTCAGTGCGTTTCTAACTCTGTTGGCTTTCACCTTATGATATACATGGAACCTTTCATACATCTGTATCCATGGCTTCTTTATTCAGACAGGGAATCACAGAACTAACAGGAAATGCTGCAGAAGACAGTCTTATCGACTAGAAATATTGGTTACCCCAGCTGCCAGAGTGCTCAAAAAGAGAGCTTAAAGGTTTTTCCATGCTTTCTAGTAGAACCAGAAAGAGAAAGAGAAGGCATATCTTTGGGACAACAAGCGATACTTATTGTGCAATGTAATCATGGCTGTCATTGTTTTAAACTACAATCATAAAACAGTAAGGCAGTATGAATAACTTCTGACATTTATATAAGATTGTTTTACCTCATATACCTTTTTTCTTATTTAAAAAAATTTACATTTGTTTCTTACTGCAACTCCACAAGACTGCTATTACTCGACAAATTAGGAAATGGTATTGTATTATCTTAAGCCATGAAGCAGAACAGAATAATCTAATTCTAGCAAGAGCTTATGTGTGTTTGGGATAGAATGGCCATGGCAAATCCCAGTGTTCCCCATAGCCTGAGTTTTTCAATTGAATCAAAGGAATTTTAGTCCTAAAGCAGACTTACTGACGACACAGTGTAAATTCTGTACCTGTGAAATCTTTGAATTTGTGTTCTGAGTGCTCACATAGTCTGTGGCTTCCCATGCTGCCCTTGGTCATGGGTGACAGAGACAGTTGAGTGAAAGAATAAAGTGTTACTTCCCAGGTTCTCGTTTTCACTGTTGAACAGATGTTGTAGGCTTGGAGACAAAAGCAAATTTGTTGCTTGTAAACACTGTAGAGGGACCCAAAAAACCTGTTGGAGAGAAAGGAAATATTGAGTTGTGAAAAAACAATACATCAAAAACACACATTAAACTGTGGCTCACTTGCTCACCCCTTGGGAGTCCTAGAATTCTCTGAGGACCAGGGTCACTTTATCTATAATCCTTGAACTATGTACAGTAGGTTATTGAACATCACAAATCATAGCTCTAGCATTCTTGGGGAAGGAACATATATATATTTTTCCTGAATTCTTATAGCCAGGTTGCTTTCTTAACTAATTGTAATATGCTTTTGCAAGTGATAGCCCATAGTAGAAATTCACACACCAATGACTAGTAAACACAACTGGTCTGTAAGTCTCATCTCCAAGAACATTTTGAAAGTGCCTTGGCTTGGAATCTGTTGAGGGTTGACATTGTATGTGGCTTCCCATGCTGACCTTGGTCATAGGTTCAGTGTCTGTTTGTATTGGTTAATTAACAAGATAAAAAATTCTAGTTTCCAAATACCATCCCCAGAATTTCTTCAAGAGTACAATATTAGAGGAAGTTATTCCTAATGAACAGAGCAAACCGATTTGCTGAGAGCTAGTATGGAAACAGGGCTTAAGTGGTGGTGGAGTTCTCCAGAGCCTTTTATACTGAGAGTCACAGGAAAGTCTCAGCAAGCCATGGCTTTCTGAAATGAAAAAGAGAATTTTCATTCTTCTAATTTTCTTTCAGAGGCTTCTAAATTAGAAAGTATTGTAATTTCATTTCTAGTATTAAACAAAAGTGAAATATCTTACTTACTTCATAGCAAATGAGGGAAACCAAATTAACAAAAATCCTTAGTTGAGATGAGAAAGTCAGACTTAAAATATCAGCCTTCTGGTAACTTTGAATAACTGTTTCTTAACAGTGATATTAAGTAATTGTCTTATTTATTTTCCTTTTATTAATGTAGAGTGTTTTGGGGCTTTTGGGGTTTTTTGGGGGGGTTTTGTTGTTGTTGTCGTTGTTGTTTGTTTTTGTTTTTGTTTTTTTCCTTTGGAAAAAGCCTGTTCTGACTACGAAGAAAAGGATTAGTATTTGCTGCAAATGGTCTCAAGTTCAAAAGTAGCAAAAAGGTATATTGCTATTTATGGATCAGGACATATGCAAGAGGCAAAGTCCTTTGTGATTCATGTAGCAGGAGAACTCAAGCATAAATTTTATATAATCACAGTATCACAGGAGTGGACTTTCTTTTCCATGATCATTCCTGCTTTCTAGTTAAAGACACTGTTTATCAGCGACATTATATTTTCCATAAGTGTGGCTTAACTTTAGAGAATTTATATAATTTATCAGAAGGTGTTGTAGGCTATGACTCAGAGAAACGTTTGTATGTTGAGGAACTAGATATGTCTGGAACCAACTCCTGGTGTTCAGAATGTTGTATCATGTTTTACTGTAAAATGTTGATGTCATTGTGTTAGAATGTCTGTAACTTACTCTAAGTGCCTCAGCTTTTATCGAATGTGAGCAAGTTTAAGCCCTATTATAAGGAAAACCAGTAGCTTTAATCGTGAATTTACACTCCATGATTTGCTATTAAGCAAATTATTCAAATGATGCCATGCTTTTGATAAGGGTACTGGTAATTTCTCTAATTATTCTTTGTTCCTTCTTTCCTTCTTCTTTTCTCTCTTCCTTCCTTGTTCCATTCTTTTCTCTTTCTTTCATCCTTTCTAGAGACTTTGCTGATCAATAAAATAAATGTTAGACATGGAATTTAACAGATTTCTGTGTAATTCACAATGGACTTTCATGTAATTAGTATTATTCAAGAAATATGGATAAGTTGAATTATTTTAGAAACATTCCTCATTCATACACAAGAACATGGAAAAACCTCACAAGACCTTTATCCCAAACAAATAGGGGGGATTCATGAATTGAAGTTTCCACTACAGGGAATAGCTCACATTTTCTATGAGGGACTATAAATTTAATATTTTATCTCCTGTCAATCAAATAGTTTCAAGTTCAGATATTCAGCTCTGTCTTTGGTGAAAGTAGCCCTACATAATAGGCAAAAGAATGTACATGGCTATATTCCAATAGAATGGAATTTATAAAGTCAGACTGGACTAGATTGGGTCAGAGGATGGAATTTTTCTACTTTTTGTAGGTTCTTCATTTACCCATGATAAATCTTTTAAATCATGTCATACCACCTACAGTTATGGAGTGCTCTGAAGGTAATGTACAGACAGAGTAGATTACATGAACCAACTTGTTGGTAAATGTTTGTAAATAGAATCAAATTTATTCAGAGATTTATTCTCATTATCACTTAGAGTAAGGAGTTAGATAACTGATTGTGGTGTATGTGCCCACACCCTCCAAAAAAATGGATTGTGTTTTGCTTTGCTTGGAAGTTGGTTCAAGAAAGGCTATTTGGAGGGTCATGATGTTTAGCATTTAACTATCAATATGAAATTATCTATTGTGAATTAGGTAGATGTATAAATTTAAAAATGTAATGGCCAGAATCTGGAAACAATCCAGATGTTCCTCAATGGAAGAATGGATACAGAAATTGTAGTACATTTACACAATGGAATACTACACAGAAATTAAAAACAAGGAAATCATGAAATTTGTAGACAAATGGTGAGAACTAAAAAAGGTCATCCTGAGTGAGGTATCCGAGAAGCAGAAAGATACACATGATATATACTCTCTTATAAGTACATATCAGACATATAATAGAGGATAAACATACTAAAATCTGTACACCTAAAGAAGCTAATCCTGGGTAGGATGCTCAATCCTTATTCAGAAAGGCAAATGGGTTAGATGTCAGAAGAGGGAGAAAACAGCAAACAGGACAGAAGCCTACCACAGAGGGCCTCCAAAAGACTCTACCCAACAGGGTATCAAAGCAGATGCTGAAACTCATAGCCAAATTTTGGACAGAGTGCAGGGAATTTCATGAAAGAAGAGGGAAATAGAAAGACTTGGAGAGGACAGGAGCTCCAAAGGAGATAGATAGAACCAAAAAGTCTGTCCACAGGTTTTTTCTGAGACTGATACTCCAACCAAGGACTATGCATGGAGATAACCTCAAACCTCTGCACAGATATAGCCCATGGCAGCTCAGTGTCCAAGTGGGTTCCCTAGTAAGGGGAATAGGGGCTGTCTCTGACATGAAGTCAGTGGCTGGCTCTTTGATTACCTCCCTCTGAGGGGGGAGAGGAACAGCTTTACAGGGATACAGAGGAAGAAAATGCAGCCATTGTCCTGATGAGACCTGATAGGCTAGGGTCAGATGGAAGGGGAGTAGGACCTCCCCTATCAGTGGACCTGGAGAGGGGCATGGGAGGATAAGAGGGAGGAAGGGCAGGATTGGGAGGGAATCAAGAAGGGCCACAGCTAGGATAAAAAGTGAATAGATTGAAATAGAAGATAGATGATAGATAGATAGATAGATAGATAGATAGATAGATAGATAAATGTACAAACACACAACATCCACTTTAGAGATTCTCATTCATAAATTTACCACCCAAAGTTCAGTTAATATACTGTTTCATATTAGTTTTCTGGAGTAAGAGATAGAAACAAAATTAGAGAATTTTTACAAAAAATAATTTTATGCTCATGTTGTTTAATTTAATTAGTTTGACTTGGAGACAAAATTTTAATTTTTGAAGTGAAACACTGTAAATAACACAAGAAATAGCTAAGGAAATACATTGCAGACTGTAACCAGGAAAATGGAGATAATGCCTTTTATATTTCTTCATCTCCATACCTTCCTTTATAGCTCCTTCCCATTACGCTGAGATTTAATGCTTGTTTTATCTTTTGTGGATTAATCACACACACACACAAAATGAAGTTTTATTTAGCCACAAAAGAGAATGACATTATGCCATTTGCAAGTAAATTAGGCAAAATATTGTTCATTTTCTTTCTTAAATTTATTTTTAGTTCATATATTCACTCTACTTCCCAATCATAGCTGCTTTTGTCCTCTCTTTCTGTTACCATCCTCCCACCCTCTTCCCCCACATGCTGAACTCAGAAGGAAAGAACGATGGAAGGCATTTTTTCCTGTGGAGAAAACAGTGCAATGCTTCATTTATCTGGAGTTTTGAAGCCAGAGTGTGATGTGGTGAAAGGTGCTTACAGAGTTCCATGAGAAAAGACTAGAAGTGAGAAATTTTGTGTGTGTTTACACAATTTACATTAGGTCTGGAGATGTTGTTATTATTATATATATCTTGAAAAAGTGAGGGTCTTAAAGGAGGAAAATAAGAAAGCTTGGGACTTTTGTTATGCCCAGATCACGAGACCCTCAGAGACCACCAGGACATGACTCAATGCAAGAGCAAGAGAGCTTTATTACAAAAGCGATGGAACTCGGGACCCAAGTCTCACTGATGCAGCAGTAGAGAAGTGGGAGCCCAAGCTCTGAGTGAGCAGGGTTTTTAAAGGGAAAAAATGTAAGTAAGGGGTTTCCATGACAGCAAGCAGGGTCCATCATGCCTTGGCATTACAGGATTGGGTAAAATTCATAGGGGCAAGTTGACCCTCTAGCTGAGGTACATAATCACAGTTGCTATTCTTCTAAACTACATCTGGAACATTGGGGAGAATTTTCCCAACAGATTCTCATTGATTGTTGCCAGGGAGATTGTCCCTGTTTTCTACCAAGTATTTATTCTGTGATATTTCCTGGAGGCTGTAGCTAGGAGAGTTAGAACTGTTTTCTGCCAAGTGCACATTCTGTGATTTTTCCTGGAACCTGAGTTCAGCCCCCAGTCACAGGTGTGCACAATATGGCTTCTCATCTTAAAATGGAGTCACCCAAGTTAACTTAAGCTCTTCACTTTGAATCACTATTGCTCACAATAAGCTCTTAGAAAATAATAGTATTGAACTACATAATGTAAGCGCTTTAGACAAGTGATACCACTTGGGTCCTGCAGTGTACTGGTTTGTTTGGTGAGGAGAGGAGCCAAGTTTTTGTGGAGAAAAGTTTTGTTAAGAGTGAAGAAGCTGAGTCATTTGGGGAGGGGTCTACAGCTGGGATACGAAGTGAATAAACTGTAATTAATAAAAATATTTTCTTAATTTACTTTTTAAAAAAAAAGCTGAGTCACTAAGGGTGATTCCAACCCTAGAACGGGGAGGGGGTGCGTTGGGGAAAACCTGGATAGGCAATAAGCTATGGTGGTTTGCTGAGACTTTGTCTCTGCTTGTTGCTTTCCTCTTTTCCCTCACAACTGAGATGGTTAGGTATAACCAACCTCTTACCTGTATAGAAATCATCTGGTGAAAGTTTAGAGATGCAGACTTCTCAGGTTGACACTAAGTCTAAACCAATGAACTTTTCAGATCCAGTGATAGAAAGTTTGAATGGATGCCATTTAATCTTTGTTATCATGCTGGAGTGGGTGTGTACATTATCCTAGGGGCCTCAAAATAATTAAATTATCTGAGCTGGTGTAGTCACAGCATTAAGATAGCTCGACTCTCAGTATACTACAGCCCCAATGACAAGGCATACTATCCTGTGAGCTCTATCTAAACATCTGCAAATGACAAATTCCAGTTATGTGTAGGTAGCCTCATGGATTGTTTCAAAGAAAAGCCTCCTGAGAATATGCTGATCAGCAACTGTCATACAAAAGTTCCTAAGAAAGAAGGACAGGACACACACACACACACACACAATGTAACTTTGACAGAATCTAGGGACTGATTTATATAACGTCCTTTGCTTCTGTTATATTTACTTTGTGTTTAGAAAGATTTTGTTCCTGTTTCAAACCTCTTCTCCTGAGGTGCTATTCTGGATAGTCAGGCATTGGGCAGGAAACATTAAAAAGGGAAAGAAAGAAAAGAATATGTTTCAGGCTTACTACTTAATGATGTTCAAAAGAAGCAAGTATAGGTGATTGAAGTGCAAACCTATGGGCAGAGTACATTTTAATTTCTACTTAAAGTGATGAAAACGTCTGTGGGGAACCAGTCTGACCTCATTTAGCTGGCAAAGGCATGTATGTGCATAACTAATAATTAAAGTAAGAAATGTGTTGACATACTTTATTATATTTTTGATCATTCCAATTGTCCCAATAGGAGGGCAAAATTATTTTTACCTCCTTGGTATATAAAATAAGAAGACACAAAAACAACCATAATGAGCCAGTGTCACCTGTAGTCCATAATTATAGAGGGACAATGACAGCTTTTAGAGATCACATCAAGCTGTTGCTGTTACACTGAAAACAACCACAAAATATGCTCTAAAAGATCCCTTTAAAAACAAAGCCAGACCACTGTAATACTGGGGAGCTCCTCTGACTTCTGTGAATTAATTTTCCAACCAGACACAATACTTTGCCCCTCTATAAACATCTCCTGAAAAATTCTGAAAGCAAAAAGTACCCTAAATTCCATCTTTCTTAAAACTGTGCCTCTCTTTTTTTGCACATTCTCTTCGCCTTCATTCTCTTCTCCTAACAGGATCTCATGTATCCTAGGTAACCTTCAAACAGCTGAGTACCCAAGGATAGCCTTGAATTCCTGATCCTCTGGACTCCACCTCACAAGTACTAGTTTTGTGGGCATGACTCATTACAGTGAGCTAGTCCTTCACTTTCTTTTTAAAGATTTATTTATTTTTATTTCATGTGTGTTCATGTTTTACCTGCATGTATGTTTGTGCACCATGTACAGCCCTGATGGCCATGAAGGCCAGAAGAGAGTACAGAATTTCCTGAAAAAGGAGTTACTTATACCATATATGTTCTGGGAATCAAACTCAGGATCCCTGGCAGAGCTGGCGGTATTACAAATCATTGAGCCATCTTGATAGCCTCCAGTTCTTCACTCATCCCATGTTTTCTAAATCAACTTCTAGGGAAGGTGAAGTGCATTTTAATTTGTTTCCTAGAAATGGGATGAATATTTAGGATTTTCTAAGCATATCTAAAAAGCCATAAAGGCTACTGTCTCCTCTGGTTCTAGTGGATTCTAGTGTATTCTGATAGAAGTCAGAATAGAATGAAAAGATGTATTTGTTAGAAAAAACAAAAACACACTGTTAGAGTTAAGAAGGTTTGGAATACCAGGGCCCATGCTGTAACTCAGTGGCATAAAACTTGACTGGCATGCAGAATCCGTGGGTTCAATCTCCACTACTCAAAAATCTCCTTTCTTCATATGTGTGAACCTGTGGCTCGGTGAGGTCAAATAACTTTCCAGAAGTAAGATACCAGAGCCTGGACTAGAAAGAAAAGAAAAGTTGTATTTTTATTATTATTATTATTATTATTATTATTATTATTATTATTATTATTATTATTATTTCAAGGCCTTTTCCCCATAAATACCTTGCTGGATAAAGTCTTTCAGAGGCTCTCTGTGATAGGCTCCTGTCCTGTTCCCTGCTTTCTTCCTCTTCTGATGTCCATCCCATTTGCCTTTCTGCATTAGGATTGATCATCTTACCCAGGATCCTCCTTCTTGCTTAGCTTCTTTAGCTGTACAGATTTTAGTATATTTATCCTATATTTTATGTCTAATACCCACTTTTAAGTGAGTATATACCGTATGTGTGTCTTTCTGCTTCTGAAATAATTCACTCAGGAAGATCTTTTCTAGTTCCCAGAATTTGCCTGAAATTGTCATGATTTCCTTGTTTTTAACTGCTGAGTAGTATTCCATTGTATAAATGTACCACTGTTCCTGTATCCATTCCTCAGTTGAGGGATGTCTGGGATGTTTCCAGATTCTAGCTATAACAAATAAAAATGCTATGAACATGGTTGAACAAATATCCTTGTTGTGTACTTGAACATGTTTTAAATATATGCCTAGGAGAGCTATAGCTGGATCTTGAGGAAGCACTATTCCTAATTGTCTGAGAAAGCGCCAGATTGATTTTCAAAGTGGTACAAGTTTACACTCCCACCAGCAAAGGAGGAGGGTTCCTCTTTGTCTACATCCTCTCAAGCATATGTTTTCACTTGAGTTTTTAATCTTAGCCATTCTGATGGGTGTAAGGTGAAATCTCAGGGTCGTTTACCCAGCAAGGTATCAAAGGAGATGCTGAGTCTCATAACCAAACTTTGGGCAGAGTACAGGGAATCTTATGAAAGAAGGGGAAGATAGACCTGGAGAGGATAGGAGCTCCACAAGAAGAGCAACAGAACAAAAAATAATAATAATAATCTGGACACAGGCGTCTTTTCTGAGGCTGACACTCCAACCAAGGACCATTCATAGACATAATCTAGAACCCCTGCACAGATGTAGCTCCCTAGTAAGGGGAAGAGAAACTGTCTCTGACATGAACCCAATGGCTTGTTCTTTTAGGGGAGAGCAGCCTTACTAGACCACAGAGGAAAACAATGCAGCCATCCCTGATGAGACTTGATAGGCTAGGGTCAGAGGGAAGGGGAAGAGGACCTCCCCTATCAATGGACTTGGAGAGGGGCATAGGAGGAGATGAAGGAGGGAGGGTGGAATTGAGAGGGGATGAGGGTGGGGGCTACAGAGAGGATACAAAGTGAATAAACTGTAATTTATAAAAATATATAGAAATTTTTTAAAACTCCATTAAAAAATTCTCCAGATGCCATTTAATTGTGTCTCTAGTCTTTCTTGCCTCTTCAGTGTATAAGCTGTTGTGCTGACTCCCACAGCTCAGACTATGGCTTTGTTTGGTAACAGAATCTTGAGGAAAAATGTCTCCAAGCCATTTTGCTAAAGCCATCTCACTTGTTTCCAAGCCAAAGTAAGGTCACTATGCAGCTTTTAATCCAACATTGTTGGTGTTATAAGAAGAGAAAATCTGGACAAAGAAGAATTTATGCATGCAGACAGTCATCCAGAACCAAGAAAAAACATGCTGGCGTCAATCCTTTTTACAAAACCCTCAGAAGAAATTAAACCTGTCAAGACTGTGACCTTAAACTTTCAGCTTATAGAACCTCAGAATGTTGATTCCTGTTGTTAAAGTCATCCATGTTGCACGTACTGTTCCTACAGCCAGAGCAAATTCTATAGCCAGCAAACTTACTGAGCAGGTACCATTTTCCTCGAGAGTTCAGGAATCTGAAGGGTCATGGTTAAGTGTGTTACCTGTGCCACATGAGGTGTCTCTGACAGAAGGAAGACACATCTCTTCTGCTCTACCCTCACTCAGCAATATTGTGCCGTGAAACTATTGAAGGCTTCAAAGCATGTAGTGACCATCCAGTTTTCTTTTCAGTTGAATCTTGAACTTTTTCTTAAAAAGAAGGTTTTTTTTTTTCTCAAATGTTTTCAGCTCTGAGAATGGGTATGTCACAGATATAGGTATGTAAGCCTTCACCTTTAGTAGTTGGAGAATTTAAACACTTCAGTTTAAGTGATTTGTCTCTCTTTGAACCCAAATACCCACAGTTGCAACTAAAAATTCTATAATCAATGAATTGAGGAGTCACAGTGGTGCAGGAGCTGAGATGTGCTATTTCTTTCTAATGTCAGAAATCATGCAGTGAATGGGATAAACTGTGAGGTAGAGGTTTCCACTGAGGCAATAGAAAGCAGCCTTAAAATTCATTTATACTGAATATGCCTGCCTGTCTCCTGATTGTTTCAGTGTGTGTGTGTGTGTGTGTGTGTGTGTGTGTGTGTGTGTGTGTGTGTAAAGGACAGATGACAACTTAGCTGTGGTTCCTTAGAAGCCTTGTTTTTTTGTGTTTTTGTTTGTTTGTTTGTTTGTTTTTTGAGACAGGTTCTCTTAATATGTTGAGATGGCTAGGTGACATACCAGTGAGCACCCACAGATCTGTGTAAAGTGTTGGGATTATGATAATATCGCAAGCAGATTATTTAGGTTGGTAGTGGAAATTTAACTTACACATCAAAGACAAGTGTTTCTCTGACTAGATCATCTTCCCAGGCCTTAAACCCAAAAGGTACATTTTTCAAATCAGCATAACAGTTTTGTGAGAAAAGTGTCTTCTGAGAGAAGTTTATAGTAAAGTGCTCACCTACTAGGCAGCAGAGAGATGGCTCGGGGGTTAAGAGAACTGGCTGCTCTCACAGAGGACCTGGGTTCAATACCAACACCTATACAGTGACTCACAGCTACCTGCCTGCAACTTCTAGTTCAGGAGATCTGATGGCCTCTTCTTACCTCCACAGTATACAGGTATACACATGGCAAATATAAATACATGCAGGCAAACATTCATGTCATAAAAATACATAAAATATTTTTAAAAATTTAAATAAAACTCAACTATTAATTTTTTGCTTTCAAAATCTTTTAACTAAAGCTTTGTTAACTGAAAAATTGTAAAAATCTGCCCCATAAATTGTTTTGAGGATGAAATTTAAACGTGTCAGGAAATTAAATATATGGGAAAAAAAGTTTTTAATCAGACTATAGTTAACACAGGCAAATGTTACAATTGCTTTAACATTTCTTCTTCATGAAGCCATGCCCAATGCATTACCTTGCTATTCCAAAGTTCAGAGTGAGGTTATTTAATCTTTGAGGAAAAAAATGATCAGCAGATCCAAGGTGGTGGTATTAACAGGAATGTCCCTCCTATGACAATGACAAAGGGTTTGCAGCTGCATCATTCTACACCCACTTGTTTCTGGGTTTCTACTGAGGCAGGCAAGGATTTGTGCTTACTGAAGCTCAGGTTTGAATTTTAAAAAAATGTTAAAAATGTGAATAGCTTCATTGTTTCCATAGTGCCAACACCAATCACACCCCTCAGTCTCTGTCACCTCCTCCCTTATATTCATCTGATGGGTTTGGTGAATCAGAGGAAAAGAAAAACAATTATTTTATGAGATTTGGCAGAGGAGGTAGCAGAAAGCATATGCAGGGTTAAAGACCATAGGATGGAGTAGTAAAATCTTTGGTTTAAGGTGCGGCTAGGGACAAACTTCATGGATTTAATTTCTAGAAGTTTCCTGTGTATGCCTTCATTTCCTCATCCATAAGTGGAAAATGTTACACATGGGACAAGGAATGAGTTACACGTATAGACCATAGAGCTCAGGCTAGATATTGGCAGTGTTCTGTGCTGGCTATTCTTACTACTTTAACATGAGGCTCTCTGTCTCTCTGTCTCTGTCTCTCTCTGTGTGTGTGTCTCTCTCTCTCTTTGTGTCCCAATAAATAGATGTCCTGTTTACTTTAGACCATTTAATGAACAAATCTTCATTACTTCTTACTACTTCTCATAGTCCTCTCTGTCATTCTTACCATCATGGAGAATGTGTGAGTATGTTTATGTGTATCCTAGGATCAGGTATGTAGTTCATTTCTCCACCTATTTGTTCTGGTTATAGATAAAGCTGTACTTAAGAGGTCTTGGATAGCAACTGAAGAGACAAAACCTAAGAATAATAGGAATAGAGGAAAAAGAAGATTCCCTCCTCCAAGGCCCAGAAAATATTTTCAACAAAATCATTGAAGAAAATTTCCCCAAGTTAAAGGGGAAGCCTATACAAGAGGCCTTCAGAACACCTAATAAATTAGAGCAGAAAAGAAAATCCTCCTGTCACATAATAATCAAAACAGTAAATATACAGAACAAAGAAAAAATACTAAAAGCTGCAAGGGGAAAAGGCCAAGTAATGTATAATGACAAACCCATCAGAATCACACCTGACTTCTCAACAGAAACTATGAAAGCCAGAAGACTTAGGGTCATGCAGACCCTAAGAGAACACAGATGTCAGCCTAAGCTACTGTGCCCAGCAAAACTCTCAGTCCTCATAGACAGAGAAAACAAGATATTCAACGACAAAAACAAATTTCAACAATACCTACACACAAATCCAGCGTTACAAAAGATTCTAGAAGGAAAAATACAACCCAAGAAAACTAACTACTTTCAAGAAATCATAGGAAATAAATAACCTCACTGCAGCAAAACAAAAGTAGCCAAACACACAAACACACTACCATGGCCAACATCAATACCAAAGGATCTAACAGCCACTGGTCATTAATCTCCCTCAACATCAATGGCATCAATTCTCCAATAAAAAGACACAGACTAACAGAATGGATGCATAAACAAGACCCAACAATCTGTTGCATACAAGAAACACACTTAAATCACAAAGATAGACATTGCCTGAGAGCAAAGGGCTGGAAGACGGTTTTCCAAGCAAATGGACCCAAGAAGAAAGCAGGAGAAGCCATCCTAATATCTAATAATGTAGATTTTCAACCAAAATCAATCAAAAGAGATAGAGAAGGACATTTCATACTCATCAAGGGAAAAATCCACCAAGAAGACATCACAATCCTGAACATCTATGCCCCAAATGCAAGGGCACCCACATTTGTAAAAGAAATATTAATAAAACTTAAACCACACATAGACCCCCCACACATTAATAGTGGGAGACTTCAACACCCCACTCTCAACAAAGGACAGGTCAACAAAACAGAAACTAAACAAAGAAACAATAACTCTGGCAGAGGTCATGAATAAATTGGATCACAGACATCTATAAAACCTTTCACCCAAACTCAAAAGAGTTTACCTTCTTCTCAGCACGTCATGGAACCTTCTTGAAAATAGACCACATACTTGGTCACAAAGCAAGCCTCAACAGATACAAGAAGATTGAAATGATCCCTTGTATCCTATCTGATCACCATGGACTAAAACTGGACCTCAACGACAAAAAATAGCAAAAGGCCTACACACACACATAGAAACTGAACAACTTGCTTCTAAATGACAGCTGGGTCAGAGAAGAAATAAAGAATGAAATTAAAGACTTCCTAGAATTCAATGAAAATGAAGGCACAACATACTCAAACTTATGGGACACAATGAAAGCAGTGCTAAGAGGAAAGTTCATAGCACTAAGTGCCTTCAAAAAGAAATTCGAAACATCTCATGCAAGCAACTTAATGGCTCACTTAAAAGCCCTAGAAAAAAAAAGAAGCAGACACACCAAAGAGGAATAGACGGCTAGAAATAATCAAACTCAGGGCTGAAATCAATCAATTAGAAATAAAACAATTCAAAGAATCAATGAAACCAAGAGCTGGTTCTTTGAGAAAATCAACAAGATAGACAAACCCTTAGCCAAACTGACTATAAGTCAGAGAGAAACTATCCAAATCAACAAAATCCGAAACGAAAAAGGGGACATAACCACAGACACTGAAGAAATTCAAACAATAATTAGGTCTTACTTCCATAGTCTATATGCCACAAAAATTGAAAATCTAAATGAAATGGACGATTTTCTTGACCGATTCTACATGCCAAAGCTGAATCAAGACCAGGTAAACCAATTAAATAGTCCCATATCCCCTAAGGAAATAGAAGCTATCATCAAAAGTCTACCATGCAAAAAAAGCTCAGGGCCAGATGGTTTCAACGCCGAATTCTACCAGACCTTCAACAAAGAGCTAACACCAATACTCTTCAAACTATTCCACAAGATAGAAAAAGAAGGAACACTACCAAACTCATTCTATGAAGCCACAGTCACCTTGGTACCTAAACCTCACAAAGACCCAACAAAGAAAGAGAATTTCAGTCCAATCTCTCTCATGAACATTGATGCAAAAATACTCAACAAAATACTTGCAAACCGAATCCAAGAACACATCAAAGACATCATCCACTACAACCAAGTAGGCTTCATCCCAGGCATGCAGGGCTGGTTCAATATACAGAAATCCATCAATGTGATCCACCACATAAACAAACTGAAGGAGAAAAACCACATGATCATCTCCTTAGATGCTGAAAAGGCATTTGACAAAATCCAACATCCATTCATGTTTAAAGTCTTGGAGAGATCAGGGATACAAGGCACATACCTGAACATAGTAAAGGCAATATACAGCAAGCCTATACCCAACATCAAACTCAATGGAGAAAAACTTATATCATTCCCACTGAAATCAGGGACAAGACAAGGCTGTCCACTCTCTCCATAGCTTTTCAACATTGTTCTTGAAGTCCCAGCTAGAGCAATAAGACAGTTGAAGGAGATCAATGGGATACAAATTGGAAAAGAAGTCAAAGTATCACTATTTGCAGATGATATGGTAGTATACCTGAGTGACCCCAAAAATTCTACCAGGGAGCTCCTACAGCTGATTAACACCTTCAGCAAAGTGGCTGGATACAAAATTAACTCAAAAAAATCAGTAGCCTTCCTGTATACAAAGGACAAAAGGGCCGAGAAAGAAATTAGGGAAACAACACCCTTCACAATAGCCACAAAAAACATAAAGTACCTTGGTGTGAACCTAACCAAGCAAGTCAAAGACTTGTATGAAAAAAATTACCAGTCTCTGAAGAAAGAATTAGAAGAAGATATCAGAAGACATTAGCAAAAAAAGAAAAAAAATGTTAAAAGTTAGGGGTCAAAAGAGCTTTGTTGTTATTTAGCATGTGTAGCAAGAATCTTCCTAGAAAAAAAGGACAGAATAAAAAATATGTCTTGAAGGATTAGCTTCAATGATAAGGTCATTTCTTTACACATCTTGAATGGCTATTTGATATCATATCCCTGTGCTGTCCTGGTTTTATGTGGCCTTGAAATTGTCTACCTCCTATCTTCCATCCCACTATCAAGATTGTTTGAGAGGATGCCTTTCTCTATCCTAAGAGAATTCAAGAGAAGGCCCTTCAAGAGAAGGGCCATTTGTACTTAATCTTGCACTTTCTTCTCTTTCCTTATCCCACATAGATTTCAAGTAAGAACTAAGGATGTTGGATAAACTTAGTTCCTGTCTCCCCCCCCCCTTCACCCTGTCCCCCTCAAAGCTAAACTCGGAAGTATATACCTTTGAAACTCACAGATTTAAATATATTTTCTAACATTATATTTGACCTATAAGATTAGTTCAAATACTATACAAAATAGCAAGTAAACAGATAATTTGTGGATTAACAGATTCTCTGGTCTTTTTTGAAGCCCTATTGACCTGTAGCTGGCAACCCAGAACTACTAAAATGGAACCAGGAAAGCAGAGGGTCCTGCATGGTAGACTTGTGAAGATGACTTATTGGTGTGTGGCATGTGCTTGTCCTTTGGGATCTACATTTTTTTTTTCAGGCTATTTTTGTTTTTCAATAAAACAAGATGATTTCTTTTTTTTAATTTTTTATTAATTACACTTTATTCATTTTGTATCCCCCCATAAGCCCCTCCCTCCTCCCCTCCCAATCCCACCCTCCCTCCCCTTTCTGCATGCATGCCCCTCCCCAAGTCCACTGATAGGGGAGGTTCTCCTCTTCTTTCTGATCTTAGTCTATCAGTTCTCATCAAAAGTGGCTGCATTGTCCTCTACTGTGGCCTGGTAAGGCTGCTCCCCCCTCAGGGGGAAGGGATCTACATTTTTAATTAGTGTTTTCAGTTTGCATTCAAATAATAGGTTTAATTATTATTTTTAGACATAAATAATACTTTTATTATTTTCATACACATACAGTACTTTGGTTATTTTCTCCCTCTTTCACTATATCTGCTGGTACCTTTCCTCTTCATATAGAGTCCTCCTTCTGAATGTATGTGAGGCGACTTTCTCTTTTCCTCATACCCAATCCTTTAGAGACTTTATTCTTCTCATTATAGTCACCATTTTGTTTTATTATCATATATATTTCAATCTATAGTCTATATTTTAAATTTCTGTGTCATTCATTTTTCTATATCTGGTTTATTTTAATCACTATGACATCTCCATATTTGTCCATTTTCCTGCATAGAAATTACACATTTTAAATCATCAATTGCAAGTGGCTTGTAGGAAAGCTCATAAAGATAAAACATTGACAGCTTTCTCTCTCCTGTGTGTGAGAGAGAGCACTGAAGGAAGGTTTAAAATGCTTTTGAGAACGTTTTATTCAAGATAAAAGCACTTTACTCTTGTATACTGGAAGCCGTAGGTAGAAAAAACTCCATTCTGTGTTTTTAGCTTTTTCTGGTAATAAGATATGGTTTACATTTGGGCATGCCATTATGCATGAATTACCTTGTGGGTGTTTGCTTATTCTGTTTTGTAGGAAAGATCCATCAGAGGCAGAACTACTTGAAACAGTAACCCATTTAGCTCTCATTACTTAGCTACTGGCTGTTCTTCCTAAAGCAGCGATTCTCAGTCTGTGAGTCATGACTCCTTTGGGAGGTCAAATGACCCTTTCACAAGGGTCACATATCAGATATCTTGTATATTATATATTTACATTATAACTTATAACAGTAGCAAAATTACACTTATAAAGTGACAAAGAAAATGATTTTATGGTTGAGGGGATCACAATATAAGGAAATGTATTAAATGGTTGCAAGAATTTGGAAGGGTTCCTGTATTAAGGGCTGAGGATCTAATACAGTTGTAGAGTATTTTCTCAGCAGATTAGAGGCACATGAGAGATCCTCAGCACTGTAGATAGGCTTGGTGTTGAAGGCTTGCTTCTTATCTGGTGAGGATGAGCAGATCAAAGGATAGTCACTTTATCAATAAATTAATCCATTGATAAATTCAAAGCTGAAAGCATCAGGTCATGTGAAGGAAGTGAGTCACTGAAGGTTTAACTTTGAAAGGGATATCTTGTTCCCAGACTCTTCTTAATTCTCTCTGTTTCTTTGCTTTCTAGAGTCAAGCAGCTCTTTTCTTCTATTTCCCATTGAGGTATTTTGCTTCAACTCATGCCCTCTGCAAAGGAACCAAGTGATTATGAACTGAAATATTTGGAACTGTGAGCCAAAATAGTTCTTTACTTTTTAAAGTTGCTTATTCCAGCTGTGAGAGGGCTACAGCTGGGATACAAAGTGAATAAATTTTAATTAATAAAAATAAAATAAAATAAAGCAAAAAAATAAGTGAATTGACTGAATCTGCTCAGGTTTTATGCTCTTCCAGTCTTTCTCTTAAAGTAAAAAGTAGTGATTATACCGAATCCTTAGGAGAATTTTCTAGGAATTATTTAAACAGCTTTAATGACAAATCTTTATTTTAGATAATCATATATTATATACTCTAGTTTTGTAGCTAAGAATTCCATATTTACACATTCTGGAACTTCTTAATAAAATATGTATTTTTCCTTAAAATTAAAAAAAGATTGCTTATTTTAGTCAGTCATTTTGCCTTAGCAATAACAAATATATTAATTAATATTCTTGCCCAAAACAAAGACTATACTCTTCACTGTCTTGTCTTCATGTGCAATGGAACATTGGGAAAAGATAAAACTCTATGCAAGGCAGAAAACAGAGTTTTTAACTATGGTTGTAGAAAAATGAACAATAATAGATTTGTGGGTGCATATATGTGTGGATGGATTGATGAATGTAATGTACATGTATAGCCATAAAACAGCCTTTATAAATTTGAAACCAATATTTCTCCGGTACAGGAAGTTGGAATTCTGGGTTCATTTCTTCAGAAAATGCTTTGAAGAATTGCCATCTCATGAAGATTAAGAAGAGATTAAATTGTTAAAGATAAGTTAAAGGTTAAGATAAGTTCTGCAGTGAAGACAGATATATAATTTTGTTTATTCCAGTGTCTCTTAAGAATATAGTATAAATTTTGTTTTTGCATAATATCAGTTAATATATTGGATAACTGTTTCTTTGTGATGTGCTTTGAAGGTGTTATAGTAAGATATAAGTACATGGGCTAATGGGAAGGTGTTTTAAATTGCATTGATTCTAACAAAGCTATTTTCCCTACAAAAATCTGAAGAGAACTTCCAACATGTACTATGAGCAATAATTCATGAAAATTAATGATTTAAAGTGGTCATCTTAATAGAAATGCATTTCAGTAGAATTTCTGCCACTAAATATGAATAAGAATTGACCAAGGACTATGTTGAGTTGCTGAATGATAGGGTACACTGAACTTTGAGCGGCCTGCCCGCATAGAATCTGAGAGTCTCTGTTTTCATTTAGCAGTGGATTTATAGTTACTAGTTTCCAGCACCATAATAGGATGCAAATCTGAAGAGTTCACAACTCCTTATTTTAAAGACAAGTCAGGAAGACAAAAGTACACAGGCAATGAAACTTACTATGAGGTGAGCCACATTCCAGTCCTGTAACACAAAGGAAAAGCAACTGGTAAAAACTACTGAATAAAAAAAAAGTTTTCCAAAATGAAGAGACAAGCAGGGGAAGCTGGAAAGGGTGATGGGTGATCCTGAAGAGTACATTCAGTGGAGGAACAGCCTGTGTGGTGTCTTCAAGGGGAGCAACTGTGGAGTGTCTGGAGAGAATGAAGATGAATGGGAAAGTCCTACTAAGTGTGAGGTGAGGAGTGACCAACAAGAGCAGGTGCTGGCCAGAGTGTAGCTGGATCGTGGATCCCTGATTACCACACTTAGAAAGAGTATCTTTATTTATTTGATTAGCATAAAGGTGACAGATAGGCTAATAGGATGATTTGTAGAGTGAAAATGTTTGTGGTTGATCCTGACAACCTTGCTTCAACACCTGAGACTTACATGATGAATGAGAGAAATGATTCCTTCAAGATGTCCTCAAACCACCACAGGCAAGCAATAATAAATTTTTACACACACATAAAAAAATTTTAAGGCTTTAGTGTTTTGGTGACTGTCCTGAGCTATTACAACTGTGATAAGTTCGGTGAAGTAAGGCAATCACAGTCCTGAGGGCCAACAGGGTTTTACCTGGGAGGGTAGATATTGGGCCAACAGCTGAAAGCTAAAGAAGATATTACCAGGCATAGAGCAGGAGAGTGAAAATATCACCAAGGCAAACAATAGTGTGCTCTATTGAATGGAATAAAAGGAGCTGGTAAAACCTGAGATCATGAAAAAGGGGGGTCTAGAATGATAGAAACTGAGGCATTAATAGGTACCAAACTCTGCAGAGTCTTACATATGTAAAAGGTATTTGCTTTTGTTCTAAGAAAAATTGAAAGGCAAAAAGAGTTTCAGGTGACAAGTTATATTGTCACTTATGTTTTGAAAATATTGTGCTGGTCCTACTGTGAATAATATGTTTGAGGAAACCAGGGAGGAGATGGGTGAATGGATTGGGTTATTACACAACTTGCAGTGTAAATATGGTGCATGTAATACATGGTACCAACAGGGGTAGAGAGATATAAGCAAATTGAAGAGCCAGTTAGTAGGTTTTACAGATGTCCAAGGCATTGTGTATAGAAGAGAGAGTGAGATATAGGCAGGGAGCAATAGTCTGTAGACTATGTGTAATAAAGGAATAGAATATTGGATCAGATTTTAAGAGAACGCTGTGCAGGTATTGTTGATCAAATTGATGAGCAACTGAGAATCAGTTTCTGGATGGATATGTGTGAGAACTAGCATTTGAATGATGCTACAGTATACAAAAGAGCCTTTAGCAAGAACATGAAAACTGAGACACTGAATTGGGGAGAGCCTTAAGGTGGTCCAAACAGCAGCTCATACACCCTCAGAGTAGCCTGTGAGACCATCCAGCAAAGTGGGAAAAATAGCAACATGAACATAGAAGACAAAGGTGGAGATCCCAAAAGTCAAGACGGACCTTCAGTGATAACCATAGAAGGATCCAATCAGAGGAGCAAGAAAATGAAATTGGACTTAGGAACATGAGGTGATACTTGGCCTTCAATTGCCAATCCTTAGCAGTTGCAACAATTGTCTTGCTTTCCAAATATGTAAAATGCTGTTATTCTACATTGCGTAAGGATAACAAGAAAAAATATTCTCTAAATTGTTTTCAGTGTGTATATGTAACCCATTTACTGGCAAGCATTTTGCGCAAATAAATGGATGCCTCAGTTCCCATGTCAGCCCTTAATACAGCATCATCTTAATCACAAAATATTGGTTATCAAAGTATTCTTAGATCAGCAAAATTTTTATTTTCAGAAATGTAAATTAGTACTACTTATCCAAGATCCTATAAATTTGGAGATAAGGACTTGAAAGAGCATATTACCAATCGCCCAGATGTTTCTGAGACCCGTGAAATCTTGTAAACCATAATCCAGGTTGAGACACCTACACAACTCATTACTACATGATCTGGTGTGGGGGTTTTTTTGCGATTATTTAATTAATTTATTTTTATTGATTACACTTTATTTACTTTGTATCCCAGTTGTAGCTCCCTCTGTCATCCCCTCCCAATCCCACTCTTCTTCCTTCTTTCTCATCCCATGCCCCTCCCCAAGTCCACTGATAGGGGAGGTCCTCCTCCCCTTTCCTCTGACCCTAGCCTATCAGGTCTCATCAGGACTGGCTGCATTGTCTTCATCTGTGGCTTAAGAATGTCTCTGACATGACCCCAGTGGCTGGCATTTTGATCACCTCCCCTGGATGGGGAACAGCCTTTCCAGGCCACAGAGGAAGACAATGCAGTCAGTCCTGATGGGACCTGATAAGCTAGGGTCAGATCTAAGGGAAGGAGGACCTCCCCTATCAGTGTACTTGGAGAGAAGCATGGGAGAAGATGAGAGAGTGAGGGTAGGATTGGGAGGGATTGAGGGAGAGGCCTACAGCTGGGATACAAAGTGAATAAACTGTCATTAATATAAAAAATAAAATTTTAATTAAAAATAGTCAAAGATTATGATCAAGAAGAGAACTGTTAAATATATGCAAACATATGGAGTATCAGTTATAATATTAAAGGTATAAATTAAAATAAAAATAATAGTGTGTGTCCTTTCATTTAATTTTCTTTCAATCACATTTCAATTACTTATTTTAATTTTATTCAGGAAGGAATCAACCATTTATTCCTACAGTTATTTTTTCAATACATTATAGAAGTTCATTTGAAAATCCTTGCTCTTGTTTCCTCTCAGCTCATTTTCCAAATGTCATTGTCTTCAGCCTTTTTTTTTAAACTACCTACAAAGAATAAATATTGAGATGATTTTCGCCTAACTTAGAATAGTTTTTACATTTAGAGTTACAGAAAAGCAGATAGGTGACAGAACATTTTATCTTATTAAAAATTTACATTTATCAAAATTTTAATTGAAGTGCCAACAATTTGAGACAGACATACAGACAAACTGTAGTCTCTGGCATCCACAGCTTCTAGCAGCATGTCATTCTGGGCTCTTCTTGACAACCAGTGATGTATCACTGCTCCATGTCATATGTGGCTTACAACACGAAAAGAAATGCTCCTTAGGATGAAATTTTGATTAAATTTTTATGACTCTTTAACTGTGAGCAGAAGTTACAGAAGAAGTTATACTTTGCCCTGGAACTTTTGCAGGTTGATTAACTGAGTAGAACCTCAGTGATTGTGGAGAGTTTGGAATGCTGCAAGTCCAAAAACAAACACTGTTGGGGCATCTGTAGCTCCTCCAATAGTCGTGAATTACCCTCCTCTCTACCTGGCCTATCTTTGTTACCATTAGGTGAATATTTTTAGAATGTGCAAACAGAGTACTAGTTTGCAACCAACCACAAAGCTATGCATAGTATCTGACAGCATATGAGGCTTATGAAAGGGACTCCTCTACTTTACTCTAACTGCTTACCTGATGTTTCTGCCCATGTATCTGAGAAGCATCTTGATTTATGACGTTTCTGTTTTATTACTACAAAAACTATACAAAAGTGCTTCTTTGTAGAATTTGGAGTAACCTAAACATGTGTTCTTACTTTCTTTTTTGGTTTTTTTTTTGTTATTTTATTTTTTATTAATTACTGTTTATTCACTATGTATCCCAGCTGTAGCCCCCTGCCTCATCCCCTCCCAACCACACACTCCCTCCCTTATCTCCTCCTATGCCCCTCCCCAAGTCCACTGATATGGGAGATCTTTCTTTCCTTCCCTCTGACCCTAGCCAATCAGGTCTCATCAGGACTGACTGTATTGTCTTCCTCTGTGGCCTAGTAAGGCTTCTCCTCCCTTAGGGGGAGGTGATCAAAGAGCCAGCCACTGAGTTCATGTCAGAGACAGTTCCTGTTCCCATTACTAGGAACTCACTTGGAGACTGAGCTGCCATGGGCTACATCTGTGCAAGGGTTCTAAGTTATCTCCATGAATGGCCCTTGGTTGGAGTGTCAGTCTCAGAAAAGATCCCTGTGCCCAGATTTTTTTGGTTCTGTTGCTCTCCTTGTGGAGCACCTGTCCCCTCCAGGTCTATCCCCTCTTCTTTCATAAGATTCCCTGCACTCTGCCCAAAGTTTGGCTATGAGTCTCAGCATCTGCTTTGATACCCTGTTGGGTAGAGTCTTTCAGAGGCCCTTGGTGGTAGGCTCCTGTCCTGTCCCTGTTTTCTCCCCCATTTGCCTTTCTGAGTGAGGATTAGTCATCTTACCCAGGGTCCTCCTTCTTGTTTAGCTTTTTTAGGTGTACAGATTTTAGTATGATTATCCTACATTATATGTCTAGTATCCACTTATAAGTGAGTATACACCATGTGTGTCTTTCTACTTCTAGGATACCTCATTCAGGATGATCTTTTCTAGTTCCATCCATTTGCCTACAATTTCTGTGATTTGCTTGTTTTTAATTGTTAAATAGTATTCCATTGTATAACTGTACCACAATTTCAGTGTCCATTCCTCCATTGAGGGACATCTGGGTTGTTTCCAGGTTCTGGCTATTATGAATATAGCTGCTATGAACATGGTTGAGCAAATTTCCTTGTTGTATACTTGAGCATATTTTGGATATATGTCTAGGAATGGTATAGCTGGATTTTGAAGTAGCACTATTCCTAATTGTCTGAGAAAGTACTAGATTGTTTCATCCAAGTGGCTGGATATAAAATTACCTCAAAAAAAATCAATAGCCCTCCTATATATGAAAGACAAAAGGGCTGAGAAAGAAATTGGTGAAACTATACCCTTCACCATAGCCAGTAATAACATAAAGTACCTTGCTGTGACCCTAACAAAGCAACTGAAAGACCTGTTTATAAAAAAATATTTCAAGTCTCTGAAGAAAGAAATTGAAGAAGGTATCAGAAGATGGAAAGATCTCCCATGCTTATAGATTAGTAGGATTAACATAGTGAAAATGGCCATCCTGCCAAAAGCAATCTACAGATTCAGTGCAGTTCCTATCAAAATACCAACACAATTCTTTACAGACCTTGAAAAAACAACTCTTAATTTCATATGGAAAAACAAAAAACCCATTATTGAATGTTTTCAGGCATGCTATAATGGATCTCAATTCTATATAGGCAGAGCAAGCTCTTTTCATGCCTGCTTTACAGATGAGAACAGTTAATTCAGTGACCATGACAAGGCCACTCTGTTAGTTTGCCAGGACTGCTATAACAAGACACATGGCTTAAAATGGTTTACTTTCTCACAGTTCTTGGTAGAAGTCCAAGGTCCTAGAGTTAAAATGTTTTGATTCAGGTCTCCTTGGTGTTTCTCTCTGTGTCCAAAAGTACTCTAATATGCAGACTCCAGTTGTGTTTGATTACAGTGTCTTATGTGCCGTACTGTAACAGAATTTCTCAGTCAGGCAAGATATAAGGTGCTGAAGGCTTGACTTTAACATAATCTTTAGCAGTTATATAACTGATTCAGCACAAAGCAATAAGTTTGTGTACATGCTGAACATGCCTCCCCCATTTCTGTTTTAACCCTAAACATGCTAATGGTCAGAAACATCACATTACAGGAACTCTATTAACAAACAGAAAAGGAAGGAAATGGTGGTGGTGGTGTGTATTGTGTGTGTGTGTGAGAGAGAGAGAGAGAGAGAGCTTTGCTGATTTTTCATTAGAGTGACTAATAAAAGAATAGTGATGTACTATCCTCTTTTCTTTTTTAAGAAAGAAGGTGTGGCCTGCAAGTGAACCCTCTTTATGTATGAACCACCTCTTCTAGCTAAGCCACATTTTTTATTCCTCGACTCTTCTCCCAACTCCAAAACCAAGATTCTAGTCCCGGATCTGCTGCAGTGAACCCTCTTCATTTATAAACCACTTCTGTCTTTTCTAACTTCAGATCCATGGTTTCTGAGCCATATTTCCCTGAACTAATTAAATACCTCATCTACCAGCTTTACCTGGCCTAGTTCAGGTCTCAATTCTCCTTTAGTGGTACAACCTAAGGAAAGCCAGATTATCACATCAGACAGAGAACCAAAAACTGAAGTCCACATTCTCAATTGAACTCACTCTCTGAATGTGCATAGCAGAGCATTGCTTTTGGTCTTTGCTTATATATTCTACAGTGGGTAGCATGGTGTTCTAGGACTGTATCTGCTTATCTTTCTTCCCATTTATTTATTAATTCAATCTCTTTACCGCCTTATCTCAGTCCTTTCCCTCCTCTCCTCCAAGTTCCACCCTCACACCTTCTCCCTCCATTCCTCCCTGTTCTTTTTCTCAGAAAAAGAGGCTCCAAGCAGTATCAGTCCAAGTGACAGCAGAAACACATCCTCTCCTACTGGGGCCTAATGAGGCAGCCCAGCTAGGGAGAAGGGGTCTAGTGGCAGACCCCAGAGTCAGAGACACGCCCTATTCCCATCATTAGGGGACCCACAGGTGGACCACACTGCCCAACTGCTCTATATGTATATGGGGTGTAGATCCAGTCCATGCAAGCTCTTTAGTTGGTGGTTCACTCTCTGTGAACTCCCATAGGACCAGGTTAATTTGCCTTGTAGGTCTTCTTGAGGTGTCCTTGACCCCTCAGACTCCCTCTATCCTTCTAACTAAAAGGCAGAGAAACAGTATCCAAATTAACAAAATAAGAAAAGTATGAGGGGACAAAACAACGGACACTGAAGAAATCCAAAGAATCATTAGGTCTTACTTCAAAAGCCTATACTCCACAAAACTGTAACATCTAAATGAAATGGATTACTTTCCTGACAGATACTACTTACCGCATTAAATCAAGAACAGATAAAAATATAAATAGACCTATAACCCCGAAGGAAATATAAGCAGTGATTAAAAGTTTCCCAAACAAAAAAAAAGTTCAGGGCTAATGCTTTTAGTGCAGAATTCTACCAGAATTTTAAAGAAGAATTAATTCCAATATTTTTACACAATATATAAACAGAAAGAACATTGCCAAAATCATTTAGTGTGGCCATAGTCACCCTGATACCTAAACCACACAAAGACTCAAAGAGAATTTCAGACCAATATCTCATATGAACATTGATGCAAAACTACACACACAAAAAAAACTCTAAGAACACATCAAAAACATCATCTACCATAATCATCCCAGGAATGCATGAATGGTTCAGCATATGAAAATACAACAATGTAACCCATGATATAAAAAAATTGAAAGAACAAAAACCACATGATCATCTCATTGAATGTTGAAAAAGCTTCTTACAGAATCTAACACCTTTTCATGTTAAAAGCCTTAGAGAGAGCAGGGATACAGAGCATAAACCTAAATACAATAAAGGCAATATACAACAAGCTGATAGGCAACATCAAATTAAACAGAAGGAAACAAAGAAATTTCCCTAAAATCAGGTATAAGACAAGGCTTATACTCTCTCAGTATTTATTCAATATAGTACTTGAATTTCTAACTAACAGTTAAAGGAGATCAAGCAGATTCACAGTGGAAAGGAAGAAATCAAAGTATTGCTATTCGCAGATGATATGATAGTATATATGAATATCTCCCAAATTTCTACCAAAGAACTACTACAGCTGATAAACTCCTTCAGCAAAGTGGTGTGATATAAAATTAACTCAAAAAATCTGTATTCAAGTGATAAAGGGCTGAGAAAGAAATTAAGGAAAAAAACCTCTTCACAATAGACACAAATAATATTAAATATTTTAGAGTAACGTTAACCAAGCCAGTAAAAGACTGGCATGACAAGAATTTGAAGTCTTTCAAGAAAGAAACTGAAAAAGATATCAGAAAACTGAAAGATCTCCCATGCTCATGGATCAGTAGAATCAACATAGTAAAAATGACCCTATTACCAAAAGCTTTTTACAAATTCAAAGCAAATCCCATCAAAGTTCCAGCACAGTTCTTTACAGACCTGGAAAGATCAATTCTTAACTTTATATGGAAAAAAATAACAGGGTAGTGAAAACAATTCTACACGATAAAAGAATATCTGGAGGCATCACCATCCCTGAATTAAAGCTATACTACAGGGCAATAGTAATAAAAACAGATCAGTGGAATAGAATTGAAGACCAAGAAATAAACCCACATGTCTACAGACACTTGTTGTTTTGTTTTTTTTTTTTACAAAAAGCCAAAACCATACAACTTAACTGGTCTAACTGGATGTCTGAATATAAAAAAATGCAAATAGATCTATATTTATCACCCTACACAAAATTCAAATCCAAGTGGAACAAAGACTTCAACATACAACTGAATACACTAAATCTAATAGAAAAGAATGTGGGAATAGTCTCAGTAAAGGAGACAGCTTCCTGAACATACCAGCAGTTCAGGCACTAAGACCAACAATTAGTAAATGGGACCACATTAAACTGAAAAGCTTCTGTAATGCAAAGAAGACAGTCAATAGTGAAAAATGGCAGCCTAGAGAATGAATAAAAATCTTCACCAACCCTACATATGACAGAGGGCTAATATCTGAAATACATAAGAAACTAAGAAAATTAAACAGCATCAAAATAAATAACCAAATTAAAAAATGGGGTTCAAAGCTAAACAAAGAACTCTCAGCTGAGGAAACTCAAATGGCCTAGAAGAATTAAAGAAATGTTCAAGTCCTTGGTCATCAAGAAATGCAAAACTCTGAGATTTCATCTCACACCTGTCAGAATGGATCAAAAACTCAAGTGACAGCACATGCTGGCAAGGATATGGAACAAGCTTAATACTACACCATTGCTGTTGGAAGTGCAGACTTGTACAACCACTTTGGTAATCAATTTGGTAGTTTCTCAGAAAACTGGAAATAGTTATACCTCAAGACCCAGCTGTACAACTCCTGGGCATGTACCCAAAAGATGCTCCACTGTACCACAAGGATACTTGCTCAACTATGCTTATAGCAGTTTTCTGGCTATGCTTATAGCCAGAAAATGGACACAGCCTAAATATCTCTCAAATGAAGAATGGGTAAAGAAAATGTGGTACATTTAGACAATGGAATACTACTCAGATATTAAAAAAAAACACACTATCCAATCTGCAGACAAATGGATTGAACTAAAAAAATATCACCCTGAGTGAACCCAACCCAAAAAGACAAGCATAGTATGTACTCACTCATAAGTAGATAGTGGCCAACAAAATAACTGTGCTGCAATCCATATAAGCAAAGATGTCAAGGAGGGCCCAAGGGCCATGTTTGAATCTCCCTCAGAGAAGAAAATAAAATAGACATCTGAAGAAAATAGATGGAGGAAACAGGGTGGGAAAGGTGTGAGAGAGTAACAGGGCTGGGGATCATGTGTTGGGTCGCAGGGGAGTGGGGAGGCCCATGAGAGAGAACAGAAATCTGTGGTGGGTTATCTCTGGGACAAGGAAGGATCCTGGGAGTATATAAGAGTGACTCTATCTGAGACTTCTAGCAGTGAAATTTAAGGAACCTGAGGTCATCACCTCCTGTAGCGAGGTGGGACTTCCAATGGAAAGCAGAGAACTTCAACCCACCAATAAAACATTCAATCCAAAATTTGCCTTGCCTTCAAGTGTAGAGATTAATATGGAACAGAGATAGAGGGAATGGCAAATCAAAGACTGGCCCTTCTTGAGACCCAACCCAAAGGAAAGAGCCAACCTCTGTAACTATTGATGATTCTCTGTTATGCCAGAAAAAAGCCTAGTTCTGAGAGTCTGTATCCAGAAGCTTATAGAAACAGATACAGAGACCAAACAATAGGTCAAGCTCTGGAAGTCTTGTGGAAGAGTGAGAGGAAGGATGGAGGGAGTTGGAGGGATCAGAGACACCACAAAAAAGCTTACAAAAGTAAACTAGCTTGGGCCCACAGGGGCACACACAGACTGAACCACCAAAAAAAAAGAGCATGCCTGGGCTGGACCTAGAGCCCCTACACATATGTAGGAGATGTGCAGACTGGTCAACATATGGGTCCCTTAACAAAGAATAGAGACTATCTCTGATTCTGTTGCCTGCCCTGGATCCCTCTTCCCTAGCTGGGCTGTCTTGCTAGTGTCTTGCCCACATCCTCTGTGGGAGAGGCTGTGCTTAGTCCTGCAGTGACTTGAGGTGCCAAGGTGTGTTTGTACCCCTTGGGGGCCTCCACTTCTCTGAGAAGGAGAGGAGGAGGGGCCATGAAGATAGGACTGGGAGGAGAGGTATAGGGATCTGGAATCATGCTGTAAAGTGATTAAATAAATAAGCAAGCAAATAAAATAAAGAAAAGAAAAAATGAAAAATTTATGAATTTGAACAGGAACTGGAGAAGCTAAATTCTTAAAACTAGACAACATAGAACAAAGACTCTCAGGTATTGGAGACATGATAGAAAACCTGAATACTTTGGTTAAATAAAATGTTGACTCTAATGAACTCTAATGGCTGACTCTTTAATCACCATCCTCTGAGGGGGAACAGCCTTGCCAGGCCACAGATGAGGACAGAGCAGCCAGTCCTGATGAGACCTGATAAGCTATATTCAGATGGAAGGGGAGGAGGACCTCCCCTATCAGTGGACTTGGGGAGGGGCATAGGAGGAGATAAGGGAAAGAGTGTGGGGTTCTGAGGGGATGAGGGAGGGGGCTACAGCTGGGATACATAGTGAATAAACTGTAATTAATATAAAATATAAAAATTTAATTTAAAAAAGGAACATGTTGAATCTAAGAAACTCCAGGCACAAAATATCCAGAAAATCTGGGACACTCTTAAAAAAAATCAAATTTTAGAATAATAGGAATGGACATGAAGATTAATAGAGCAGAAACACAGGTCAAAAGCACAGATCATATTTTCAACAAAATCATAGAAGAAAATATCTCTATCCTAAAGAAGATGATCCCTAGCAATGTACATCAAGAATACAAAAACACCAAATAGACAAGACCAGAAAAGAAACTTGCCTTGGTACATAACAATAAAAACATTAGGCAGGCAGTGGTGGCAAATGCTTTTAATTCCAGAACTCTGGAAGCAGAAGCAGACAGATCTCTGTGAGTTTGAGGCCAACCTGTTTTTCAGAGTGAGTTTCAGAACAGCCCAGGATACACAAAGAAATCCTGTTTCAAAAAACCAAAAATAGGGGGATCCAAGATGGCAGTGATCAGCACACACCTTTTCTGAGAAGCAGAGGATGTGAAACTTAGAAAGTGATGAGTGTAGTGCCAACTGAAAGCGGAAAATGTACATTGTGGCTCCCTGAAGGAGGGGTGACACCACAGGAATGGAGAACTTTTTGATTCAGAGCAGACACTGACTTCTCTCAAAGAATTGACTTCCCAGGTGGATGCAAAGAAAAAGGAATTGAACAGAGTTCTCAAAGAAACATAGACAAATATAGCCAAACAAATAAAAGGAAAAGTAGAGGCAAAATTAATGGCATATAGAGAAGAACTGAACAAAAAATAGAGGTCATCATACAGAGACAGGAAGCCACATTCAAACAGCTGAAAGAAATGTTGCAAGACATAAAAACAGAATTAGAATCAAATAAGAAAACACAAACTGAGAAAACCCTGGAGCTGGAGAACTTAGAGAAAAGATCAGGAACCACAAAGGTAAGCATCACCAACAGAATACAAGAGATGGAAGAGAGAATCTCTGGTGCTGAAGATACACTTGCAGAAATTGGTACTTCTCTCAAAGAAAAAGTAAAATTGGAAAAGTCCCAAACACAAAACATCCAAGAAATCAAAGACTCCATGAAAAGGCAAAATCTAAGAATAATAGGAATTGATGAAAAAGAAGACTCCAGTCTCCAAGGTCCAGAAAGTATCTTCAAGAAAATCATAGAAGAAAATTTTCCCAATTTTAAGAAAGTGATGTCCATAAACACACAAGAAACCTACAGAACACCAGACTAGACCAGAAAAAAAACTCCTCACACCACGTCATAGTCAAAACACTAAATTTGCAGGACAAAGAAAATATATTAAAAACAGCAAGAGAAAAAGGCAAAGCAACATACAAAGTTAGAACTATCAGAATCACACCAGACTTCTCACCAGAACCTATGAAAGCCAGAAGGGCCTGAGCAGAGGTCATGCAGACTTTAAGGGACCACAGATGCCAACCCAGACTACTATACCCAGCAAAGCTTTCAATGAACATAGAGGGAAAAAAAAACAAAATATTCTATGATAAAACTCAGTTTAAGCAATTTCTACACAGCAAACCAGCCCTACAGAAGATACTGGACGGAAAACTCCAATCCAATGAAAACAACTACACTCAAGAAAACATAGGATGCAGATAATATCCCTGGAAAAATTAAAAGAAAACAAGCAATCAATCACAGTAAGACCACCAACTCCATGATAAAAGGAACTAATGTTCATTGGTCAATATTATCTGTGAATATCAATGGACTCAAATCTCCAATAAAAAGACACAGACTAACAGAATGGTTGCAGAAACAGGATTCAACATTTTGCTACATCCACGAAAAATACCTCTGCAAAAAAGATAAACATTACCTTAGGGTAAAGGGCTGGAAAAATATTTCTCAAGCAAATGGACCCAGAAAACAAGCTGGGGTAACTATCCTAATATCTAATAAAATAGACTTTCAACCAAAATTAATCAAAAAAGATGAGGAGGGACACTACATTCTCATCAAAGGAAAAATCCACCAAGAAGAAATCACAATTCTGAACATCTATGCCCCAAATACAAGAGCACCTACATTTGTAAATGAAATATTATTAAAACTTAAATCGCATATCGATACCAACACCTTAATAGTGGGAGACTTCAACATCCCAATCTCACAAAATAGATAGATAGAAGATTATATAGATAGAAGCCAAATACGGAAATAAAGGCAATTATGGAGGCCCTAATTAAAATGGACCTAATAGATGTCTATAGAACTTATCACCCAAACACAAAAGAGTATGCATTCTTTTCAGCACCTCATGGAACCTTCTTCAAAATAGACCATATAGTTGGTCACAAAGCAAGCCTCAGCAGGTACAAGAAGATTGATATAATCCCCTGTATTCTATCTGAACACATGGACTAAAGCTGGACCTCAACAATAAAAATAACATAAAGCTTACACACACATGAAAACTGAACAACTCACTCCTCAATGACAGCTGGGTCAGGGAAGAAATAAAGAAAGAAATAAAAGAATTCCTAGAATTCAATGAAAATAAAGGTACAACATACACAAATTTATGGGACACATTGAAAGAAGTGCTAAGAGGAAAATTCATAGCACTAAGTGCCTTCAAGAAGAAACTTGTAACATCTCATACAAGCAACTTAATGGCCCAACTGAAAGCCTTTTAAAAAAAGAAGCAGATACACCCAAGAGGAGTAAACTGCTGGAAATAATGAAAATTGGGGTTGAAATCAATCAATTAGAAACAAATAAAACTATTCAAAAAATCAATGAAACAAAGAGCTGGTTCTTTGAGAAAATTAACAAGATAGACAAACCCTTAGCCAAACTAACTAAAAAGCAGAGAGAAACTATCCGAATCAGCAAAATCAGAAATGAAAAGGGTGACATAACTACAGACACTGAGAAAAATCGAAACAATCATTAGGTCATACTACAAAAGCCTATATGCCACAAAATTTGAAAATCTGCATGAAATGGACAACTTTCTTGATAGATTCCAACTACCAAAATTAAGTCAAGATCAGGTAGAAAGACTGAATAGCCCTATATCCCCCAAGAAAATTGAAGCAGCCATCAAAAGTCTCTCTTCCAAGAAAAGCCCAGATCCACATGGCTTCAGTGCAGAATTCTACCAGACCTTCAGAGAAGAGCTAACTCCAATTCTGTTCAAATTATTCCACAAAATAGAAACAGAAGGAATGTTATCAAACTCATTCTATGAGGCCATAATCACCTTGATACCTAAACCACACAAAGACCCAACAAAAAAGAGAACTTCAGACCTATCTCTCTTACGAACATTGATGCAAAATAGTCAATAAAATACTGGCAAACAGAATCCAAGAACACATCAAAGAGATCATCTACCATGACTAAGTAGGCTTCATCTCAGGCATGCAAGGGTGGTTCAATATACAGAAATCCATCAATGTAATCCACCACATAAACAAACTGAAGGAGAAAAACCACATGATCATCTCCTTAGATGCTGAAAAAGCATTTGACAAAATCCAACACTCATTAATGTTTAAAGTCATGGAGAGATCAGGGATACAAGGCACATACCTAAACACAGTAAAGACAATGTACAGCAAGCCTATAGTCAACATCAAACTCAATGGAGAGAAACTTAAATCAATCCCATTGAAATCAGGGACATGGAAAGGCTGCCCACTCTCTCCATATCTCTTCAACATTGCACTTGAAGTCCTAGCTAGAGCAATAAGACAACTAAAGGAGATCAAGGAGATACAAATCTGAAAAGAAGAGGTCAAAATTTCACTGTTCGCAGATGATATGATAGTATACATGAGCAACCCCAAATTTTCAACCAGAGAACTCCTCCAGCTGATAAACACCTTCAGCAAAATGGCTGGATACAAAATTAACTCAAAAATATCAGAAGCCCTCCTGTATACCCAAGGCAAAAAGGCCAAGAAAGAAATCAGGGAAGCAACGCCCTTCACAATCACCACGAATAACATAAAGTAACTTGCTGTGACCCTAACCAAGCAGGTGAAAGAGCAGTTTGAAAAAAACTTCAAAACTCTGAAGAAAGAAATTAAAGAAGATATCAGAAGAGGGAAAGAAAGTCTGTGCTCATGGATCGGTAGGATTAACATAGTAAAAATGGCCATCCTGCCAAAAGCAATCTAGAGATTCAATGCAATTCCCATCAAAACACCAATACAATTCTTTACAGACCTTGAAAGAAAAATTCTCAACTTCATAAAAAGGAACAAAAAAAACAGAATTTCCAAAATGATCCTGTACAACACGGATCATCTGGAGATATCTCCAACCCTGATTTCAAGCTGTACTACAGAACAATAGTAAGAAAAACAACATGGTATTGGCATATAAGCAGAAAGGTGGATCAATGGAACTAAATAAAAGATCCAGAAATAAACCCAAACATCTATGAATACTTGATTTTCAACAAAGAAGCCAAAACCATTAAATGAAAAAAAGACAGTATCTTCAACAAGTGGTGCTAGTCCAACTGGATGTCTACATGGAGAAAAATGAAAATAGATCCAAATTTATCACCCTGCACAAAACTAAAGTCCAAGTGGATCAAAGACCTCAACATAAAACCAGACACACTAAATCTGTTAGAAGAAAAAGTGGGGAAGAGCCTTGAACTCATTGGCACAGGAGACAACTTCCCGAACAGAACACCAACAGCACAGGCTCTAAGAGCAACAATTAATAAATGGGACCTAATGAAGCTGAAAGCTTCTGTAAAGGAAAAGATAGTGTCATCACAACAAAACAACAACCTACTGACAGGGAAAGGGTCTTCACCAACCTTATATCTGACAGAGGCCCAATATTCACAATATATAAAGAACTAAAGAAATTAAAAAGCAATAAATCAAGTAATCCATTTAAAAAATGGCGTACAGAGCTAAACAGAGAATTCTCTGCACAAGAATATAGAATGGCAGAGAAACACTTCAAGAGATGCTCAACATCCTTAGCCATCACAGAAATGACCCTGAGATTTCACCTTACATCTGTCAGAATGGCAAAGGTTAAAAACTCAAGTGACAACACATGATGGAGCAGTTGTGGAGAAAAGGGAACCCTCCTCTATTTCTAGTGGGAATGTAAACTTGTACAACCACTTTGGAGATCAGTCTGGTGCTTTCTCAGACAATTAGGAATACTGCTTCCTCAAGATCCAGCTATACCACTCCCAGGCATATATCCAAAAGAAGCTCAAGTACACAACAAGGACATTTGTTCAACTATGTTTGTAGCAGCTTTATTTGTAATAACCAGAACCTAGAAATAACCCAGATGTCCATCAACTGAGGAATGGATACAGAAATTGTGGTACTTTTACACAATGGAATACTACTCAGCAGTTAAAAACAAGGAAATCATGAAATTTGCAGGCAAATGGTGGGATCTAGAAAAGATCATCCCGAGTGAGGTATCACAGAAGCAGAAAGACACACACATACTCACTTATAAAGTTCTATAAGATAGGATAAACATACTAAAATATGTGCCCCTAAAGTAGATAAAAAAGAAAGAGGACCTGGAGTAAGATGATCAATCGCCACTTAGAAAGACAAATGGGATGGACATGGGAAGTAGGAGAAAACAAGTAAGAGGACAAGAGCCTACCACAGAGGGCCTCTGAAAGAGTTTACCTCGCAGTGTATCAAAGCAGATGTGGAGACTCATAACCAAACCTTCAGCAGAATGCAGGGAATCATACAATAAAGGGGGAAGTTAATATAACCAAGAGAGGACAAAAGCTCCACAAGGACAAAATATATCAGGGAATGGGGGTCCTCTATGAGACTGTATCTCCAACCAAGTACCATGTATGGATATAACCTAGAACCCCTATTTGGATGTAGTCCATGGTAGCTCAGTAACCAAGTGGGTCTCCCTAGTAAGGGGAACAGGACTTATTTCTGATAGGAACTCAATGACTGGCTCCTTTACCTTCCCCCCTCCTGAAGGAGGAACAGTCTTGCTAGGCCACAGAGGAGGACATGGTAGCCAGTTCTGAAGATACCTGATAAGTTATGGTCAGATGGAAGGGGTAGAGGAACTCCCCTATCAGTGGACTTGGAAAGGGGCAGGGAGGAGATGAGGGAGGGAAGATGGGATTGGGAGGGAATGAGGGAGGAGGCTATGGCTGGGATCCAAAGTAAATAACCTGTGATTAAGATAAAAAAATAAAATTAAAAAAAATTGTACCTGGCAGCCAGGCACAGTGGCCTGTAATCCCAGCACTCAGGGAGGCATAGGTAGGCAGATCTCTCTGAGTTTGAAGATTGCCCAGTTTACAAAGCAAATCTAGGATGGCTAAGGCTACACAGAGAAACCCTGTCTTGAAAAAACAAACTCCCCCTTTCAGTGGACTGGAGGAAAGGGATGGAGGAAGAGGAAGGTAGGGTGGGACTGGAAGGATCTGAGGGAGGGGACTAAAATTGGGATATAAAATGAATAAATTGTTAAAAATAAAATAATAATAATAATAATATATGCAGATCTCAAAAAGTCCAAAATAAAATAAATATTAAAATAAATATATAAATAAGATATAAAGCATACAGAACAAAGCAAATATATTAAAACTGCAAAACAAAGTAACATATAAAGTTCTAACTATTAGAAATACTCCTGACTTCTCAATAGAAACTTTAAATGCCAAAACGGCCTGAGCAGATGTGTCACCTTAGACTACTATACCCAGAAAATCCTTCAATATAGTAGATGGAATAATAAACATTCTATGAAAAACACAAAATTAAGCAATATTTATCTGTAAATTCAGCCCTACAGAAAGAGCTAGAAAGAAACCTCCAGCCAAAACAGGTTAACTACACCCAAGAAAACAGAAGAAATAAATAAATCCAGACCAGCAAAATCAAAATGGTGGAAGCAAATACACACACAACCACACACACTTGCACATGCACATGCATACAGATATGCACACACACAACAACAACAAAATTTGAGGAAACAACATTCACTGGTCATTAGCAACATTCATAAACATCTCTCAATATCAGTGGTTTCATTTCACCAATAAAAAGACACAGGCTAATAGAATGGATGCAAAAACAGGATCCAGTTTTTTTTGTTTTTCATTGTAAAAACACACCTTAACAGCAAGGATATACACCATCTTAAATTGAGATGATGGAAAGTTATTACAAGTAAATTCTTCTAAGAAGCAAGCCTGGGTAACCATTCAATTATCTGACAAAATAGACTTAAAACAAAAACTAATCAGAAGATGTAGGGAATAATACTACATACTCATCACAGGAAAAAATTCCACCAAACAGACAATGACATTATTTACAACTATGTAAATAAGGGCACCCAAGCTCATGAAAAAAAAAAAAAAAAAAAAAAAAGCCCTACTACAAATTAAATCACTCACTGATAGTGGGAGCCATCAACAGTATACTCTCATAAATAGACAGGACATCCAAAGTCTACACAGCAAAATACTGAAGCAACTGAAATTTATAAACAAATCATTCTAATAGATATTTACAGAAATTTTCACATAAATACAAAAGATTTCTTGTACTTGTACTTGACAAAGTTGGATAATGTAAAAGAAATGAATAATTTTGGATAGTCACTATTTATCAAACTTAAATCAAGATCAGATACGGAGTTTAAGCAGAATAACTCCTAGCGTAATCGAAGCAGTCATTAAAATTCTCCAAACCATCCAGATTTAAACAGAAAATTCTCAACAAAAAACCTGAAACCGGGAATGAGGGATCGGGACACGGCTGGGGTACAGAGTTAATAAAATGTAACTGATAAGAAAAAAAGAAAATACAAAAAAAATAATAAATAAATAAATAAATAAATAAATAAATAAATAAATAAATAAATAAATAAATAAATAAGTGAAAAAAAAAAAACCTGAAACCTTCTCAGCACTTCATAGAAATTTCTACATAATCAAACACAAAGCAAATCTCAACAGATATGAAAATAATATGCTACATCCTATCTGAAAACTGACAGAAACAACACAAAGTTCACAAAACTGAAGCACTTACCACTGAATAAAAAATGAGTCAGAAAAGAAATTAAGGAAGAAATCAAAAACCTTACAGAATTGAATGAAAATGAGTACGCAACATACCCAAACTTATGTGACACAAAACAGCAGTTCTAAGAGGCAAGTTTATAGCAATAACTGCCTGTATAAAAACATTGGAAGTACTTCATGCTACCAATTTTACAGCATACCTGAAAGTCCTGAAACAACAAAAAGAAACCACAAACAAAAAATTGTAGATAGCAAGAAATTATCAAACTCAGGGATGAAATCAATAAAATATGAACAAATAAACAAAAACTCAATACAAAGGAAAAATGAAACAAAGAGTTGATTGATTGAGAAAAATCAATGAAATTAGTAAACCCTTATCCACATTAACTAAAGTGAAAAAAGGGAGTGTACAAATTAAAAAAATTAGAAATTTAACAGGGAAAATATCAACAGACACTGAAGAAGTCTAGAGAATCATAAGGATACATTTTAAAAACTTGTACTCGACCAAGTTGGATAATCTAAAAGAAATTAATAATTTTGGATAGTCACTATTTATCAAATTTAAATCAAGATCAGATACGGAGTTTAAGCAGAATAATTCCTAGGGTAATCGAAGCAGTCATTAAAATTCTCCAAACCATCCAAATTTAAACAGAAAATTCTCAACAGAAAACCTCAAATTTCTGAGAAACTCTTCATGAAACATTCAACATCCTTAACCACTAGGGAAATGCAAATCAAAATAACTTTGAGATACCATCTTGTACTTGTCAAAATGGCTAAGATCAATAAAACAAATGACACCTTATACTGGAAATGGTATAGAATAAGGGGAACATTCATCCATTGCTAGTAGGAGTGCAAAACTGCTATGGAAATCATGGTGGATGTATCTCATGAAAATGGGAATAGATCTACCTCAAGATCCAGCCATAGTACTGTTGGACATATAGCCAAAGAGGGTATCATCATCCTACCACAAAAACACTTGATCAAATATTCATTTCTTCTCTATTCATAAAAAATTGCAAAAATTGCAAACAACTTAGATACTCCTAAACAAAGAAACGAAAAATTAAATGTGACACATATGCACAATGAAGTATTGTGCAGCCATTTAAAAAAAATGACATCATGAAACTCACAAGAAAATAGTTGTATATAGAAATAGATGTCCAGAATGAGGTATTTCAGACCCATAAAGACACATATTTATTTATGCATGGATATTAGCTATGAAATCAGTGATAACCAAATCAAATATCCATAGAAGTAAGTATAGAATAAGTAACTAGAGGGTACAGATAAATCTCATTAGGAAAGGAAAATTAGAATAAATAATTGTGGAATGATTGGGGTTGCTGTAACAGGAAGATAAATTGGGGAGAGAGAAGGGAGTTGGGGTTAAAGAAGGGAACACAAAGAGAGATAACTAAAAGAGCCATTTAAGGCATAGTATGGAAAGCTAATACACTAGAAAATTCCATATATATATATACATATATATATATATAAAATTAAATCAAAAAATCAAAATAAAATTGCCAAATAATTAGGGCAACAGAGGCCTCCCTGGTCATCTTTTATCACCAAATGAACTTCTGTTACCAGGACTAGGTTACATATACTTGAGTTGTTAGCCAAAGGGGCCCCATGGGAATCTTCAAATAATGTAGGCTATTGCTAAGACAATAGGTTACTCTCCACATGTGAGGATGGGAAGCTATGGGGGAGCAGGCCCAGAGAAACGGTGAGGTCAAGGAGTATCCAATCCTCAAAAACTCTTGTCTTATAACTGGCAAGAATAAGACAATCCCCTCACAGACCTGAGCCTGCCTGTCCTAGCACACAAAACCTTACAGCCCCAAATCTCTGTGACCCTTGAGGTAGTCACAAAACCCGGTGGCCAGGTTACATGTTAACCTTCCTCTCTCCTTATAAGATCATGTCCATCAAGTACCTGGAATTCCCTTTTGTGCAAATAAGGTATCCCCATCACCTGGGCTCCTGCCAGTGGTGTAAACTCATCCTGAAAGCCTCTACCCACTCCTCAAAGGTTTAAGTAGCCTTTGTTCCCTCTAATTAAACAGGTTGTCTCTCTAAAACTGACTCCTAAGAAGGCTGTTTCTCATGCACTCACTGCAGAATAAGGTTCTATATTGCACACACCCACCCTAGCTAATGTTCACTCACTCCAGTCCAGCTTGGTGTACAACAAGCCTGGATAGCCTAGGGGAGAAGAGGACATGCAGTGCGATCCACAAACTGACAGCAAGCCTTCATTGCTGAAGATAACACCCAAAAACCTCATTGACCATGAAAAAGTTGAGCTGATGACTACATTACACCTTCACCCCCTAAGTTCTAAGTTCTTGGTACAGGAAAGTACACGGTGCACTACAAAAAGATAAACATCAATCCAATCGGGAACCCTTTGATTGACAATGGTGTGCCATCTAAAAGACATACTAGGAAAATGGTGGCAAAACCTTGAGGGAGTAATCCAACAATATCAATTTGACTTAAGGCCCAACCACACCACAAAATGGAATTTATACCTGACAGTGCTTACCTAGATAGTCCAGGATCTAAGATAAAATCAAATATAGTGCTATAAAAGATCGTAGTGATAAAATGACTTGTAATGATATTCAACATACTCAGATTAATGGTTCAGCCATTATCAGAAGAGTAGCAGATGGGAACAAATACAGATATCTACAGAATGAAGTTAGGCAGAGAGTTAGAAACCTTTGGACATTCACCCTAAATTGGGTGTCTTCTAGCAACAGGGCCCAGTAAACCCTGCAGAAGAAAAGGCAGAAATAGCATAAGAGCCAGAGAAGATGAAGGACAAGGAAATAAGACCCTCTAAATCAACACAATCAATGCTCCCACGAAATCACACAGACTAATGCAGCAATCACAGGGCCTGCACAAGTCTCTACCAGGTCCTTTTGAATGTGGGAATGAGTGGACATTATTCTTTTTTTAATTTTAAATTTTTTCTTATCAGTTACATTTTATTAACTCTGTATCCCAGCGGAATACCTCTCCATCATTCCCTCCCAATTCCACCCTCCCTCCCTCATCTCCACCGTGCCACTTTCCAAGTCCACTGATGGGGGGAAACCTCCTCCCCATTCATCCGATCCTGTTTAATCAGGTATCTTCAGGACTGGCTGCAAAGCCCTCCTCTGTGGCCTAACAGGACTGCTACTTTCTTGGGGGGTGGGGAGGTCAAAGAGCCAGTCATTGAGTTCCCGTTAGAAATAGTCCTTGTTCCCCTCACTATGGGAAACCAATTGGTTACTGAGCTACCACAGGCTACATCTGAGTAGAGGTTCTAGGTTATATCCATACATGGTCCTTGGTTGAATGTCAGTCTCTGAAAAGACCCTGTGCCCAGATATATTTGGTCCTTGTGGAGCTCCTATCCTTTCCCCATCATACTAACTCCCCTTCTTTCTTATGATTCCCTGTACTCTGCCAAAGGTTTGGTCATGAGTCTTTGTATCTGCTTTGAAAACACTGCTAGTTAGAGTCTTTCAGATGCACTCAGTAGACTCCTGTCATACGTTCAATGCACATCCCATCTGTCTTTCTAAACAAGGATTGATCATCTTAACCCATGTCCACTCTCTTGATTATCTTTTTTAGGTTTATAGATTTCATTATGTTTATCATATCTTATAGGTCTATATAAGTGAGTATACAACATGATTGTCTTTCTCCTTCTGAGATATTTCACTCAGAATGATCTTTTCTAGATCCCACCATTTGCCTGCAAATTTCATGATTTCCTTCTTTTTGATTGCTGAGTAGTATTCCACTGTGTAAAAATACCACAATTTCTGTACCCATTCCTCCATTGATGGACATCTGGGTTGTTTCCAGGTTCTGGCTATTACAAATAAAGCTGCTATAAACATGCTTGAGCAAGTACCTCTTTTGTGTATTGAGCAAAGTTTGGGTATATACCTAGCAGTGGTATAGATGGGTCTTGAGGAAGCACTATTCCTAATTGTCTGAGAAAGCACCAGATAGATTTTCAGAGTGGATGTAATAGTTTACATTCCCACCAGCAGTGAAGGAGGGTTCCCCTTTCTCCACAACCTCTCCAGCATGTGTTGTCCCTTGAGTTTTTCATCTTGGCCATTCTGATGGGTGTGAGGTGAAATCTCAGGGTCGTTTTCATTTGCATTTCCCTGATGGCTAATGAGGTTGAGCATTTCTTTAAGTGTTTCTCTGCCATTCGATATTCCTCTGTCGAGAATTCTCTGTTTAGCTCTGATCCCCATTTTTTAATTGGATTACTTGGTTTGCTGCTTTTCACCTTCTTTAGTACTTTGTTTGTACTGGATATTCGTTCTCTGTCAGATAAAGGGTTAATGAAGATTCTTTCCCAATCTGTAGGCAGTCACTTTGTTTTGATGACAGTGTCCTTTGCTTTACAGAAGCTTTTCAGTTTCATAAAGTCCCATTTACTGATTGTTGCTCTTAGAGCCTGTGCTGTTGGTGTTCTGTTCAGGAAGTTGTCTCCTGTACCAATGAGTTCTAGGCTGTTCCCCACTTTTTCTTCTAACAGATTTAGAATATCTGGTTTTATGTTGAGGTCTTTGACCACTTGGACTTTAGTTTTGTGCAGAGTGATAAATATGGATCTATTTTCATTTTTCTGCATGTAGACATCCAGTTGGACAAGCACCATTTGTTGAAGATGCTGTCTTTTTTCCATTGAATGGTTTTGGCTTCTTTGTCAAAAATCCAGTATTCATAGGTGTGTCGGTTTATTTCTGGGTCTTCTATTCAGTTCCATTGATCCTCCTTTCTGTTTTTATGCCAATACCATGCAGTTTTTATTACTATTGCTCTGTAGTACAGCTTGAGATTAGGGATGGAGATACCTCCAGATGACCTGTTGTTGTACAGGATTGTTTTGGAGATTCTGGGTTTTTTGTTTCTCCATATGAAGCTGAGAATCATTTTTTCAAGGTCTGTAAAGAATTGAGTTGGTATTTTGATGGGAATTGCATTGAATCTGTAGATTGCTTTTGGCAGGATGGCCATTTTCACAATGTTAATCCTACCAATCCATGAGCATGGGAGATCTTTCCATCTTCTGATATCTTCTTCAATTTCTTTCTTCAGAGACTTGAAGTTTTTCTCAAACAGGTCTTTCACTTGCTTGGTTAGTGTCACCCCAAGGTACTTTATGTTATTAGTGGCTATTGTGAAGGGTGTTGTTTCCCTAATGTCTTTCTCGGCCATTTTGTCTTTGGTATACAGGAGGGCTTCTGATTTTTTTGAGTTGATTTTGTATCCTGCCACTTTCCTGAATGTGTTTATCAGCTGGAGAAGTTCTCTGGTTGAATTTTTGGGGTCGCTCATGTATACTATCATAACATCTACAAATAGTGACACTTTGACCTCTTCCTTTCCGATTTGTATTCCCTTGATCTCCTTTAGTTGTCTTATTGCTTTAGCTAGGACTTCAAGTACTATGTCGAAGAGGTATGGAGAGAGTGGGCAGCCTTGTCTTGTCCCTGATTTCAGTGGGATTGATTTAAGTTTTTCTCCATTGAGTTTGATGTTGGCTATAGGCTTGCTGTATATTGCCTTTACTATGTTTAGATATGTGCCTTGTATCCGTGATCTCTCCAAGACTTTAAACATGAATGGGTGTTGGACTTTGTCAAATGCTTTTTCAGCATCTAAGGAGATGATCATGTGGTTTTTCTCCTTCAGTTTGTTTATGTGCTGGATTACATTGATGGATTTTCGTATGTTGAACCACCCTTGCAAGCCTGGGATGAAGCCTACTTGGTCATGGTGGATGATACCTTTGATGTGTTCTTGGATTCGGTTTGCAAGTATTTTATTGAGTATTTTTGCGTCAATGTTCATAAGAGAGATAGGTCTGAAGTTCTCTTTTTTTGTTGGGTCTTTGCGTGGTTTAGGTATCAGGGTGACTGTCGCTTCATAGAATGAGTTTGGTAATGTACCTTTTGTTTCTAATTTGTGGAATAGTTTGAGGAGAATTGATATGAGCACTTCTTTGAAGGTCTGGTAGAATTCCCTGCTGAAACCATCTAGCCCAGGGCTTTTTTTTTTGAGGGGAGACTGTGAATGACTGCTTCAAATTCCTTGGGGGATATAGGGCTATTCAGTCATTCTACCTGATCTTGACTTAATTTTGGTAGTCAGAATCTATCAAGAAAATTGTCCATTTCATTTAGGTTTCCACATTTTGTGGCATATAGGCTTTTGTAGTATGACGTAATGATTGTTTGAATTTCCTCAGTGTCTGTAGTTATGTCACCTTATTCTTTTCTGATTTTGCTGATATTGATTCTCTCTGCTTTTTAGTTAGTTTGGCTAAGGGTTTGTCTATCTTGTTGATTTTCTCAAAGAACCAGCTTTTGTTTCATTGATTCTTTGAATAGTTTTATTTGTTTCTAATTGATTGATTTCAGCCCTGAGTTTGATTATTTCCAGCCTTCTGCTCCTCTTGGGTGTATCTGGTTCTTTTTTATCTAGGGTTTTAGGTTGGGCCATTAAGATGTTTGTATGTGATGTTACGAATTTCTTCTTGCAGGCACTTAGTGCTATAAATTTTCCTCTGAGCACTGCTTTCAATGTGTCCCATAAATTTGGTATATTGTGCCTTCATTTTCATTGAATTCTAGGAAGTCTTTAATTTCTTTCTTTATTTCTTCCTTAACCCAGCTGTCATTGAGTAACAAGTTTTTCAGTTTCCATGTGCATGTTGGCTTTTTGTTATTTCTGTTGTTGTTGAGGTCCAGCTTTAGTCCATGATGGTCAGATAGAATACAAGGGATTATTTCAATCTTTCTGTATCTGTTGAGGCTTGCTTTATGACCAACTCTATGGTCTATTTTGGAGAAGGTTCCATGCAGTGCTGAAAAGAAGGTATACTCTTTTGAGTTTGGATGAAAAGATCTGTAGACATCTATTAGGTCCATTTGATTTAGGGACTCTGTAAGTGTTTTTATTTCCCTATTTGTTTTCTATCTAGTTGATCTGTCCCTTGGTAAAAGTGGAGTGTTGAAGACTTCCACTATTAAGGTATTAGGATCAATGTGTGATTTAAGCTTTAATATTGTTTCATTTATGAATGTAGGTGCTCTTGTATTTGGGGCATAGATATTCAAAATTGTGTTGTCCTCTTGATGGATTTTTCCTGTGATGAGAATATAGTGGCCCTCCTTCTCTGTTTTTATTAACTTGGGTTGAAAGTCTATTTTATTAGATATTAGGATGGCTACTCCAGCTTGTTTTCTAGTTCCATTTGCTTGAAAAACATTTTTCCAGCCCTTTACTCTGAGGTAGTGTTTATCTTTGTTACATTGGTGTGTTTCTTGGATGCAACAGAATGTTGGATCCTGTTTCTGCAACCATTCTGTTAGTCTGTGTCTTTTTATTGGGGAGTTCAGTCCGTTGATGTTGATGGATATTAGTGACCAACAGTTGTTACTTACTTTTGATGTGGGGTTGGTGGTGTCACTGAGTTTCATTGCTTGTATTCTTTTGGTTTTTTTGTTGTTGTTGTTTTTGTGTAGTTATCTATTTCCTCTGTTTCCTTAGATGTGGTTGTTTTCTTTGGTTTGGAATTTCCCTTCTAGTAACTTCTGTAGAGCTGGGTTACTATGTAGATATTGTTTAAATTTGATTTTGTCATGGAATATTTTGGATTCTCCATCTATGTTGATTGAAAGTTTTGCTGGGTATAGTAGTCTGGGTTGGAATCTGTGGTCCCTTAAGGATTGTATGATTTCTGTCCAGACCCTTCTGGCTTTCATAGTTTCTGTTGAGAAATCTGGTGTGATTCTGATAGGTCTACCTTCATATGTTACTTGGCCTTTTTCCCTTGCTGCTTTTAGAATTTTTTCTTTGTTCTGTAGGTTCAGTGTTCTTGTGACATGAAGAATTCTTTTCTGGTCTAGTCTACTTGGTGTTCTGTAGGCCTCTTGTATGTTTATGGCCTTCTCCTTCTTTAAGTTGGGAAAGTTTTCTTCTATAATTTTCTTGAAAATATTTTCCGGACCTTTGAGCCTGATGTCTTCTTTTTCTTCTACCCCTAATATTCTTAGATTTTGTCTTTTCATGCTGTCCTTGATTTCTTGGATGTTTTGTGTTTGGAACTTTTCTGATTTTATTTTTTCTTTGAGAGACATGTCAATTTCCGCAAGTGTATCTTCGACTCCTGAGATTCTTTCTTCCATCTCTTGTATTCTGTTGGTGATGCTTACCTTTGTAGTTCCCGATTTTTTCTCTATGTTCTCCAGCTCCTGGTTTTTCTCTATTTGCGTTTTCTTTATTGATTCTAATTCTGTTTTCATGTCTTGCACCATTTCTTTCATCTGTTTGAATGTGGAGTCCTGCTTTTCAATGACAGATTCTATTTTTTTGTCCATTTCCTCTCTATGTATCACTAATTGTGCTTCTACTTCTTTGGCTATAATTGCCTGTATTTCTATGAGAGCTTTGTTTATTTCTTCTTTATTTGCCTTCATTTGTGTGGACATTTCTGTCGGGAGCTGTGACTCCAAGCGGCTGGCTTTGATATTTAAATCTTGGCAGAGAGATGGCTTTTAGCAGGCCTTTACTAATGGCAGAGAAGAACTTGCAAGTCCATCTCCTTTTGTTTGTGACAGCAGGTGGGATAGCTTGTGAGGGTCACACCTCTTCTTCAAGCTCCTTGTGCAAATTAACCTATTCTTCTGAGATGTTTTACTGGCTAAAAGGAACTCCTCACAAATAAAGAGGTCAGAAGGCTGGAGGCAGAGGAGGAGGCAGAGACTTGAGACTTGCTGCTTACTGCAGCAGCCTGCCTTTTGCTGTGGCTGTCGAGTCTGGACCTTTAAAAAAGGTTTTCTGTGTGCTGTGTGTTTATTTTATTAATACTAATCCTCACTCCTGACTCAAGAACCGTTCCACTCTGCTGGCTGGCTCCGGCAGATTGGCGCCCGAATGTGGGACTTGAGATACAGGGAACCCAGGAAGGACACCTCAGTGTTTGGCAAGCTCGCATTAAATAGAAAGGGTACAGTGATTAAATCCCAGAATAAAAATGGGATGAGGCATTAGCCTAGTGTTTTCTTTATGGAACTTAATTAAAGGTAGTCTGTATAAGCAGCAGGAAACTGAGAAAGCTAAACTTTCAGGCTCAGAGAGAACGAGGTTAGAAAGATGGCAGGCTTCAAGAGAAAATGTTATTATACCATCAGCCTCTCCAGAGGAGTTGTATTGCCCTTCTGATGACAATAATTTCTTGCCAGAAGGAGACTTTGAGGAAGACTTACATCCAAATGAGATTGCAGAGTTGGAGGAAGAACCAGATCAGTACTATTCTGAGAGATACCCTCCAATTCAGGGTATGCATGTTAAAAAGTGTAAGCATTGGCAAAAAGAAATTAAAAGACTGGACTGGGGCTTGGAGGAAATAAACAGAAAAATTGGAGCATTAACTACTAGGGAAAATGAGGCTCAATCTCCCACTCCAACTCCATCATTGGTGTAAGGCTTAGGCCCTCCTCCTCCTGGGAATGCTACAGTTTCAATGGCCCAGAAGGCAAGGAGACCTTTCTCTTTGTCCACTGTACAAACATCTGTATCTGCTTTACAAGCTTCTTTACAAGAAGCCAGACAGAAAGGAGAAAACGTATCTGAGTTTTATAGTTTTCCAGTTTTGGAGCAACCCGATGGACACGGTAATATGGTGAGAGTCCATGTTCCTATACCTTTTAAACAGATAAGAGAATTAAAATCTGCATGCTCCCAATATGGACCTACAGCACCTTTCACCCTGGCTCTGCTGGAATCCATGGCTACTGAGGCTCTCTGCCCAGGGGACTGGAAACAGTTAGCAAGAGCATGCTTATCAGGAGGAGATAATTTATTATGGAAGTCGGATTTTGCAGAGCATTGTCAAGCTATAGCTGAACTTAATCGAGCTCAGCAAATTCCTATAACTTATGACATGTTTGCTGGAAAAGGAATCTACAGGGAAATAGGACAGCAATTGGATTTTGATGTGGCTGTTTATGCTCAAGTCAATACTGCTGCCCGGAGGGCCTGGAATAAGCTTGCACAAGCAGGTAGACAGGTGGGGGATTTGTCTAAAATCTGTCAGGGACCTGATAAGTTATTTCAAGATTTTGTGGCAAGATTAATGCAAGCAGCAAACAGACTTATAAGTGATGAAAAGTCTGGATTGTTATTAGTGAAACAATTGGCTTATGCGAATGCTAACAGTGCTTGCCAAGCAGCTTTGAGACCTGTTAGAAATAAAGGAGAAAATGGGGAAAATGCCAAAGATTGGGGTACTAAGTTACAGACAATAGTACTCATCCAAATAATTAGGTTAATAACAGCTAAAATTCAAAGCTCTCTGGCTGCAAGGAATTTGTCAGCTCTTTCTAGTAAGGGTCCACCAATTTATTGAAATATAAACTAAAATAACCAACTGGGCTTTGTTTGTTACAGTGTAAATTGGCTAAGACCCCATTTAAAATTAACAACAGGAGAACTAAAACCACTTTTTGACATTTTAAAAGGAGAGGCTAATCCTTTGTCAAAAAGGGAACTTACCAAAGAAGCTCATGATGCTTTGCAAAAGATAAAATTTGCTATTGAAAAACAGCATGTTCAATATATTGATTATTCAAAAGAATGGGGTGCATATATTTTGGCTACTGTTTATACTCCAACTGCTGTATTGTGGCAAGAAGGACCATTATTATGGTTGCACCTGCCTGTGTCTCCTGTTCGAGTTCTGACACCATATTATGAAGCAGTGGCTAGTTTAGTTCAAATGGCTCACACAAAATCTCATAAATATTTTGGTAGAGAGCCCTCCTTAATTGGAGTCCCTTTCACCAAACAGCAAGTAGATTGGTTATTTCAAAATGTAGATTGTTGGGCGATAGCTTTTGCTCATTATTTAGGACGTATTGATAATCATTATCCAAAAGATAAATTACTTCAATTTGCCAATGAGCACACTTTTGTATTTCCTAAAATAATTAAACAAAAGCCATTACCTCAAGTTCCAACAGTATTCACTGATGGATCTTCAAATGGAAAAGCTGTTTATGTACTAGAGGGACAAACTTTTGTTTCGCAAACATTGCCAGCCTCAGCTCAAGTTGTAGAATTACAAGCTGTTGCTGCAGTCTTTAAAAATCTGGCTTCTACCTCTTTCAACTTGTATACTGATAGCCATTATATAGCTAAAGCTTTACAAGTCCTAGAGACTGTAACATATGTTAATACAACTAATAAACAAATACAAGATCTATTTAGAGAGATTCAGCAAAGTATTTGGAGCCGTGTGCAGCCTTGTTACATAGGGCATATTAGAGCTCATTCAGGGCTTCCTGGACCTTTAACTTTAGGAAATGATTTAGCAGATCTAGCCCACATTTGGTTGGATTAACTCAACAAGAATTGGCTCAAAATTCTCATGCATTACATCATCAAAATAGCAAGAGCTTAAGAAAACAATTTAATATTACCAGAGAAGCCTCTAGACAAATTCCTCTTGCCCTGAACATTTTAATGTACCTCATTATGGTGTCAATCCTAGAGGTTTGACCCCCAATCATTTGTGGCAAATGGATGTAACTCATGTCCCAGAATTTGGGAAACTAAAATATGTTCATGTAACAATTGACACTTTTTCAGGATTTATCATGGCAACTCCCTTAACAGGGGAAGCCACCAAACATGTTATAAGTCATTGCTTAAAGTGTCTTGCTGCAATTGGTATACCTTCCATTAATATAAATCATAAAACAGGCATTCCATGTAATTTCCAGGGCCAAAATATTATAAAACGAGCCCTTGGATCTCTTAAGAACCAATTGCAAAAAATAAAAAAGGGGGGGAGTCATATCCCCAAATATTAATCATGCTCTCTTTATTTTAAATTTTTTTGAATGTGGGATACACAAGGCTGTTCTGTGGCTGATCGATTGTGGCATCATAATACCAAAGATAATTTTGCCCAAGTAAAATGGAAAGATCCAATTACTGGATTGTGGCAGGGCCCCGACCCTGTATTAATATGGGGAAGAGGACATGTTTGTGTTTTTCCACAGGACGCAGAGGGAGCCAGGTGGATCCCAGAGAGGCTGGTACGATTTGCAGGAAGATGTTCCCGCTGCAGACAACCGTTAACTCTGCCCTGACCTAAACTGAAAAGCTGCATTATACCTAAGCTCCTGACCCACTCTTGCTTCATTCTGCTCCTAGGAGAAGATGTCATGCAGAGAAACCTCTTATATAATAAACTGGACTTGACTGTTTTGTTAATAAGGACAAACCTCAACAAAATCAAAAGAGAACTAATTGTGAAACTTTAATCTGGCTCTGGTTTTCAGCAGAGCAAAACAGACTTGCTTCAGGAACTATTGGGGGGCCCCGTAACTGCCTATGTAAATTCTCCTTTTGTTTTGCTGTTTGGAGATGTTAAGCTTTCAAATGGTTCTGTTTGCTCGAAAGCCTTTTACTATGGTTCCTCTAAATGTTTCTCAGACTTGGTAATTTACACAGGGAGTCACCTGCTAGTCACTTTTGGAGTGTAACTTTGGACGTAGACAACTAAAATCTGCCTGAAGGCCTTTTGGTGTGTCAAAGCTGAGCTGATCTGCACAAGATTATTTCACAGTGTCCACCCTAGCAGAGGTTGGTAATCAGAGACGGGTAAGTTTTCTCTGGGTTGTATGAAAATTCATGTACAAATATTGACCCAAAAATGGGGACATGAATTAAAATATATATATATATATATATATATATATATTATATATATATATATATAATATTTCGAGAGAAACAACCAAAGACAGGCAAAATCTTCTGCTTCATAACCTTAAGTTATGGCAAATTTTAAAAATATAAAAAAAGGGGACATGTTGGGAGCCATGACTCCAAGCGGCTGGCTTTGATATTTAAACCTCGGTGGAGAGATGGCTTTTAGCAGGCCTTTACTAATGGCAGAGAAGAACTTGCAAGTCCATCTCCTTTTGTTTGTGACAGCAGGTGGGATAGCTTGTAAGGGTCACACCTCTTCTTCAAGCTCCTTGTGCAAATTAACCTATTCTTCTGAGATGTTTTACTGGCTAAAAGGAACTCCTCACAAATAAAGAGGTCAGAAGGCTGGAGGCAGAGGAGGAGGCAGAGACTTGAGACTTGCTGCTTACTGCAGCAGCCTGCCTTTTGCTGTGGCTGTCGAGTCTGGACCTTTAAAAAAGGTTTTCTGTGTGCTGTGTGTTTATTTTATTAATATTAATCCTCACTCCCCACTCAAGAACCGTTCGATTCTGCTGGCTGGCTCCGGCACATTTCTTTGAGAGCTTTGTTCATTTCCACTTTGTTTGCCTCAATTTTCGTGGTCATTTCTCTGAGAGCTCGATTTGTTTCCTTTTGGTTCATCTCGATTTCTTTGGCTATTTCTCTGAGGGCTTTGTTCATTTCATCTTTATGGGCCTCTAATAGCTGGAGAAACATAGTTTTGAGGTCGTTTTCTTGTATATCTAGTGAATTGAAGTTTCCATTTATTTGTGGGGTTGCTGGTGATGTCATTATGTCCTGATTTTTGTTGGGTGTGTTCTTATGTTTGCCTCTAGCCATTTATAACCCTCACTGTTTGTTCCTCGAGTCTGTAGTTCGGGCTATGATTGTCTCTTTCTGTTTTCTGGACTGTTTTTTCAGGAAGATGAGAGAGGTTCACAGTTTGGGAGTGTGCGTTGTGGTTTCAGTTTTGCCTAAGTAAGGAATGTGACGCTGGCACTATTCTTATGCGCTTTTAGCGGGCGCAGTGTGCATGCGCGGATTCTATGACTATTGCAGTGACCTGCAGGCCACTATTATGCATTTCTGTCTGAGATCCAGGGATTGTTTGCCTGAATTACACTGGTGGACCCACAAGGCAGAGGCTTCAATGTTGGGGTCGCTATCCCAAGAATCCCTATAATGCCCACACTAGGGGTGTGGGTGGCAGGGATCTCATCTGGTTGCTTCTGTGGAGAGGCCCTGGGTCTGGGGCAAACTCTCCCTAGAAGGCTCACTCACACTCTTGCAGGACCAGTTGGAATGCACAGGGGTTCTCCTTGCTCTCTACTCTCTGATTTGGTCCTGCTGAGGAAAATGTGCGGTAGGCTAACAGTCAGCTCTGTGGTACTATGGCCGCAGGACTCGGTGTCCACCTTTTCTGTGTTCTGCCTCTCTGTCATTTCCCTCTGCCAGGAGGTGTTATGTTGACTGGTCACGGGGTAACGCGGGAAAGAGTTAGGTTGAGTGTTCTCAATCCCAGATCCCGGGCCCAGATCTCTCTGCCAGAAGCAGCCTGGCAGTAGAACCTATGCTTGCTGATCCCGAGAGTACCAGGTGGGGTTGAGTGTCCTCAGATCCAGAGCTTGGGTTTCTCTGCCAGGTTCCACTGGGTGAGCTGGAGAGGGGGTGCTGTGTCCTGTGGCAGGCTGCCTCTCTGTCCTTCCCCTCTGACCTTCCCCTCCACTAGGGCAAGCTTATGGTGGTGCTCTCAGGGGAGTGCCAGAAGTGGTTGGGACTTCTCAGTCCGGATCCTGAGCCGGGGTTTCTCTGCCAGGGGTCAGTGGGCCACTGGTGATAGGACTTGGTGCTTGACCTTATTGTGCTGGACCCAGGAGAGTCTCCGGATGTGTTGAATGACCACAGTCCCAGATCCTGAGCTGAAGTTTGTTTGCTAGGAGCAGCCAGTAGCACTGGGGTCCCGGCACTGTGAAGCTGCTGTGTGTCCTTCTGCTCCCCTGTGGCAGGGTTATGGTGGCGTTTGGGGGAGTGCCCAAAAGGATTGGGTTTTCTCAGCCCCGATCTTGGGTTGGGGGTCCAGACAATGTGGTCTGTGGCAGATTCTGCTGGACACCTCCTCCCTTCTCTGAAGAGTGAGTAGGGATTTTGAGCTGGGCGCACAGCCGCTCTCCCCGCACAGCGGGAGCTCAGTTTTGATGGTGGCGGGTACCCACCATCAGCAAGACCTTCCAGGGAAAGACTGGGTGACCCATGATCAGTCTCGCAACTTTCCTTCCCCGTGGGGTTTTCTTGCGACTGGGACTCTCAGTCTCTGGCACCCTTGTGCCGCCAATCAGCCTGGGAAAGTGATTAGGACTCGCAGGCTTGTGGCACCAGCCCGGAGACCCAAAGCCCGAGTTACCCGGAATTTCTTCCGGGTTCTGGCTGGGCGGCCCAAGAGTGGACCCGACCGATTCCCACGCTGTGGGAGCCTCCCCTCACCTGGGAAACACGATCTCTGTAGTTTTAGGGCCGAGAGTTCAGTCTCTTGGTCGCTGCATGGAGAGTGTTGTCCTGTTTCTCAGACACAGTGTTCTCCCAGCGCCGCCATCTTGGCCCTCTATTTATTTTTTTATTCATTACAGTTTGTTCAGTTTGCATCCCAGCAGTAGCCCCCTGTCTCCTTGCCTCCCAATCCTGTCCTCCCCGTGGACATTATTCTTATGTCTTCTCTTGGGCTTTTTTTTTTCTTTTATTTGTTTGTATTGAACAATTCTTGTATAACAGTTTTTGTTTTATCCTACTATATTTTATTTTTTAATATTTTATTATCCCATTAGAAGCCTATTCTTTTCTAATGAGAGAGAGAAAAGGAGTGGATATGAATGGGAGGGGAGGTGGAGAGGAACGTGGCCCAACTAACAAAAACAAATAAATATATAATCTAGTTAACAGAATCCACCAAACAGATAAGTGTGTTGTCATTAAAAAAAAAAAAAAAAAAAAAAAAAAAAAAAAAAAGGCTTCTCTTTACAGCGAATGGAGACAAGCCTAGAAAACCACAACTGTACACAATACAGGGATCAGGAGTTTGTTGGAAGTCCAGCAGATACATCTACACTGTTATTGTTGTGGCAAAGAGTCTTGAAAAAATTGTTAGATTCAAAATATCAGGAGTTCTGCCATGAAAAAGTCTCTCCCTAAAAACAGCTACATAAACAAGACTGGAGCAATAACAAATCAATGGGCATGCTAATATGTGTGTGGGAAAACTTTGTGGGGGTCACGCCTGGACAAAGAACTACAGGCAATTAAGAACTAAGAAGAATTAGCTTCTACAAAGGATGAGCCTCCTTATAGTTTGTCCAATGAAGTCACATCAGTCATCCCTGAAAACATAAACAAACAACAAAAAATAAATTCAGTATAAATATTTGCATACATATGCACACATATATGTATATGGGAGGGGTTTGAGGGACAGCAGGTGGCAAGAGCTAGAAGAAGAAAGAAAAAAGAGGTGTAATTTTATTTCAATTAAAAGTACATTAGAAAAAAAAGAAATGGATGTGAGGGCCCTGTCTTGAGTGGGGGGGAAGTTTATCTAAAGTTGAGAAAAGATAAAAGGAACCTTAGGTAACGCTGGATCACATAAAAAGGAAGACAAGACAAGTTAATACTTTAGTGCCAATCTTTCTGTACATTCAACCACTCTGTTTCAAATATAGCCATGGGTCATTTTGCATGGTTTTAATAAAAATTTATTTTTACAGATTTTATCATTTAGAAATATCTGAGATTTTGAACTAATATGCAGGTTTCAGTCCAATATCTTGGCCAATGCTGCACAAAAAGTACAGTGTAAGTCATGTGTGTAATTAAAATAGTAAAAGCATTATTCTTCTCATGAGTTAATAAAACCCCATTGTGTATATAGTCCACATGCAATAGGGTGTTTAAATTATCATAAATATAAGATGAGTTTCATATAATTTTACAAATATTACCATCAATGATTGGCCTCCAAAGTTTGTATTGTTCAGATTTGGGGAAGTTATTTGCCTTCTTCCCTATCACTGTCAATGCTACCTACCCTTGAGTGGCAGCTTGCCTTTGCTTTTGCTATCAATGGCTAAAGAAGTAAGTTAGGCACTCTGGTGAGAAGCTGCACCAACAGGCAATATTTACAGAGAAGCCAAAAATGTGCATTCAAGATGTTTGTAGATACTGGGTATGTTATAGCTCAGAGCACAGGAAAAAAGGTAAAGGAAATTTCTCAGCCAGATAAAAGACACAGAAACAATTACATTTTCTATTTTTTAAGCATAAAGCAGACCCATACTTAATCAACCAAATGCTTTTAATTGCAGACACTCAGCTCTGAAGTTGTCTGGTAGTAAAAACATGATTTTTATTTGCAAGGAGTTGCTGCCACATGAAAGTATCACTCGTGAAGATGAAAATGCATACTTATTAGCCTACGAAAGAGTTTGACAAGTTTGTCAGATAGTAAACATTTTAATATTTGCAGTCACATGCAGTTTTCCGTATGGCATGATTTGGCTTCAGAAATTCATAATTGCCCACTTTATTTTGTCATAAAGTAGTTTCATTGGAAAAAATTGTCAGCTGAAGGGTTCTATCCTCAAAGAAAGTACCATTTTATACCTCTGAATACATTCCCATGTCTTTAGAGAACTATTTGACTCATGACTGTCCACTCACTGATCAGAAGACAGCCTGAGATTTTCAAGCCTTTCCTCTTTTCTTGATGCACCATCGGAATCAATTTACCCTGACTAATGACTTCTGATTTCACTCCAGGTCATAAATGGTTCATGGCATACCATGCTGCTATATATAAACTTTTTACCTTTTATTACTTCAAATTTTTATGATAAGGGTCAGAGATTTTGAACTGTGTAGATGGGTTTCATCAGTCAGGTATATGTTATTTGTTGATTTGGTTCAAAATGAATAGAGTGACAAAAGACTCTGCAAGGGAGTTATGAACAATTAAAATGTCAGATTCCTTCTCACTGCTGACAAACAGAACACACAACACATAGTGTCTTTTATGAAAGTGCTCAGGAATATGTGTCTTTGTAGAACCAAACTTAATAAGTATAAAGAGATGACAAAATGAGTTATTATTAGACAGAGGTTTCTTTATTACAGCTTGATCTAAACATAAGTAATAATTCTCATCATAATTGATGTGGGGTTCTTATCATTGCATGGAATATTTAAATGCCTCTCAAAATTTAGCAACCAATTACATTTCACCAGCTTCCTAATGCATTCCTTCAACCACTGGATAAAAAAATGAGATAAATTGCTATATATTTTAAGCTATACATTAGAAAATTGTAAGAAGGTGACTTCATTATGATGTTTATGGGGAGCTGTGCAGCTGTCATTTTTAAACTTGTAAAGAAATGATTAATATAAAATACAGACTCCTCAATTTGAATTTCAACATTTTAATAATAAGATAGTGTGTCTCTCTTTCTCTCTCTCTCTCTTTCTCTCTCTCTCTCTTTCTCTCTCTCTCTCTCTCTCTCTCTCTCTCTCTCCTGTGTATGCATGCATACACATGTGTTTATGTGTTTGTGTATAATATGGTATATGTATATGTGAGTGTCCACATATATAGATGCAAGAGGTCAACATCATGTCTTCTATATCACTTTCTATCTTTTATTTTGAGACAAGATCTCTGATTGAACCTAGAGTTCATTGATTTGACTAGTCTGGCCAATGAACTCCAGGAATCCAATTCTCTGTGTGCCTTCACTATACCATCACTGAGGTTTCCAGTATGCATTTAAATGCCTGGCTATGACATGGGTCTGGAAATCTGAACTCAGGTCCATATGTTTGTGCAGCAGGAACTTTGTGAGCTGAACCGTCTCATCAGCATCCAGTTTCTTAATTCACTTTGTGCCTAAAACATTGCATGAGGTATCTACTTCCTAAAAATAAAGTTTTCTACCAAATTGGTATCAAATATCTTACACAACAGTATAAAAATTTCATACAAAAAAGATTTTCATTGGCCCTGTCATATGAAACTCAATATCTGCTGTGTAGATATTTGTTTGTTAGGATATGCATAGAGAAAACTCAAATTAGTGCCTTTTGTGGTCTTGTATGAATTCTGTTAGTAACAGACATGGACTGCCTTCTCCTTTAGCTTGACTAACTTTACCTAGGTTTCTTCCTGACCAGTGGTTCTTGACTTCTCTTTCTTGAGAGCATCCACTTACATAACTTGCTTTTATAATTATTTAGCATTTACCAAAATTAAACCAAGATCAGTTTAACAATTTTAAAACCCTATAACCCTATGGTAATAGAAGCAGTCATCAAAAGCCACTGAACTAAAAACAGTCCAGAACCATATGGTTTTAGCACAGAATTCTACCAGACTCTCAAAGAAGAGCTAACACCACTACTCCTCAAACTATTTCACAAAACAGAAACAGTAGGAACACTGCCAAACTCATTCGATGAATCCAAGGTCACTCTGATACCTAAACCACACAAAGATCCAAAAAAGAAAGAGAATTTCAGACCAATCTTGAACACTGATGCAAAAATACTCAATAAAATATTTGCAAACCGTATCCAAGAACACTTCAAAAATATCATCCACTGTGATCTAGTAGGCTTCATCCCAGGAATGCAGGGATGGTTCAACATATGAAAATCCATTAACATAATCCACCATATAAACAAACTGAAAGAAAAAAAAAAAAAAAAAACATGGTCATCTCATTAGATGCTGAAAAGGCCTTTAACAAAATGCAACACCCCTTTGTGTTTAAAGTCTTGGAGCGATCATGGATATACATAGCACATACCTAAACGTAATAAAAGCAATATACAGCAACCAGTAACCAACATCAAACTCAATGGAGAGAAACTTAAAGTGTTCCCACTAAAATCAGGGACAAAACAAGGCTTCCCATTCTCACCATATCTATTCAATATAGTACTTGAAGTTCTAGCTAGAGCAGTAAGACAAGTAAAGGAGATCAAGGGGATACAAATTAGAAGAGAAGAAGCCAAAGGATCACTATTCACAGATGATATGATAGTATACATAAGTGACCCCCAAGATTGTATGAAAGAACTCCTATGGCTGATAAACAACTTCAACAAAGTGTCTGGGTGCAAAATTAACTTAAAAGAGTCAATAGCCCTCTTTTATACAAGTGACAAAAGAGCTGAGAAAAAAATTAGGGAAACAACACCCTTCACAATAACAACAAATAATATAAAGTATATTGGTCTAACTCTAATGAATCAAGTGAAAGACCTGTATGACAAGAACTTCAAGTCTTTGAAGAAAGATATTGAAGAAGATTTTAGAAGATTGAAAGATCTCTCATGCTCATGGACTGGTAGGATTAACATAGTAAAAATGGCCGTTCTGCCTAAAGCCATCTACAGATTCAGTGCAATTCCCATCAAAATTCCAACCCAATTCTTTATAGACCTGGAAAGAGAAACCATCAATTCCATATCAAAAAATAAAATATACTGGATAAAAAAAATAATTCTGTACAATAAAGGAACTTCTGGCCATATCAATATTCCTAATTTAAAGCTATAATACAAAACAATAGTAATCAAAACTGCATGTTACTGGCATAGAAATAGGCTTGTTTGCAGTGGAATCAAATCAAAGACCCAGAAATACACCCACACACCTATGCACACCTGATTTGTGACAGCAAATCCATGCAATGAAGAATTCCTGAAGTATCTCAATAGTTATAAAATAAGTTCTTCAGAGTTGATTACTGCAGATGGTGAGAGACTTGGAAGAGCATGCAGAAAAAATGGATCTCACATTTCTCCTCAACCCTGTCTGTTCTTTCAGCTCTTTTTCTGAAAGCCTCATACTTACAAAATTTCCCATACCCATGCTTACTCCCTTATCTGTGTTTTTCCATGCCCACCCTTCTTGGCAGATAAATCATTGACTCTGAAAAATTCATCACTACACAACATTGCCCCAAAGCACAGGAGCTCTCCCTGTGCATGGTATCTTAAATCTTGATAATTTCTTAGTTAAAATTTACATCCTCTTCCACAGAGATTAGGATTTCTTTTCTATCCTGATATCACAGAGTCCCCCTCATTATATAGTGGATGGAGCCTGGCAGTGATATGTGCTGGGCATATCCTTGCTCTGATAGATTCTGACTTATGGAGAGGAGAATGCTGATTTTAGTTTATTTTTGCCATTGGATGAATTTATGCTTAGAACTGTATCTTGCATATATTGTACTGTTTACTAGGGCCTCCATTTAGAAAACTTTATTTTATGATTTCCTTGTTTTTAATTGCTGAGTAGTATTCCATTGTGTAAATATACCACAATATCTTTATCCATTCTTCCATTGATGAACATCTGGATTGTTACCAGGTTCTGGCTCTTACAAATAAAGCTGCTACAAACACGGTTGAGCAAATGTCCTTGTTGTGTACTTGAGCATCTTTTGGATATATGCCTAGGAGTCGTACAGCTGGATCTTCAGGTAGCACTATTCCTGATTTCCTGGGAAAGCACCAGATTGATTTCCAAAATTACATTCCCACTAGCAATGGAGGATGGTTCCCATTTCTCCACAACCTCTCCAACATGTGCTGTCATTTGAGTTTTTGATCGTAGCCATTCTGACAGGTGTAAGGTCATTTTGATTTGCATTTCCTGGATGAATAAGGACGGTGTGCATTTCTTTAAGTATTCCTCTGTCATTCGATATTCCTCTGTTGAGAATTTTAAATATTTTCATTGTAATTGATAGCAGGAGTAACTATGATATATGATACATGTTTCTTTGACATTAGAAGAACTGGAAATGTCTGGAACAAATTAATTTTTCTTTCTTTTGCTTTATAAAACCTTTACATTTACAGTAAAATGTTCCATCAGGGGGTGCATAGATTTATGGATTTATGCTTTTCTTCACATATACTCACCCTTCCACCTCAGTACTACAGATGCAAATGCTTCTCCGTCTACCAGACAGAGAAATTCTAATCAAATCAATGCACAATTTGACCAGAAATTCTGTCCCAGTCCATGTGCTTTTAGTCTTTTGCTCATTGTATGGTTGGTTGGTGGCCATCCAATGGGCATTGTTAAACACAAACATTTTTAGATATCATCCCAGCCTACAGATGCCTCCGTTCTGGAATTATTATTTAATTGTAATTACTTTATACTTAATAAGATATATAATATTATATATTAAAATCTGGAATCAGTGTTGTAATATGGCTCTTAACTCAAGTGTTTGTGAAGTACCCATTTAAAAAGCCTTGTTTTGTCATGTAATGAGCCCTAGACAGGGCACCATTGCCTTGTACATGTTTCAGACTCAAGCTCTAAATTCCATACCTTGAGTCTATTTTCAGAAGAAAAATGGGTATTTTTTTCTAGTTTCTCAAGGGTTGTATTGGTGAGAAGCTTAGACTGCCAATTATATTCACACATATATGTCACTCCTCAGCCAGGCAGGACATAAGGGTGGAAGTGTTGTGAGATGTTTTACTTTTTCCAAATTGGAAGTTCTATTTGTTGAAACTATAGAAGAGAAATTTTTTTGACTTGTCACTTATCACTTAAATGTTCAAATAGATGATATATGGGCCCCTGACTGTACTCTCACTCTAGGCCTGAAAATTTTAAGTAAGAACTTATTCTCAGTTGTTTTCTTTTTGTTCCCATTTTTTTTATTTTTATACTAATTAGAGGTTTTTTATTTTGTATCCCAGCTGTAGCCCCCTCCTTCATTCCCTCCCAATCCCAACCCCCTCCGTCATCTCTTCCCTGCCCCTCTCTAAGTACACTGAAAGGGGAGGTCTTCCTCCCCTTCATCTGACCCTAGCTTATCAGGTCTCACCAGGACTGGCTGCAATGTAATCCTCTGTGCCCTGGCAAGTCTGCTTCTCCCTCAGAGAGGGGGTGGTGTCAAAGAGCCCACCACTGAGTTCATGTCAAAGACAGTCCCTGTTCCCTTAATAGGAAACCTACTTGGATACTGAGCTGCCATGGGCTACATCTGAGCAGGGGTTCTAGGTTATATCCATGCATGGTCCTTGGTTGGAGGAACAGTCTCAGAAAAGACCCCTGCCTGTGCCCAGATATATTTGGTCCTTGTGGCACTCACATCCTCTCCAGATTTTACTAACTCCCCCTTCTTTCATATGATTCCCTGCACTCTGCCCAAAGTTTGGTTATGAGTCTCAGCATCTGCTTTGATGCATTGCTAGACAGAGTCTTTCAGAGACCCTCTATGGTAGGCTCCTGTCCTGTTTCTTGTTTTCTCCTACTTTCAATGTCCATCCCATTTGTCTTTCTAAGTGAGGATTGATCAGCTTACCCTGGGTCCTCTTTCATGTTTATCTTCTTTAGGTGTATAGATTTTAGTATGTTTATCCTATCTTATAGGTCTAGTACCCACTTATAAGTGAATATATACCATGTGTGTCTTTCTGATTCTGTGATACCTCATTCAGGATGATCTTTTCTAGATAGCACCATTTGCCTGCAAAGTTCATGATTTTCTTGTTTTTAATTGCTGAGTAGTATTACATTGTGTAATTGTACCACAATTTCTGTATCCATTCCTCCGCTGAGGCACATCTGGGTTGTTTCCAGGTTCTGGTTATTACAAATAAAGCTGCTACAAACACGATTGATCAAATGTCCTTGTTATGTACTTGAGCATCTTTTGGATATATGCCTAGGAGTGGTATAGCTGGGTCTTGAGGAAATGCTATTCCTAATTGTCTGAGAAAGCACCAGATTCATTTCCAAAGTGGTTGTACAAGTATACATTACCACCAGCAATGGAGGAGGGTTCCCATTTCTCCACAACCTCTCCAGCATGTGTTGTCTCTTGAGTTTTTTATCTTAGCCATTCTGGCTGGTATAAGGTGAAATTTCAGGGTCGTTTTTATTTGCATCTCCCTGATGGCTAAGGACATTAAGCATTTCTTTAAGTGTTTCTCTGCCATTCAATATTCCTCTATTGAGAGTTCTCTGTTTAGCTTAATAGCCCATGTTTTAATTGAAATTCTTGGTTTTTTGCTATTTAACTTCTTCAGTTCTTTATAAATTCTGGATATCAGCCCTCTGTAAGATATACGGTTGGTGAAGATTCTTTCCCAGTCTGTACGCTATCGTTTTGTTCTCATGACAGTGTCCTTTGCTTTACAGAAGCTTTTCAGTTTCATGAGATCCCATTTATTGATTGTAGATCTTAGAGCCTGTGTTGTTGGTGTTCTGTTCAGGAAATTGTCTCCTGTGCCAATGAGTTCTAAGCTCTTCCCCACTTATCCTTTTAATTGATTTAGTGTGTCTGGTTTTATGTTGAGGTCTTTGATCCACTTGGACTTTAGTTTTGTGCAGGTGATAAATATGGATCTGTTTGCATTTTTCTGCATGTAGACATTCAGTTGGACCAGCACCATTTGCTGAAGATGTTGTCTTTTTTCCATTGAATGATTTCGGTTTCTTTGTCAAAAATCAAGTATCCACAGATTTGTGGGTTTAATCCATAGATGCTCTGGGTGTTCTTTTTGGTTCCATTGATACACAATTCTGTTTCTATGCCAATACCATGCAGTTTTTATAACTATTGCTCTGTAGTACAGCTTGAGATCAGGGATGGAGATACCTCCAGACCACCTGTTGTTGTATAGGAACATTTTGGAAATTCTGGATTTTTTTGTTTATCCATATGAAATTGAGAATTTTTCTTTCAAGATCTGTAAAGAATTGTATTGGTGTTTTGATGGGAATTGCATTGAATCTGGTGATTTCTTTTGGCAGAATGGTCATTTTCACTGTTAATCATACCGATACATGAGCATGAGCATGGGAGATCTTTCTATCTTCTGATACCTTCTTCAATTTCTTCCTTCAGAGACTTGAAGTTTTTTTTTTTTTTTCAAACATGTTTTTCACTTGCTTAGCTTGAGTCACACTGAGGTACTCTATGTTATTAGTGGCTATAGTGAGGGGTGTTGTTTCCATAATTTCTTTCTTGGCCCTTTTGTCTTGGGTATACAGGAAGGCTTCTGATATTTTTTTAAATTTTTTTTATTAATTACACTTTATTCATTTTGTATCCCCCCATAAGCCCCTCCCTCCTCCCCTCTCGATCCCAGCCTCCCTCCCCTTTCTGCATGCATGCCCCTCCCCAAGTCCACTCATAGGGGAGGTTCTCCTCTTCTTTCTGATCTTAGTCTATCAGTTCTCATCAAAAGTGGCTGCATTGTCCTCTACTGTGGCCTGGTAAGGCTGCTCCCCCCTCAGGGGGAAGTGATCAAAGAGCAGGCCAATCAGATTATGTCAGAGGCAGTCCCTCTTCCCATTACTATGGAACCCACTTGGACACTGAACTGCCATGGGCTACACCTCTGCAGGGGTTCTAGGTCATCTCCACGAATAGTCCTTGGTTGGAGTATGAGTCTCTGGGAAGTTCCCTGTGTTCAAATTATCTTGTTCTGTTGCTCTCCTTGTGGAGTTTCCATCCCCTCCAGATCTTACTATTTCCCACTTCTTACATAGAATTCCATTCACTCTGCCCATCAGTTGGCCATCAGGCTCAGCAGAAAATAGGAAACAACCTCGGAACCTGCTACAGAGGGCCTCTGAAAGCCAGAAGAAAACAGGAAACAACCTTGAAACCTGCCACAGAGGGCCTCTGAAAGCTTCTGCAGTATAGACTGTCAAAGCAGAGGCTTCTGATATTTTTGAGTTAATTTTGTATCCAGCCACTTTGCTGAAGGTGTTTATCAGCTGAAGGAGTTCTCTGGTTGAATGTTTGGGGTCACTTGTGTATACTATCATATCGTCTGCTAACAGTTAAACTTTGACCTCTTCCTTTCTTTCTAATTTGTATCCCCTCGATCTCCTTTAGTTGTCTATTGCTCTAGCTAGGACTTCAAGTGCAATGTTGAAGAGATATAGAGAGAATGGGCAGCCTTGTCTTGTCCCTAATTTCAGTGGGATCGATTTAAGTTTCTCTCCATTGAATTTGATGATGGCTATAGGCTTGCTGTACATTGTCTTTACTGTGTTTAAGTATGTGCCTTGTATCCCTGATCTCTCCAAGACTTTAAACATGAATGGGTGTTGTCAAATGCTTTTTCAGCATCTAAGGAGATGATCATGTGGTTTTTCTCCTTCAGTTTGTTTATGTGGTGGATAACATTGATGGATTTCTATATATATATATTGAACCACCCTTGTATGCCTGGGATGAAGCCTACTTGGTCATGGTGGATGATATCTTTGATGTGTTCTTGGATTCTGTTTGCCAGTATTTTATTGACTATTTTGCATCAATGTTCGTAAGAGAGATAGGTCTGAAGTTCTCTTTTTTGTTGGGTCTTTGTGTGGTTTAGGTATCAAGGTGATTATGGCTTCATAGAATGAGTTTGGTAACATTCCTTCTGTTTCTATTTTGTGGAATAATTTGAGCAGAATTGGAGTTAGCTCTTCTCTGAAGGTCTGGTAGAATTCTGCTCTGAAGCCATGTGGATCTGGGCTTTTCTTGGAAGGGAGACTTTTGATGGTTGCTTCAATTTTCTTGGGGGATATAGGGCTATTCAGTCTTTCTACCTGATCTTGACTTAATTTTGGTAGTTGGAATCTATCAAGAAAGTTGTCCATTTCATGCAGATTTTCAAATTTTGTGGCATATAAGCTTTTGTAGTATGACCTAATGATTGTTTGGATTTCCTCAGTGTCTGTAGCTATGTCCCCCTTTTCATTTCTGATTTTGCTTATTCTAATAGTTTCTCTCTGCTTTTTAGTTACTTTGGCTAAGGGTTTGTCTATCTTATTGATTTTCTCAAAGAACCAGCTCTTGATTTTATTGATTCTTTGAATTGTTTTGTTTGTTTCTAATTGATTGTTTTAAGCCCGGAGCTTGAATATTTCCAGCAGTCTACTCCTCTTGGGTGTGTCTGCTTCATTTTTTTCCCTAGGGCTTTCAGGTGAGCTGTTAAGTTGCTCGTATGTGATGTTTCAAATTTCTTCTTGAAGGCACTTAGTGCTTTTAGCTTTCCTCTTAGCACTTCTTTCACTGTGTCCCATAAGTTGGGGTATGTTGTGCTTTCATTTCCATTGAATTCTAAGAAGTCTGTAATTTCTTTCTCATTTCTTCCCTAACCCAGTTGTCATTGGGTAGTAAGTTTTTCAGTTTCCATTTCTGTGGGGGCTTTTCTTTTTCTGTTGTTGTTGAGGTCCAGCTTTAGACCGTGGTGGTCAGTTAGGATACAAGGGATTATTTCAATCTTCTTGTACCTGCTGAGGCTTGCTTTGTGACCAACTATATGGTCTATTTTGGAGAAGGTTCCATGAGGTGCTGAAAAGAAGGTATATTCTTTTGAATTTGGGTGAAAAGTTCTGTAGACATCTATTAGGTCCATTTGATTTGGGGCCTCCATAAGTGCTTTTATTTCCCTATTTGTCCTCTGTCTAGATGATCTGTCCCTTGGTGAGAGTGGAGTGTTGAAGTCTCCCACTATTAATGTGTTGGGATCCATGTTTAATTTAAGTTTTAATAATGTTTCATTTATAATTGTAGGTAGTCTTGTATTTGGAGCATAGATGTTCAGAATTGTGATGTCCTCCTGTTGGAATTTTCCTTTGATGAGAATGAAGTGCCCCTCCTCATCCTGTTTGACCAATTTTGGTTGAAACTCTATTTTATTAGATATTAGGATAGCTACCCCAGCTTGTTTTCTAGTTCCATTTGCTTGAAAAATAATTTTCCACCCTTTTACTCTGAGTTAGTATTTATCTTTGTTGCATAGGTGTGTTTCTTGGATGCAGCACAATGTTGAATCCTGTTTCTGCAACCATTCTGTTCGTCTGTGTCTTTTTATTGGAGAATTGATGTTACTATATAATAGTGGTCAATGAATATTAGTCCCTTTCATTGTGGAGTTGGTGGTCTTACTGTGATTGATTGCTTGTTTTCTTTTAACTTTTGTTGGGGAATTATCTGTATGCTATGTTTTCTTGACTATAGTTGTTTTCATTGGTTTGGAGTTTTCCTTCTAGTATATTCTATAGGGCTGGTTTGCTGTGAAGATATTGCTTAAGTTTAGTTTTGTCATGAAATATTTTGTTTTCTCGATCTATGTTGATTGAAACCTTTGCTGGGTATAGTAGTCTGGGTTGGCATCTGTGGTCCTTTTAAGTCTGCATGACCTCTGCTCAGGCCCTTCTGGCTTTCATAGTTTCTGGTGAGAAGTCTGGTGTGATTCTGATAGGTCTACTTTTGTATGTTACTTGGCCTTTTTCTCATGCTGCTTTTAATATATTTTCTTTGTTCTGTAGATTTAGTGTTTTGACTATGATGTGATATGACGATTTTCTTTTCTGGTCTAGTCGGGTATTCTGTAGGCTCTTGTGTATTTATGGACATCTCTTTCTTAAAGTTCGGAAAATTTTCTTCTATGATTTTCTTGAAGATACTTTCTGGACCTTGGAGACTGGAGTCTTCTTTTTCATCAGTTCCTATTATTTTTAGATTTTTGCCTTTTCATGGAGTCTTTGATTTCTTGGATGTTTTGTGTTTGGGACTTTTCCAATTTTACTTTTTCTTTGAGAGAAGTACCAATTTCTGCAAGTGTATCTTCAGCACCAGAGATTCTCTCCTCCATCTCTTGTATTCTGTTGGTGATGCTTACCTTTGTGGTTCCTGATCTTTTTTCTAAGTTCTCCAGCTCCAGGTTTTTCTCTGTTTGTGTTTTCTTTATTGATTCTAATTCTGTTTTTATGCCTTGCATTATTTTCTTCATCTGTTTGAATGTGGATTCCCATCTTTCTCTGATGATCTCAATTTTTTTGTTCGTGTCCTCTGTATATACCACTAATTGTGCCTGTATTTTGCCTTTATTTGTTTGGCTATATTTGTCTGTGTTTCTTTGAGAGCTTTGTTCATTTCCTCTTTATTTGCTCCCATTTGTGTGGCAATTTCTTTGAGAGATTTGTTTGTTTCCTCCTTATGTGCCTCTAATAATTGGGTAAGTATAACTTTAAAGTCATTTTCCTGTGTTTCTGATGAACTGGAGTATCTATTGATTTGGGGGGTTGCTTGTGAAGCCATGATGTACTGATTTATGTTGGATGTGTTCTTTCTCTGATCTCTGGTCATGTCCTTAACCGTAACCTTCACTGTTTGTTCCTGGATTCTGCAGTTCAGACTAGTACTGTCTTTCTCTGGTGTCTGGAGAAATCTTCAGGAAGATGAGAGAGGTCCAGTGGTTTCAGCATGTGTGTTGGTGTTTTAGCTGTACTTGTGGGAGGAAAGTACTCTGGCAAAGAAGGACAAATTCTGGCAAGAGCGTGTGTGTGTGTGTGTGTGTGTGTGTGTGTGTGTGTGTGTGCGCACACGCACGTAAGTGTGTGTGTAAGTGTGCCTTGAGGGACATGGTGTTAGAGAATGTAGAAGCCTTAAGTGTGTGGGAGGGATGATGCCTTGTAGACACCGAGGGGTTTGTAGGTGCTGAAGGTGTTGCAGGCACTGGTGATAATTGTGGGTGCAATTTGCTTATGCAAATTCCCTGAATACCTCAGTGGCCTACAGGCTACTGGTATTTGGCTCTGTCTGAGCTCCAGACGTTATTTGCCTGAACTCCACTGGTGGAGAGCAAGAACTTCAATGTCCCAAGAATCCCTCTGTTTCCCACAGTGGATTATGGGTGGGGGAAATCTGATGACTGGCTGATAGCTTAGAAGGACCTTGGATCTGGGGCTCTGCAAGCACTTGAGGGCACACTCACTCTCTAGCAGGTCAAATCGCCAAGCACCAGGATACCCCAGCTCTCTACTCTCAGGTTTGGACCTGCTGAGTCAAAAGTGGGAAGATGAGCTCCGCCAAGTCAGTGGTGCTTCAACCTTTGAACCTAGAGTCCAGCTACAGCCAAGGAACTGGGAGGCCGGTCCAGGTGCCTGCTGGGAAGTCCTGGGAGGCCACAACAGTGGTCCACAGACCTAGGTGGCCCGGCGCCTAGTGTACCTGGTTTGTTTGGTGGTTCTGCTGAATTTTGATGGTTATACAGCCAGCTGTCTGCCACTGAGGGACTGGGAGGCCCAAACAGTCACTGGCTGGGAGGCCCTGCAGAGATGATGCAGCTGCTCACAGACCCAGGACTGAGAAGGATGGTACCATGGATCAGAAGGCAGGTACAGCTGGCAGCCGCGGCTGAGGAGCTAGGAGCCCCTCCTCTGCTGTCTCAGTCCCCAGACAGTGAGTTCTGTGTTAAGAATTTCTGGCACTGTGGGCAACCTCTGCCAAGGAGGAAGGCCTGAAAAAGGGAAATGCAAGAGGTTCAAAAATTTGCTTCTCTCCATCCCAGAGAAGTCCGCAGATGACCTGAATTTAAAGGTCTCAACTCATGTGATGTCCCCTCTTGTTCAGGAGGTCTCAATGTCGATTTTCTGGCTTTAGCTGCCCCTTCACTCACCAATTTCAGAGTTTCAGATCCTCTGCTTCTCAGATATTGTGCATGCTGGTTACTGCCATCTTGGATCCCCCTCAAAGCAAGTTTTTTATGTCAAGGTTTTTCTAAGGAACAGGTGTCTGTCTTGTCTTACATAGCTAACCATTTATTCTTTGTTTCTACATTCATATGGTCTTTCTTATTATGGTGTATACCTGAGCCTTATCCTTGGACTAAACCTAGAATAAGTGTATCTCTTTGATTATTAATTTCTTTCAATCTTGTTTTTTCTTCTTAGTATAATTCAAGTGCTTCATATATCTCCACATGTCCACAAAGCTCCTAGCAGTTTTTGCTATGCTGCAAGAGGGTTTTTAAATTACTTGAATCAAGTCATAAATTTTTTAAATCATCATCAGAAGTTATGAAATCATTAATTCATTTAAACAACACTATGAAGGTACATCTTCAAAATAATCTGCAGGAAATCTGCCCAACAGAGTAAGGCAATAAGCAGTGAGGGTCTCTGCCAAGCCATATATTTGAGACAAGCATGGAAAGGCAGTATAGCAAAAATAAGCAGTCTTGAGGCAAAATCCTGGGGGCCTTGCCTACACCAGGGATATACACACTCATCAGCCTTGTAAAAACAAGTGGGGCTTCCTCCAGGAAGCTCACTTGCTTGCTTCTGCCAATCCAGCATGCAACTGCTCGCAGCAGTTATTGTGATATGCCTATATTAGGAATGTCTTGAATTGAATTTAGCCACTAGATAATAATGATGTGTTTTCTCATCGTAGAAATTCTATAAAATATTGGGCTATGTTATATTAAGCTTTCCAGAACTTGTATGTGTTGGATCTGGACAGCTGTAATCTCAGTGAAAAGGCCATTTGGCTTTCCTGTGATTCGATGTCTCCATGTCCTAGAGTGCCTCTGAATGCTTTTAAGCTCCAAAGCTTGTCATAAGTTTGCTATCACCCATCTTTTAAGTAGATAGAAGAAATTCCCTCTCTTCTTTGTAGAGGATATCAATGCATAAATAAATGCAGAACTTAAATCAAAATTAGGAAATACAATAGCACAAAAAGTCACATAGTTGAAGATTTCTGCATCACACAAACATACAACTGATGTATATGTAGTTTATAAATATCTATTCATATAGTGTGTATTTGTCTAAATGCCTACACATCAGTGTGTGTGTGTGTGTGTGTGTGTGCACTAAAATAATACCCAAGAGGAATTGACTATATTCTAGAGAATGCAATGAATGTTAATTAAAGGTCTAATTTTTAAATTTATTTTTAAATTGTGTATATGTATGTGTGTATCTGAGCCAGGTCTTCTGGAGTTACAGTTATAATCAGTTGTGAGCTTCCAGATGTGGGTGCTGGGAACTGAACTCTAGTCGTCTGCAAAAGCAGTATGGCTCTTAACCGCTGAGCCATCTGTCTACCCCAATGTTAATTTTTTAGTGATTATGCTGACATCTGTTTGTTATCATGAAGAAATGTGGTCAGGCAGAAGTGTGGCTACATTTTTCCAACCTTGAAAGGGGAATAAATACAAAAAGCAAAATATTCACATCTAATTTTTTTTTTAATTCTGGAATCCACTCTATGACCGTTATAGACAGTGATGTCTTACAAAATTAGTATTTGTTAATTCCAACTCTACGGAGGAAGAGGCAGGTAGATCTCTGAGTATGAAGCCAGTCTGGTCTAAAGAGTGAGTTTCACAACAACCAGAGTTACACAATGAAACCCTGTCTCACTCAAAAAACAAACAAAAAGTACAGTAAAAGTTAACATCAGTACTTTAAAAAAAATGAGCCCTTCCTTTGGAATATACAACTGGAACACTAATACAAATACAAGTGTCTGTATCATGTTTAACATGTTATTCTATTCTGGCTTATTTTCTGTTGCTGTTATAAACACCATGACCAAAAGCAGCCTTCAGTAGGAAAAGGTTTATTTAATTTTAACACTCTTAGGTCATAATTCATTACCAAGAGGGGTCATGGCAGGAACTGAAGCAAAGACCATAAAGGAATGCTGCTTCCTGGCTTGTCTTTCCATAGCCCATTCACAACCTTTTTTATTTGGATCAGACCAGCCTGTCCAGGGATAATGCCCCTCACAATGGCATTTCTACCAAGATTATTGATCAAAGTAATGCCCACAGACATGTCAGTCTGATGAAAGCAATCCCACAATTAAGGTTCCTTTTTTCCAGATAATGTCAAGTAGGCAACCTTGATTAGCCGTGACAGGAAATGTTCAGAGTTTAATAGGAAGGTAAATATGAGTCTCCTTAGAATGCTCTAGGTGTTACACAATCATGTGGGAAATGGAAGAAAAGAAAGAGATATGAGTAGCTTTGGCCTTAGTGCTTGTCTGGTACCCAGAGATAACCAGTGAGAACTTATAGGGTGACCAGAATTACCAAACAACCATATAACTTGTTTTGCCATGGTCTCACACACTCTGGAATAATGTGGCTTTTGGCCTCATTCGGCAAGTGTTCCTTCAATTTTGGAGATGGTTCATTACTTCACACACTTTCTCAGCTACCTCATCTGAAATCCCTGAACTTGTGTGCAACGAATCTCACCAATGATGTGGTTGAAAATCTGTGCTCTGCTCTGAAATGCTCAACAAGCAACATGAAATCAATGCATTGTCCACACTCAGGAGTTTCATGATATTTTAAAACCCCTTTTAAGGCTTAACTTCGAAAATTTTGCTCTGCATTAGCACATTTTATAAAATGAGTCCCATTTTGACAATTTCTTTTTCTCTTTGTCAAAACATGTTTGCGTGCATGCATGTATGCAGGAGACTGTATGCAGATGCCTTAAAAGGCAAGGTGTCAGATCTTCTGGAGCTAGAGTTATGTGCAGTTGTGAGCTACCTGATGTGGGTGCCTGGAACTGAATTCTATCCCTCTGTTGGAGCAGCAAGTGATCATAACTGCTGACCAGCTCTCTCGTTATGACACTTTCACCCATGTCTACAGTGTACTTTGACTGCATTCATTTACGTACTGGTTGCTTCACAATCCCTTCTAACATTTTCTCCTTGTATTTTGATAACTTCTTTTTTTGTTTGTTTGTTTTCTGGTGGTGTGAATACCAACATAATAGTATATCTGGATTCTATTACATTCATTTACTTAGCATGTGTGGCACGACCCCCATAGATGTCAAAGGTCAACTTGCAGAGACACTTTGTAAAAAGCTATTAGCACAGAAACAATCCATAAATAAAACTTCCACAAAGTCTTTGACGCGAGGCTGGAAAGAAAATTAGGATGTAGCCATGCAACTGGGCTAGGAAATGGCATGAAAATAAGTTGAAGTTGGCAGGATACTGATGATCTGTTGTTTTTAAGTGACATGCTAGCTCAGATGTGAGTTTATCGCCATTGGCTTTTATGGTGTGCTAGCTTATGCTAAGCAATATGCATTTTGGTCTTTTCCTCTAGCTGTGTAGAGGAATGACAAACCTTTGTAACTTCATGAGTGCCTAGTGGTGGTAGCAGAACCATTTTCTCTGGCGTTTGAAGTGTTGTCTTGATTCCCAACATGAGGCTTCCACACTCTTGTCATTTCCCAGGTGGTAGGATCAACTTTAATTCTAAGGAGGTGATTGTTGGTAGTATACTGCACAGTGGTCATTCCCCGGAAGAACCAAGTCAGGACTATGTTCTCATGCCCCGCCCTCAGTGATAAGTTCAGTTTGGACTTAGCCAGTCACACTTACATGATAAAGCCTCTATTAAAATGATGTCAAAATGGTCAGAGTTTTAGCCTGCTTAGTATTAACTGTCATAAGAATTTCAGTGAACCAAAACGAAACAGAGTATCCCAGATGGAGAAGCATCATCAGCATCTCAGAAGTGCTTGGGCATTTCTAGATCATACAAGGAAATAAAAATCAGCCACACTGTTAGGATGGAATCCCACAGACTCAGATGTAGCTCAGTTGATAGAATGCTTACTTAGCAAACTCAGAGCTCTGAGTTTGATTCTCCATCACAGCCTTTAAAAAAAAAAAAAAAAAAAAAAGGATGGTGTTGTAACTAAAGGCCTATAATCTCAACACTGGGAGACAGAGCTAAGAAGGTTGGAAGTTCAAGGTTAACCTCAGCTATGCAATGAGTCTGAAGCCAAACTGGTTTACATGAGACCCTGTCTCAAAAAAAAAGAAAGGTGCTCAATGAATGGCTGCTGAGGAAAGGAGAACCATTCTTCTCCAAGGACAAATTCTGACACAAGTTATCCAATCCACTAGACGCATGTACATACAAGCATACATATACACGTGTGCATGCATACATACACACATATATATATGTAACAATAATAATTGAAAAAGAGATTATTAGTTTGGAAGGGGAAACTGGGAGGAACTGGAGGGAGGGGTGGATACAATGCTCATATTGAAGTTCTAAAATTAAAATCAACAAAGAGTCGAAACAAACGGGTTGGTGAGTAAGTATGCTTGCATGCTTGCTTTCCCAGGTTGTGTGGTTGCCGTTTCACTTCAGAACACTGTGAGGAGATCTCTGCTGTCCTACTTGCAATAAAATCTAAAGACCCTGAAACTGGGCAACAATAACGTACAAGACACTGGAGAGTTGAGCAGTTGTGTGAAGCTCTGAGGCATCCAAATTTTAAATTTCAGTGTCTTGGGTGAGTCTCTGCTAACTCTCCTGGTGGGAACTTTCTCATCCCAACTTGATGAGAAAAAGCTAGAGGGTTCATAGGATTAAGAATTCCACCTAGCATAGGTGCATGAATTTTGAGAAAATGGTAATGCATAGGTCTTGTGCAGGCAACAACAATTGCTGTGAGTGTGAGTGAAATGTTCCTGTCATGTCATCCTCTCCACAATTATCTGGTTCTTTCAGTCTTTCTGCCTGCTCTTCTGTGTGTTCCCCCATACCTTAGGGAGGGTATAATGACTCATTTGCAGCTGAGTACTCTGTAGTCACTCTCTGAACGTTGACCAGCTATGAGTGTCCATATTAACCAATCCAGTGTAAAAAGGGCTTTTTTAAAATAAGGCTTGAGAGAGCTAAATTAATGCATAAGAATAATGCTATGCATTTAAAACAATGGTTGTCAACTTGTTGGTCACAACCCCTTTGGATTTGAGATCAGGATTTGCTCAGAGTTGTTACTGTGGACATTTGGGGATGTTTAGGTTTTTGCTCAGAAGCCTGAAACTGATATCAAACAACAAGAGTCTTTTTCTGGCATTTTCTCTGTCACAGGTTAGACATTTGTGAGTTCATCACCAATCTTTGTGAAAACCTGGCCTCAGCTCTCACCACCTGAAAAACACTAAATCTGGGCTGGATAAGCTTGGACCACGCTAGGGTGGAGGTGAGCCTTTGAATCACAAACACTGTAAACTTAAGTTGCACTGTAAACTTAAGTACACACTGCCTCCAAAGGTCAGGAATGGCTTCAAAGCAAGCTCTTCCTTAGGAGTTTGCTCAAGCTCAGCTCCAGTGACACAGAGTTGGAGAGTTCTGTTGTAAGGGACCATCATTACACTGTAGGACATTGAGGACCATCCTTGATTTCTGTACATTTATGAGTACCATCTTCTGGTGGTGATTACTCCAAATATCACCAGACATTTTTTTTAATTTTATTTTTCTTATTAGTTACATTTTGTTAACTCTGTGTCCAAGCTGTATCCTGCTCCCTCATTCCCTCCCCAACCCCACACTCCCTCCCTGGTCTCCTCCCTGCCCCTTTCCAAGTCCACTGATAGGGGAGGACCTCCTCCCCTTTCATTTGACCCTGTTTTATCAGGTATCTTCAGGGCTGGCTGCAAAGTCTTCCTCTGTGACATTTTTTTTAACTTGGCTTATTTTTAAAAGTTGTCATTCAGCTCAAAAAAAAAAAAATGAGATCACAAATGTATAGAAAATGAGTGGACTTGGAAGTATAGCAAGCAAAAAGAAACCACATGTTTTCTCTCATGGACCCTGTCTAAAATTTACACACACACACACACACACACACACACACACACACACACACACACACTATATGTAAATATCTAATAACATTTAGAAAAAAAACAAAAGGGGTAATAAGATAACTGCTTCTAAATATGAGTTCACTTGTATAGTATACTTTGTATAAGTCATTGAATGGTCTCACAGGTATAACACAATTTCTTTTTTTTTAATTTTTTATTAATTACACTTTATTCATTTTGTATCCCCCCATAAGCCCCTCCCTCCTCCCCTCCGAATCCCAGCCTCCCTCCCATTTCTGCATGCATGCCACTCCCCAAGTCCACTCATAGGGGAGGTTCTCCTCTTCTTTCTGATCTTAGTCTATCAGTTCTCATCAAAAGTGGCTGCATTGTCCTCTACTGTGGCCTGGTAAGGCTGCTCCACCCTCAGGGGGAAGTGATCAAAGAGCAGGCCAATCAGATTATGTCAGAGGCAGTCCCTCTTCCCATTACTATGGAACCCACTTGGACACTGAACTGCCATGGGCTACACCTGTGCAGGGGTTCCAGGTCATCTCCACGAATAGTCCTTGGTTGGAGTATGAGTCTCTGGGAAGTTCCCTGTGTTCAAATTTTCTTGTTCTGTTGCTCTGCTTGTGGAGTTCCCGTCCCCTCCAGCTCTTACTATTTCCCACTTATTACATAGAATTGCATTCACTTTGCCCATCAGTTGGCCATCAGGCTCAGCATCTGCTTTGACAGTCTATACTGCAGAAGCTTTCAGAGGCCCTCTGTGGCAGGTTTCAAGGTTGTTTCCTGTTTTCTTTTAGCTTTCAGAGGCCCTCTGTAGCAGGTTCCCAGGTTGTTTCCTATTTTCTTTTTCTTCTGATGTCCATCTTCTTTGCCTTTCAGGATGGGGATTGAACATTTTACTTAGGGTCCTCTCTTTTGCTTAGTATGTTTAGATGTACAGATTTTAGTGGGTTTATTCTATATTGTATGTTTATATGAGTGAGTATATACCATGCGTGTCTTTTTGCTTCTGGGAAAACTCACTCAGGATGATCCTTTCCAGGTCCCACCATTTACCTGCAAATTTCATGATTTCCTTATTTTTCATTGCTGAGTAATACTCCATTGTATAGATGAACCACAGTTTCTGCATCCATTCTTCAGTTGAGGGGCATCTAGGCTGTTTCCAGCTTCTGGCTATTACAAATAAAGCTGCTACAAACATGGTTGAGCAAATGTCCTTTTTGTGTACTTGCACCTCTTTGGGGTATATGCCTAGGAGTGGTATGGCTGGATCTTGAGGAAGCGCTATTCCTCCTTGTCTGAGAAAGCGCCAGATTGATTTCCAGAGTGGTTGTACCAGTTTACATTCCCACCAGCAGTGGAGAAGGGATCCCCTTTCTCCACAACCTCTCCAGCATGTGTTGTCCCTTGAGTTTTTCATCTTGGCCATTCTGATGGGTGTAAGGTGAAATCTCAGGGTTGTTTTGATTTGCATTTCCCTAATGGCTAATGAGGTTGAGCATTTCTTTAAGTGCTTCTCTGCCATTTGATATTCCTCTACAGAGAATTCTCTCTTTAGCTCTGTTCCCCATTTTTTAAGTGGATTACTTGGTTTATTGCTTTTCAGCTTGTTTAGATCTTTATATATATTGGATATGAGTCCTCTGTGAGATAAAGGGTTGGTGATGATTCTTTCCCAATCTGTAGGCTGTTGTTTTGTTCTGACGACAGTGTCCTTTGCTTTTCAATCTCATGAGGTCCCATTTATTGATTGTTGCTCTTAGAGCCTGTGCTGTTGGTGTTCTGTTCAGGAAGTTTTCTCCTGTACCAATGAGTTCTAGGGTATTCCCCACTTTTTTTTCTAGCCGATTTAATGTGTCTGCTTTTATGTTGAGGTCTTTGATACACTTGGACTTCAGTTTTGTGCAGGGTAATGAGTATGGATCTATTTTCATTTTTCTACATGTAGACATCCAGTTGGACCAGCACCATTTGTTGAAGATGCTATCTTTTTTCCATTGTATGGTTTTGGCATCTTTGTCAAAAATCAGGTGTCTGTAAGTGTGTGGGTTTATTTCTGGGTCTTCTGTTCGATTCCATTGATCCACTATTCTGTTTCTATGCCAGTACCATGCAGTTTTTATAACTGTTGCTCTATAGTACAGCTTGAGATCAGGGATGGAGATACCTCCAGAAGATCTTTTATTGTAGAGGATTCTTTTAGCAATTCTCGGTTTCTTGTTATTCCATACGAAGTTGAGAATTTTTCTTTCCAGGTCTGTAAAGAATTGTGTTGGCAATTTGATGGGAATTGCATTCAATCTGTAGATTGCTTTTGGTAAGATGGCCATTTTTACTATGTTAATCCTGCCAAACCATGAGCATGGGAGATCTTTCCATCTTCTCATATCTTCCTCTAATTCTTTCTTCAGAGACTTGACATTTTTTTCATACAAGTCTTTGACTTGCTTGGTTAGGATTACACCAAGGCACTTTATGTCATTTGTGGCTATTGTGAAGGGTGTTGTTTCTCTAATTTCTTTCTCAGCCCTTTTGTCTTTTGTATACAGGAGTGCTACTGATTTTTTTGAGTTAATTTTGTATCCGGCCACTTTGCTGAAGGTGTTTATCAGCGGTAGGAATTCCCTGGTAGAGTTTTTGGGGTCACTCATGTATACTATCATATCATCTGCAAATAGTGATAATTTGACTTCTTCCTTTCCCATCTGTATCCCCTTGATCTCCTTCAACTGTCTTATTGCTCTAGCAAGGACTTCCAGCACTATGTTGAAGAGATATGGAGAGAGTGGGCAGCATTGTCTTGTCCCTGATTTCAGTGGGATTGCTTTAAGTTTCTCTCCATTCAGTTTGATGTGGGCTATAGGCTTGCTGTATATCACCTTTACTATGTTTAGATATGTGCCTTGTATCCCTGATCTCTCCAGTGCTTTAAACATGAATGGATGTTGGATTTTGTCAAATGCTTTTTCAGCATCTAGGGAGATTATCATGTGGTTTTTTTTCTTTCAGTTTGTTAATATGGTGGATCACATTGATGGATTTCCATATACTCAACCATCCCTGCATACCTGGGATGAAGCCTACTTGGTCATAGTGGATAATATCTTTGATGTGTTCTTGGATTCGGTTTGCAAGTATTTTGTTAAGTATTTTTGCATCAATGTTCATAAGGGAGATTGGCCTGAAATTCTCTTTCTTTGTTGAGTCTTTGTGAGGTTTACGTACCAAGGTGATTGTGGCTTCATAGAATGAGTTTGGTAATGTTCCTTCTGTTTCTATTTTGTAGAATAGTTTGAAGAGAATTGGAGTTAGCTCTTCTTTGAAGCTCTGGTAGAATTCTGTGCTGAAGCCATCTGGTCCTGGGCTTTTTTTGGATGGGAGACTTTTGATGACTGCTTCTATTTCTTTGGGGGATATAGGACTATTTAATTGATTTACCTGGTCCTGATTCAGCTTTGGTAAGTCAAATCGATCAAGAAAATTGTCCATTTCATTTAGGTTTTTAAATTTTGTTGAGTATAGACTTTTGAAGTAAGCCCTAATGATTGTTTGGATTTCCTCAGTATCTGTAGTTATGTCCCCCTTTTCATTTCTGATTTTGTTGATTTGGGTGGTGTCTCTCTGCCTTTTAGTTAGCTTGGCTAAGGGTTTGTCGATCTTGTTGATTTTCTCAAAGGACCAGCTCTTGGTTTCATTGATTCTTTGAATTGTTTTGTTTCTAATTGATTGATTTCAGCCCTGAGTTTGATTATTTCCAGCCGTCTACTCCTTTTTGGTGTGTCTGCTTCTTCTTTTTCTAGGGTTTTTAAGTGGGCCATTAAGTTGCTTGAATGAGCTGTCTCGAATTTCTTCTTGAAGGCACTTAGTGCTATGAACTTTCCTCTTAGCACTGCTTTCATTGTGTCCCACAAGTTTGGTTATGTTGTGTCTTCATTTTCATTGAGTTCTAGAAAGGCTTTAATTTCTTTATTTCTTCCCTGACCCAGCTGTCATTTAGTAACAAGTTGTTCAGTTTCCATGTGTGTGTAGGCTTTTTGCTATTTCTGTTGTTGTTGAAGTCCAGCTTTATTCCATGGTGATCAGACAGGATACAAGGGAGTATTTCAGTCTTCTTGTATCTGTTGAGGCTTGCTTTGTGACCAACTATATGGTCTATTGTGGAGAAGGTTCCATGAGGTGCTGAGAAGAAGGTAAATTCTTTTGTGTTTGGGTGTAAAGTTCTGTAAATCTCTGTGAGGTACATTTGATTCATGACCTCTGTCAGAAATATTGTTTCTTTGTTTAATTTCTGTTTTGTTGACCTGTCCTTTGTTGAGAGTGGGGTGTTGAAGTCTCCCACTATTAATGTGTGGGGATCTATATGTGGTTTAAATTTTATCAATGTTTCTTTTACAAATGTGGGTGCTCTTGTATTTGGGGCATAGATGTTCAGGATTGTGATGTCTTCCTGGTGGAATTTTCCCTTGATGAGTATGAAGTGTCCTTCCTCATCTCTTTTTATTAATTTTGGTTGAAAGTCTATTTTATCAGATATTAGAATGGTTACTCCTGCTTGTTTCTTGGGTCCATTTGCTTGGAAAGTCGTCTTCCAACCTTTTACCCTCAGGTAATGTCTATCTTTGTGTCTTAGGTGTGTTTCTTGTATGCAACAGATTGCTGGGTTTTGTTTACGTATCCATTCTGTTAATCTGTGTCTTTTTACTGGAGAGTTGAGTCCATTGATGTTGAGAGAGATTAATGACCAGTGGCTGTTAGATCCTTTGATTTTGATGTTGGCTGTGTTCATAAGGTTGTGTGCTTGGTTGCTTTTTGTTTTGCTGTAGTAAGGTTAATTATTTCCTGTGTTTTCTTGACAGAAGCTAATTTTCTTGGGTTGTATTTTCCCTTGCAGTGTCTTCTGTAATGCTAGATTTGTGTGTAGGTATTGTTGAAATTTGTTTTTGTCATTGAATATCTTGTTTTCTCCGTCTATGAGGACTGAGAATTTTGCAGGGTATAGTAGCCTGGGTTGACATCTGTGTTTTCTTAGGGTCTGCATGATATCTGTCCAGGCCCTTCTGGCTTTCATAGTTTCTGTTGAAAAGTCAGGTGTGATTCTAATGGGTTTGCCGTTATATGTTACTTGGCCTTTTTCCCTTGCAGCTTTTAGTATTTTTTCTTTGTTCTGTATACTTACTGTTTTGATTATTATGTGGCGGGAGGATTTTCTTTTCTGGTCAAATTTATTGGGTGTTCTGTAGGCCTAATGTATCCTTATTGGCTTCTCCTTTAACTTGGGGAAATTTTCTTCAATGTTTTTGTTGAAAATATTTTCTGGGCCTTGGAGAAGGGAGTCTTCTTTTTCTTCTATTCCTATTATTCTTAGGTTTTGTCTTTTCATATTGTCTTGGATTTCTTGGACAGTCTGTGTCAGGGATTTTTTGGATTTAACATTTTCTTTGACAGATACATCGATTTCTTCCATTGTATCTTCTACACCTGAGATTCTTTCTTCCATTTCTTGTATTCTGTTGGTTATGCTTACCTCTGTAGTTCCTGTTTTCTTCCCTAAATTCTTCCTCTCCATGATTTCCTCCATTTGTGTTTTCTTTAATTTTTCTAGTTCTATCTTCAGGTCTTGAGTTGTTTTGTTTACTTCCTTCACCTGTCTGCTTGTATTTTCCTCTTTTTCTTTTAGTTCCTTCAACTCTGTCTCTTTTATTTCTTTCAGTGATTTAATTATTTCTTCTCTGAAGGCCACAAGCTGTTTGGCTGCATCTTCCCGTATTTCTTCATGGATGGCCATAATCTGCTTGTCTTTATCTTCCTCCATTTCTTTACGGATAGCCATGATCTGTTTGGTTTTATCTTCCTCTAATTCTTTACGTATTTTATTTGTTTCCTCTATTATCCTCTTCATCAACATAGATGTAAGGTCATCTTCTTGATTTTCTATTATGCTGGGTTGTCGAGGGCTGTTCGCCCCTGGATGGCTGGGTTCTGGAGATGCCATATTGCTCTGTCTTTTGTTGGTTGAGCCTTTACGCTGACCTCTACCCATTGGGCTGATTTAGGTGTTGGCTGTTAGTTTCTGTGCTTCCTGGAGTCCTGAGGTAGGGAGTATCCCCTTGGCCGGAAGATGATTTTTCCTGAAGGAGTCCTCTGCTTTTTGGTTATGGTCACTGTATGGCCAGTGTTTCTCAGGAGTTACCACTGCTCACCTCAGGTTTATAGCCCTGAGTAGTAGCTGTGGTCTATGTTAAGCAGGGGGGGATCTCCTCTTACCCATAGAATTTCTCAGGACAGCTGCCCCACTGCTGGGTTTCTTGTTATAAATTTAGTGTGCTGCTGCTCACTAAATTTCCATGTACAGTCCTCTTGAAGAACCTGCTGATTCCCTAGCTGTGGGGTTTTCTCCCAACAAGGAAATTCAGTCTTTTATCCTGGGGCACACAGTTCTGTCCGGGAAAGTGGGAGGTGCACTCAGCAAGTCTCTGGGCCAGAGGCTGATTGCTCAGCTCTGGACCTGGAGAATGTGCACCTAGGTTGAGTTGGCGCCTGGGGGCGCTGCTCTGATCTGGAGGCTGGGTGCCTCACTCTGGACCAGAAGCTGTGTGTCTCTGTCTGGGATGGTGGCTGCAGGCACTGCTCTGGTCCAGATGCTGTAGGTGCAGCCCTCTTGAAGGACCAAGGATTCCCATAGTTTTGACAGTCTAGCTAGGGATAACTGGTTGATCCTTGGCACAGTATCTGAGGGCTGCTGTAATGGCTCTCTGGCTTTTGTAGGTCTGAGGATGCAGCTGTGTGTCCCAGTGCCCTAGGGGAACTCAATAATGGCAGCTGAGCACAGCGCTCCTGCCTGCATTAGAGCCTAGAGTCTGCGTGAATCCAGGAAGTGTTTTGATGCTGGATGTCCTAAGCGTTAGAGCTGCTGACTCCCTCCGCTGGGGGTTTCCTCCTGCCAGAGACACGCAGTCTGGTGCCCTGGTGCCCTGGTGCCCACAGTTCTTTCTGAGGTGGCGAATCAGGTGCACAGGCAGGGCTCCGTGCAGGCGCCTGTGTCCCAGCTCTGGGTCCGGGCTGGCTCTTGGGGCATCAGCGGAACCCGAGTCTTTTCCAGGGGATGTCTGGGTAACCTGAGGTTGGTCCCAATTGTTTCCTGCTCCGTGGGGTTATCTCTCGACTGGGAAATCCAGTCTATGGTGTTGTGGGCCCACAGTTCAGTCTGGGACTGTGACCAGATCGCGTTCGTGTGTAGCTTTGGGCTGGCGACCAAGCACCTGGCGGAACCGGGATTTCTTCCGAGGTTTAGCCGGGCGAGTTAAAGCTGATTAAATCCCCCACCGTGGGGTATCCTCTCACCTGTGAAACACAATCCCTTGTGTTTTATGGCCGTGAGTTCTGATTGCTGGTCACTGTGCCAATCCTGCTGTGCTGCTCCTCAGAATGAGAGTCCTCCCGGCGCTGCCATCTTGCCCCCCACATTTTCAGTGCTCAATTTTTAAAACTTTTTTGGTTATGTACATGAGTATTTTATCACACCTCCACTCTGTTGACTTGGATCTGATACTGGGGCTATAGAAAGTAGTGTTATGCAAGCAAAGATGAGATGTTGAGAAAGGCAAGGGTGTGAACACAGATTGTAAATCATAGTGAGACTGCTACAGTCTGGGCAGTATTGAGTAAAGGAGAGGATGGAGAGGCAGGAGCGGAAACACACAGCAGATCTAAAAGAGCTGGCAGATAGGTGTTAACTTTTTGTGTAGTTAAAGGAGACATAACATGTGTATGGTCACCAGGCAAGGAAAAAGAAGACAGAGGGGAGGAGAAAATTAAGGAATCTAGCTGTACTTTTTCAGGGAGACAAGTGTTCCAATCTTAACTTGTGAAATTCAGGGAGAACTAATGCCCAAAAATCTAAGGGAAAGTTTTCAAGAAAGAAAATGTATTTAATGATGTTGAGTGTTGACTGCTTAAGATATTATATTTATTTTAAAAGGGAGATATGGAGTGATCTCTTATTCCCAAGGTTTGGGGAAAATTGAAGAAGGAATAGGAAAATGGTAAGAGATGGGGAGGATGATACAAAGCAGCATCTTTTAGACTTGACAAGGCAGATGTACTCATTAACCGACAGCAGCACTGGCTGCCTACCCAAGACCTGCGTAAGATCCAGGCAGTCCAAACTCCAACATGAATAAGAGGAGGTTCTCATGAGACTCCCAGCTCCAGCTGAGGAGCTACTGACATTTGAAGGCTTCAGAGAAAGGCTAGTCAGTTTTCTTCAGGGATGTGGCCCCCACTAGTTTTCTTATGCTCCAGAGGATGGGCCCACAGCCACACATATATGGCATCACTAGTTAGTGAGCTATTAGGCCGGAAAAGGACATAAAGTTAGGAAAGGAATATGGACAGGTCAGAGAGGGGAATGGGGAAGGGATGTGATCAAAATACATTGTATACACATGAAATTCTCAAAGAATAAACACATAGATTTTTTAAATGAGTTTAAAGATAATAAGCATTGGGTGAGTTTTAGTGTCTGGGAACCAATATTGTTTTTAGGTAAGCTTAGTGATGATGGCATGGGTAAAACCGGCAGTGAGAATGGGTAAGCATATGATATATTTTTTGGGTAATCTAAGGTATAGAATATGCCTTAAGTGTCTCGCAGAAAGTGAGTATGGACAAAAGAGGAACAGGCTAAATATGAATGATTATGAGATTATTAACTATGATGTTAATTATACCAGTATTCATAAGTTTGAAAAAAGTCAATACTATATTAAGTTACAATGTGTGAATAAGAAATGATAAGCACGTTTAGACACTTAATGACCATGTCCCCCATTCATTGTTTCTTTATTTTTACTTTAATATTTTAACTTTAATCTTACCATCTAGATAGATGTTTTATATGGATTTTTATTAAATATATGCATGTATGAGGGTTCCTACTGTCTGGGAGAGAACCATGCTTTCTGTTCACACTCAGTACATTGCTCTCATTCATTCTTAGGGAAGAGTGATTGAGAAGTAGTCATGGGTGTAATGATAGGTAAAGATTGTCAACAAAACTTGGGATAGCGACACGGCTCAGTGGGTGAAGGCACTTCTTGCCAGGCCGGACAACCCAGAATCCACATGTCAGAAGGGGGAGGATGGGCTCCTATGAACAGTCCTCTGACCCTCACAGGTGGGCCGTAGCATGTGCCTGTACAAACACATACAAATTAGTAAGTGTAAGAAAATAAACAAAATACTTTCTTTTTCACCCCAGACTGGACAAATCTGCATTTTCTGAGGAATCACAGATGCTTCTGCAAGCTGCAGAAAAGAATAGCAATGATCAGAATATTTTGCATTACCCTTGGGTTGAAGAGGAACAGCAAGAATTAATCTTGAAGCAAAGGCCTTTCCTTTGTCATGTTTCTCCTATATTCCTTGTCCCAAGTTGCACGCCATAGTACTGGTAGCTGGTGCTGGGGTTGTTCTTTCACAGTACCCTGCCTCCACCCATTTGTATACCTCCTCTCACTACTTTGCAGTATTTAGATAACCAATGCATTCAATGAATTCTAAGCATGTTTGAAAACATGCATGTTTCCTTAATGAATGTCTTAACGTTGTTTGGTTTGAAACTGAAGGGACCCTGATCCTCTTACAGTTCTGGTTGGGGTGATGTTTTAGCCCATCTACACTTGGTATCATTCCTGTCTGTAGATCATTTCATGATCTTAAAAGACACGAAGAGCACAATGCACAAAGTGCAGAGCAGGAATATAATATCTAGAATCCCCAATGGTTAAAATAATGGATCCATACTTTGGGGGGACGTGGTCTCAAAAATTCTTCTTATAAGTTCTAGGGATCAGACCTAAGGCTTGCCCTTGGTGCTGAGAAAATAACTCTGGTTGAAAGCGTTCCCTGCTCTTCAGAAGACTGGAGTTCAAACACATAGCATGCATACGGTGGAGCTCAAAACTGCCTCTGACTCCAGCTCTGCTGTATCTGGTGTGCTTTCCTGGCCTCCACAAGCAGCATCCACACACATATACACACACAGACACACCCACACACACAGACACACACACACACACACACACACACCTCTAAATCTTAAGAGTTTATTGTTGACTTAAAGTTAGCTGTTAGTCAAAATGACATTTGCTATATTTACAATATAGGTCAGTCCTGTTTAACATTTTAAATTTTGATAATTTAGGTCAGCAGTTCTGAACTTGTGGTTCATGAAAGGGATTGCATATCAGATCTCCTGCATATCAGATATTTACATTATGATTCATAACAGTAGCATAATTACAGTTATGAAATAACAACACATTAACTTTATGGTTGGGGGTCACCACAACATGAGGAAGTATAGCAAAGGGTCACAGCACTAGGAAGGCTGACACCCACTGAATAATATTTAAATTATTTTTTTCTTTTAAAAAGTATGTATTCTACGGTTATGAGCGCACCTGGAAGTGTATACAGAAACCCTTGGAGGCTGTGAGGCTCCACCCAGGAGCTGATAGAAACTGACGCAGAGACCCCCAGCCAAGCATTAGAGTGCAAGCCGTTACCTGGAAGAGCTGGGGGAATGTCTGAGGGAGCGTTAACTAACCTGGGCCCACGCGCCTCACAGAGACTGAACCACCAACCTACGAGTGGTACTAGGCCCCTTGCACATATATAGCAGGTGAGCAGCTTGATCTGCATGTGGACCCCCTGACAAGTGGAGCAGGGCCCCTCTCTGACTCTGATGGACCCTTTGGATCCCCTTCGCCTAGCTGAGCTGCCTTGTCTGGCCTCAGTGGGAGAGGATGTGACTATTTCTGTAGCAACCTAATGTAACAGGGAAGGTTTGTACCCATGGGGGATCTTCCCCTTCTCTAAAGAGAAGGAGAAGGAAGAACAGTAGAATAGTGGCGAGGGGTGTGTGAAAGACGGGAGGACAGGAGCGGGCTGCAATAAGGATATAAAGTTAAATAATTTTGAAAAAGAGTGAAGTTACCTATAGAGGCCACCAGAGGGCACCAGACCCCATGGAGCTGGAGTTACTGGCAGCAGTTAGGACCTAGTATGCAGGGAACCTACCCTCTACAAATGCTCTGATCTGCTGTGCTGTCGCTACAGCCCCACCTGTTTTGAGTTCTAACTAGAAAAGTGATGCCTCTTTCTCTTCTAACTATAGATTTGAAGCTCAGGTAAGCATATATATATGTTTCTCTTCTGCTGATCCCGTCCAATACTTAACATCGTAGTTGTTTGAAAAAAATATTAAAATGATGGTTTGGGGCTGGAAAGTTGGCTCAATCCTTAATAGCACTTATTGTTGCTGCATAGAACCTCGGTTCAATTCCCAGAACTCACATGGAGGCTCACCACCTCCTCAAGTGCCAGCACAAGTGTGGTACACAGACACACATGAAGGCTTACTCATACATAAATATATATATATATATATATATATATATATATATATATATATATATAATATTTTAAGTTATGTTTTATTATTGATAGCTTGCAAGCAATTCAATTTTTGGAAACTAGGCACAATTATGTCTGATCTAAACTCTATCAAGTGAGAGGCAGAAGTTTTTTAAGATTTTTTATTATTATCATTTATTATATTATTCAATTTGTATCCTGGCTGTGGCCCCCTCCCACATTTCTTCCCAATCCCACCTTTCCTCACTCTTCTTCCTCTATGCCCCTCCCCTAGTCCACTGATAGAGGAGGTCCTCCTCCCCTTCTATCTGACTCTAGCCTATCAGGTCTCATCAAGACTGGTTGCAGTCTTCCTCTGTGGCCTGGCAAGGCTGCTCCCCACAAGAAGAGGCGATCAGAGTCAGAAGTTTTTTAAAATCTTTTGCTTGAGTTTTGTGATGTGAATCACTAGGCAACTCAAAAGGATAGTATTCTAATTCTCATTCCATTGTTTTAATAAAAGACACCAAAAGCAACATGGGGCTGGAAGGGCTTATTTGGCTTACAGTTCCATCAGGGGAAACTGAGGCAGAAAGTGAAGTACAGATTGTGGAAGAATGATGCTTACTGACTTAAGTCCCTATGGTTTACTCAGACTACTTTTTTTATACAATACAGAGCCACCTCCCCAAAGGTGGTACCACTAATCAACAGAATGCCACCACAAACTGGCCTAATGGAGGCATTATCTCCACTGAGATTCCTTGGTCCCAGAAGACCCAAACTTGTGTCCAGATTGAGAAAAAAAAAAAAGCTAACAAGCACAAATAAATTTTTAAGCTTAAGTAGCTAATATTCAGAGTCCTTAAATGGTTTACAGTCTTCCAACTTACAGCCATGCAGTGGTGGCACACACCTTTAATCCCAATACACAGAAGCAGAAGCAGGCAGCCTGGTCACAGAGTGAGTTCCAAGACAGCCAGAGCTACACAGTGAAATCCTGAGAGATAAGGAGAATCAATCAACAGTCTTCCAACCAGGCGAGAAGACCAGGATCAAGACTCAACATCTTCTCCTGATAGGCTTTGTCAAGGCTTCACTTTGAACCACAGTAGAAAGATTCTTCCAGCCACCAGAAATGCCTGTCAAACACAGAAAGAAAAAGCACCCAGAAAATGAGCAAAAATCACACTTGCACAGCTGAGACTGTCACTCTAGCCAGTTGGTATTTTCTCTCAGCACCAAAATGAGTCAACCTACAATTTTCTGCTTCATACCGATTGTCAAAACTATCTTGACCACAAAAGGAACAGGAGCTATGATGATACAGAGTTGGTAGCTGTGAGTGCCAGAAATATCAGACAGGAAATCTTAGTCTTAAAACTGAAAAACTGAGGAAATTACTTCTCATTCCTGAACCTCGGTGCCCCCATACGTGGGAAAAAATGAAAAATCATGTGATAGAGCATCATAATATAAAGCTGGTTCCAAAAGTTTTAATCTGTCCTTCTATTATTTTTTCAATTAAGATTGTATTATAATCAAAGGAACTATTACGAAATGCTATGTCACAACAATTCCAATTAGGAAAATGAATGTGAAATGGATATGACCTAGAACCCCTGCCCAGATGTAGCCCATCGAAGCTCAGCATCCAAGTGGATTCTCTAGTTAGGGGAACAGGGACTGTCTCAGACATTAACTCAACGGCTGGCTCTTTGACCCCCACCTAAAGGAGGAGCAGCCTTGCCAGGCCACAGAGGAGGACATTGTAGCCAGTCCTGAAGAGACTTGATAAGCTAGGGTCATATGGAAGAGGAGGAGGACCTCCCCATCAGTGGACTTAGAGGGGCAGGGATGAGAGAAGAAGGGTAAGGTTGGGAGGGAATGAGAGAGGGGGCTACAGCTGGGATAAAAAGTAAATAAACTGTAAGTAATACAAAAAATTAATAAAATTTTAATTCAAAAAAGAAAAATTAATGTGGTCTATATCATTTTTCTCAATGTGGGATTTTTTTTTTGTAATCCATTTCTACTGAAATACATAGATAGTCCACCACCACAAACATCTCCCAATTTTACTACTTTAGGGGTCACATATGAACCATCAAGTCCCAGCACCCTAGGTCCTTGAACATCAGCAACATAGTCTCCATTTCTACAGTTTTACTTCTTTATTTTATGACTGTTACATAAATATGTTGTGTGCAGATTTATGGTGTTGACTTTGATCCCTCAGCATAAAGCCTCTGGAATCCATCCAAGTTGCTGCATGCATAAACAGACTCTTTCTGTTACTGATGAATGAAGTTTTATCTGTCACATGTTGTGATCCCACAAAACCTTCTGTATTGGAAAGTCTTGTCATTGAGACCATTTCTCTAATTTCTTACATACTTGGATAATGTCACTGAGACCTGAATGGTCTAGGTGTGTAAACAGAGCTTATCCATTCCATGGGCAGAGCCAGCAGGGCACAGGCATCTCTCATTCCTTCTCTGCTTACCCTGGTTTCTTACTGAGAATCTTACTAAAGACTCTCAGTAGTGGATTTGTGGGCAGTGACTCTTCTGAAAGAATCTAATGAGAGATGCATGGATTTCACTTGGAAGGGGAGAGAGAATAGACAGAAGTAGGGGTTGAAGAGAGAGAACAAGGGAGAAGAGGGGTTGTAGAGAGTTAAGAAAGTACATATCAGGCCTAGGGGGGAGAAAGGGGAAGAGGACAGAAGATCTTTAGTAAAAAGAGAAACTGAGGGTGGGGTATCTCTATGAAAAATTGGAGATCTAACTCAGGGTAGGCTCCTGGAAGGATATGAGGGGAATTCAAGCAGAGATTCCTAATAGCAGAGGCGATAGTGACTGAAGAGAACACCCTTTAACTAGACTAATCTTCTAGTAGAGGGAGGGGAACACTGACCCACCCACAAAAACTTTGACTCAAAAATCACCCTTCCTTCAAGATGTGCAGAGAAAAAGATAAAGAATTTAGAGCAGAGATTGAGGGAAAAGCCAAGAAATGCCTGACCCAACCAAATACCCACCCTGTCAGAGAGTGCCAACCTCTGACACTATAAACAATACTTTGCTAAGCTTCCAGAAAGGAGCCTGTCAAAGCTGTCCTCTGAGAGACTCTACTCAGCAGTGCATCAAAATTGATGGTGAAACTCACAGCCAAATATATGATGAGGAATATGGAGTCTTGCAGGAAAGTGGGAGGAAAGAAAAAATGTCCTGGAAGTGACAGGAGTTCCACAAGAAGACTAACACAGCCAGCCAACCACACCCAAGAGGTGCTTGCTTACACTGAACCAAGGACCATGCAGTAACTGGACCTAGGCCTCCTACAAAGATGTAGCAGATGGGCTGCTTAGGATTCAAGTGGGTCCTTTAGTACGGGAAGAGGGGGCTGCATTGGATACGGGCTCACTTGCTAATTTTTTTTTATCATTTCCTTCCAGTGGGACTGCATTACCAGGCCATAGGGAAGCAGAACATGCTCAGCACTGATGTAACTTGATGAAATGGAGTAGGTGGGAAAGGGAGTTACTCTTTGCTGAGGAACAGGCAAGGGTAAAGGGTGGAGGAAGGGAGAGAAGGTGAGGTTGGGAGGGGAGGAGAGATGGAGCTATAACCAGGATGTAAAGAATAAATAATTTTTTAAAAAGAATCTGATTGATCTTATTATATATATGCCCATACAGTGCTCACTCAGGCCAGAAAATGGAAATGGATGCCTTCACCTTGGAAGTAGAGATACCTGGGAGTCATCGTGAGGGTGCTAGAAATTGAACCCAGGTCCTCTAAAAGAGTAGCAAGTAATCTTAACCGCTGAGCCATCAGTCCAGCCAATTTTCATATTCTATTTTATATTATGAAGGGATAAAGGAGTCATGAAAAACAAAACCCCATTCCTTTATCAAGTCTTCTTGCCAGCCATCAGCTATTTTTTTTAAAAAGGGTGTGTGTGTGTGTGTGTGTGTGTGTGTGTGTGTGTGTGTGTGTGTG
>NW_026585644.1:57937694-57983950 GCF_907164565.1 Psammomys obesus
GTGTGTGTGTGTGTGTGTGTGTGTGTGTGTGTGTGTGTGTGTGTGTGTAGGTAGGTAGGTAGTAAGTAGGAAGGTAGGTATGTAAGTGCCCAGAGAGACCAGAAAAGAGAATTAGATTCTCCTGGAGCTATTGCTACAGGCAGTTGTGAACTAACTGACATGTGTGTTAGGAACCAAAGTTGGGTCCTCTGGACGAGCAGCAAAAGTTTGAACTGCTGAGCCTACCTCAAGCCCCTGGCTTTTTCTTCTCAAAAAATAAAACAATTTTAATTTTAAGTATAAAAATTATAGGTTTCATTATGTCACTTTTCATACATGTCTATCTTTGTACTGAGCTCATATTTCCCTCATCACCCATCACCCTTTGTTATCTACCTTAGCCCCTTTTTACTGGTCCTCCCTCTCACTTGAAGAGCCCCATCTTCTCCTCATGTGCCACACACACAACTAAATCTAGTTTTCATAATATAATGCTTGTAATATTTTTCTGCTCCTCTCCATTACACTCATCATTCTCTGTGGTGGCCAACTTTTCCTTTAAAAAATATATATATACATACAAACATCTACATGTATATTAGATCCTGACCATAGTTTCCCCTCCTTCCTCTCCTCCAAGTCCTTCTCTCCCACACCTCTCTTCCTTCTCCCCCCCACCACCTCACCCATTCCTCCTTTATTTCTCTTCAGAAAAGGGCAGGCCTCCCAAAGATATTTGCTAGCCATGGCATATCAAGTTGCAGTAAGACTAGGAACCTCTTCTATTAAGGCTAGAAAAGGCAACTCACTAAGAGAGAAGGTTCCTAAAAATAGGCAACAGAGTCAGAAATGGCTTCTGTTCCCACTGTGAGGAGTCCCACAAGAAGACCAAGCTACACAAGCATAACATATATGCAGAGTGTCTAAATTAGACACATTCTGGCATCCTGGTTAGTGGTTCAGTCTCTGTGAGCCCCTAAGAACCCAGGTTAGTTGATTCTGTGGGTTTTCTTGTGATGTCTTTGGCCCCTCTAGCTGATACAGTCCTTCTTCCCCTTTTCTTCAGGATTCCTCAAACTTCCTAATGTTTGGCTGTGGGTCTCTGAATATGTTTCCATCAGTTGCTGGGTGAAGCTTCTCTTGACAATTGGGCTAAATACCCATCTAGGAGTAGATCAGAATATCATTAGGAATCATTTCATTGACCTTGGCGGGGGGGCAAGTCATGTTTCCTTATCTATGGGAAGTTTCTGGGTCCTGCAGATTCCAGAAGAGGGGGCTATATCTCTGTATTTGGAGTTACAAGCAGTTGTAAGCAACCTGACCTGTGTGCTGGGAGTCAAATTCAGGACATCTGAAAGAGTACTATACACTCTTAACAGTTATGCCAGCCTTCTAGTCCCACACTGAATAAATTTTAAACAATTGTGACCTACACATTTAGTTTTTCAACATGCAACACAGATCTCTGGTCTTGCCAGTATTTCAAAATATAATCTTTGTGGTCCAGATTCCACTTACCATCACCTTGGATAAATGAGTGAAGGTGTTCATCAACAGTCTGCTGATTCTTCAAAGGAGGAAAACAAATTTCTTACATGATAACCAGATGTAGCAACATCTTTGGATATCTTTTTTTTCTTTTTATTTATTATTAGTCACATTTTATTAACTCTGTATCCCAGCTGTATCCTGCTCCCTCATTCCCTCCCAATCCCTCCCTCCCTCATCTCCTCCCTGCCCCTTTCCAAGTCCACTGATTGGGGAGGACCTCCTCCCCTTTCATCTGACCCTGTTTTATCAGGTATCTTCAGGACTGGCTGCAAAGTCCTCCTCTGTGGCCTAGCAGGACTGCTCCTCCCTTGGGGGGATGGGGAGGTCAAAGAGCCTGCCATTGATTTCTGATGACATAAATAACCTAAAAGAGAAAGAGAAAGTTTGTTAGGAATGTTTGTCTTCATTTCAGCATTGCATATTTCTTTACATCCTGAACAGAACTGCTTTACACAAGCCACAACATACATATGGAGGTCAGAGGATGATCTCCATTTTCCCTGCGTCCATGACTTGCAATGCAAGCTTGGTACCTCTTCTACTAATTCCTGAACTCTGAGACAAAGGATGCTAAGTTGATTTTCCATTTGGGGAAGTATAATTAACTGTCACAGGTGTGCGTGTTTCACTGCTGTAAGAAAGGCTGATAGGCTGGAGAAATGTCTCGGTAGGTTAAGCAGTGGTTCTCAACCTGGAGATCACCCTTTCACAAGCTCACTTCAGACCATCGGAAAACACAGATATTTACATTACGATTCGTAATGTTACCAAAATTGCAGTTATAAAATAGTAACAAAATAATTTTATGATTGGGAGTTTACCACAACATGAGGAACTATAATAAAGGGTCACAGCATTAAGAAGGTTGAGAACCACTGGCTAAAAGTTGTTTACTGCACAGTGAAGTTTGGAGTTTGGATTCTCAGAACTCCATGTAAAGAGTGGTCAAGGGCTGGGGGGAGGGTAAGAAACCGTCCTGTAATTCTACCTGTGGAAGGTGAAGACAGATTGTAATTGTACCTTTGTAAGGTGGGGACAGGAGATTCTCCAGAGCTAGCTGGTTAGCAAGACTAATCATGTCAGTGAACTGTGTTTGACTGAGAGACCCTGCCTCAGGAAGAATGAGATGCATACTGGTGAGGTTGCTCAGTGGGTAGAGGCACTTGTCACCAAGACTGATGACCTAATCTCACTCACTGGGTCCCACACAGTAGAAAGTGAGACATGGTACCTGTGCACGTATTCACACACACACACACACACACACACACACACACACACACACACAGAGAGAGAGACAGAGACAGAGACAGAGACAGAGACAGAACACAAATGAAGTTTAAAAAAATAAGGTATAAGGGTGATTGCAAATGATTCCAGACATCAACCTTAGGCCTCGCCATGCACCCATCCACAAGTACACATGCACCCCCGACACTCCCATGCCCACATACACGCATACCACATACTATACACATGAAAAAGAAAAGGAGAAAAAAAAGAGAAAATTTGAAAGCTGACTTTTGAGTTAACAAGATGAACTACTGTGGGTTCAGTTGTTTCCCTACATGTGGATGTTCAAATCTTGTCCATCTCAGTATCTGACAATTAGTAAGCACTGAATCAATCTCATCTTCTGCCCATTCTCAACATTTCCCATCTCTAGACTTTGAAAAGGAGAAACTGTATTGTTCCTGAGACCACTCCTAGATTTAGAAACTGATAAGAGTAAATGAAAACCTGTAAGCCAGAGACACCTTTCCCTGAGAGACATAGTCATAAAACATATGGTGGGTTTAACTAATTACTAATGGCAGATGAGTGGTGTGTTTATATTTTCTATTACATATTTACTTGACATAGAGATCTGTGCCTAAGGAGCAGTCTCAGGCCATGATAGATAGAGAAGTAGGTACATAGGTTGGTAGATGACAGATATATTAATGTATCAAAAGATAGATACATGATAGGCCGACAGATCGATGATAGAATCTATCTCTGAGTTTCCTATCATACAACTCCTAGTATCCTTTAATCTCTGAAGTAGTAGATGTTTTTTGTGTGAAACAAATGGCCGAGGCTCCATAGTAGCTTGAAGATGTAAGCTGATCACCTGAATCCTTATAGCAGAATTAGAGGACTAGAATTTTTCAGCCCCACTGCCTAACCTGTGAACAGAAGAGGCAGGCTGTAGTGGTTTGAATAGGCATGGTACCCATAAACTCATGTGTTTGAATGTTTGGCCCATGGGGAGTGGAACTATTAGGGAGTGTGACAGTGTTGGTGTAAGTGCAGCCTTATTGGCAAAAGCATGTCACTGTGGTGGTAGGCGTTGAGGTCCTCTGTGCTCAAGCTCCACCCAGAATGGGACACTGTCTTATTCTGCGTCTTTGGATCAAGATATAGAACTCTGAACTCTGTCTCCAGAACCATGCTGGCTTGTATGCTGTCATAAGGATAGTAGACTAAACCTCTGAAACTGAAACCCAGCCACAGTTAAATGTTTTCTTTAGAAGAGTTGCCTTAGTCATGGAGTCTCTTTACAGCAATAAAATCCTAACTAAGACACAGGCCAAGGTGACGTTGATCTCAGATAGTCAACATTTGTTTTAAACTATTTTTCTTTTTTATTCTTTCATAATTTCATACATATAACTTACTTTGGCCAATATTTTAATCAGTCATCCCTATGTATGCCTCCTAAGGGCCCCAAATTACAGTGTTGAAAATTTTATAACCTTTTTTTGATAGAAATATAAAATGGTGCAACTGATATAGAAAGAAAAAGTATACAGAATGTGGTAATTTGAATGAGAATGGCCTCCCATAGGCTCCTCTCTCTCTCTTTCTCTCTCTCTCTTTCCTTGCCTCCCTCCCTCCTGCCCTCCTTCTCTCTACCTACAATTTTTTAATCATATGTGAGCTCTCAGATACTGCTCCAGCACCATGCCTGTCTGCTTGCCACCATGACCCCTACCATAATTATGTACTAATATGAACCAGTACACAAGCCCCCAATTAAATATCTACCTTTATAGGTTACCTGGGCCAAGTGTCTATTCATTGCAATAGAAAAGTAACTAAGACACAGTTTAAGCCCATAAACCATCTGAACTTGTACACACACATACAGCGTTCTCTCACCTGATCTAGGGTAGCTTGCTATAATGATACCATTTTTTACCAAAAAAAAAAAAAATCCTGAACAAAAGACAGAGACTGCACTCTAAGAAAACCCCACAGCCTCTAAACTTCCTCCGAGCAAGAAGATGTTGTCAGTCATCTTAACACAATCCTGGGTTTCTGTGAGGCTCCCCAAGTTGCCTGGCTTATTCAAGTCATGCTGTTGAAAGTAAATGGCCTCTATATGCTCCAGAGAAAACTGCTGAGAGCCCATGTGTCAATGCAGAGCAAAGTGCAATGTACAGTCCTCTAAAGTTACCAGAATATAACTTACATAAGTGTGAGAATGAAGATGAGTGGAATTTTGCAGAATGATCAAATTAAATTTGACAAAGCCTCCAGAATTTCAAAGTAGTGTTGTAGCAGTTTTTCTGGAATAAGCACTCCAACAGGAAAGGGTGGCGGGGTATAATGATCAATCTTCACTTAGAAAGACAAATAGGATGGACATTGAAAGAAGGAAAAAACAATTAACAGGACAGGAGCCTACCACTGAGGGCCTCTGAAAGACTCTATCTAGCAGTGTATCAAAGCAGATGCTGAGACTCATAACCAAACTATGGGCAGAGTGCAGGGAATCATATGAAAGAAGGGGAAGTTAGTAAGACCTGGAGAGGACAGGAGCTCCACAAGGACCAAATATATCTGGGCACAGGGGTCTTTTGTGAGAATGATTTTCCAGCCAAGGAGCATTCATGAATATAACCTAGAACTCCTGCTTGGATGGAGCCCATGGCAGCTCAGTATCCAAGTGGGTACCCTAGTTAGGAAAACAGGGACTGTCTCTGACATGAACTCAGTGGCTGGCTCTTTGACTACCTCCCCCAACCCTGAGGGAGGAGCAGCCTTGCCAGACCACAGATGAGGACATTGCAGCCAGTCCTGATGAGACCTGACAAGCTAGGGCCAGATGGAAGCAGAGGACGACCTCTCCAATCAGTGGACTTAGAGAGGGGCATGGGAGGAGATGAGGGAGGGACAGTGGAATTGGGAGAGTATGTGGGAGGAGACTATAGCTGGGATGCAAAGCGAATAAAATTAATGTAAAGAAATAAAAATTTAATTAAAAAATTAAAAAACAGAACAAAAATAAACAAACAAACAAACAAAAAAGAATGATGGTGGAAGAGAAATGTCACCAGTTGACAGAAGCCAACAGTTCCTGAAAGGCTTTGGTCCCAAGTTCAGTTTGCATTCACATTTTGCACTCTAAAACCACAAACTGAGGCAGGCAAGCAAGCAAGATTTTTACAGAACTCTGCAGGGCAGTCAGCAGATTATTAAGAACAATCACCCATTTTTTTCAGCTATTTTTCCAGAGAATTTTGTTCCATTCTAAGTCATTCTTGGAAAATAGGCAATACAAGCAGAGGTTTAAGTAAATAACAAAATAAGCCAATGGATCACTATCTAATAATTGGTCTTTTACATCTTATTCTATTTCATTCCCACTCTACCTTCATAGCACCTTATAAATCTTTCTTGAAGGTTGATACACTTTATTGTTTTTATTCTGGTTCTGATGAGCCTGGACAGGATGTTTAAGATGCATGGACTTAATAGAAGTCCTAGCATTCTTGTCATAAGAGACCCCATTTATACAGGGAATCACCAAGTTGTCCATATTGTACTCCATTGGCTTTCATATGTACCCCTAGCCTTAATCTCTTCTATAACATTTTGTGGCAGTTTCTCATACTGTTTCTCACTACCCAGAATAAAAACAGCAGTCTGCATTTAAAACCATGGATATGGGTCCATTTTCAGCAGTAATCAAGTTTAATCCTATGTGGTTTTGGAGGGACATTGAAGCTAGGGAATAAATCTGATTCTGAGGACTCCCAGGAGCCTGTACCAGAGGTGGCCCCCACTAATTTCTGTTTTCACTCCTCTTTCCCCCCCACCAGTACTCCTCCCACCTGATTCCCAGGACCATTCCTCTCCCTACTCTCTCTCCCACCAAGTCCCATCCCTCTATCTACTTCAGATATCTATTTTATTTCCCCTTCTGAGTGAGATTCAAGCATCCTCCAGTGGGCCATCCTTGTTACTTAGCTTCTTTGGGTCTGGAAACTGTAGCATGGTTGCCCTACACTTTGTGGCTAATATCTGCTTATAAGTGAGTCCATATCGTGTGTGCCTTTCTGGGTCTGGGTTACCTCACTCAGTATGATATTTTCAAGTTCTAATCATTTGCCTGCAAATTGCAAGATGCCTTTGTTCTTAACAGCTGAGTATACTTTCTTGAGCAACAGGCTCCCCCCAAATTGTTCCCTTGTCTTCTGACAACTCGTCCAGAGGGTGTCACTGGCTGGGGCAGTCTCCTAAAGGAATCACATCCACTTAATTGGTGTGGGTGGTTCCACAATGAAGTCTGAGGGATGATCTGTGCCTGGCCTAGCCCCAGGTAACTCTATCTGAAGGAAAGAAGGCAGATCTCCTCTAGGGGGCAGTAAGTGATGTTGCTGACTGTGTAGGGATTGGAGCTGCCCTGGAATGAGGTTGCTCTCCAGGCCAATTTATGTGACAGGATCTGACAGCTGAGGAGGGACTGCACAGGTGTACACCTGGAGGATCAGGAGGACATCAGGAGGCAGAGCAGGAGCTGAGCCATTGTCTCCATTCTGAGGTTGTTTTGAAAGAGCCAGTTCCAGAAGCTGGTCTGGGTGTGTCCTCCTAATCAGCTCCTGGCTCAGGTCTACAGGATCCTTGGTGTGTTTGTGGTATATATATCGTTTCATATCTGCAATTTTAAGCGCTAAGAGAGTGTTGAGGATTGGGCAATTTTCTATACAGTGTCAGCCAAGTCTTGTAAGAAGTGCAAGCAGGCAAGTGTGTCATACTCACAGAGTCTCCTGAGCCCTTTGTGAGCAGTGGAGATGGGTGGCAAAGACAATCTCAAAAGAAGAGTAACCATGTTTATAGAGCATGCAATGTATAGTAAACAGGAAAAGTGGCAGAATTTCTGCCCAAGGGAGGTGTGGTTTTTGGTCAGTGTCATTTCAAAGTGTTATTTATTCTTTCAGCCCATGCTAATGACTTGGGATGGTAGTTTGGGCACAAGTTCCAAGTTAATTCTCTGTGCAGGTAGGGAGGTTCTACCCAGCCTGAAAAAGTGCTCACCATGAGCAGCAATTATGTCTCCCCTCTGCAGGGGGATGCCTGTACAGACTACCTCTAGGTGTTTTAAACGGGACTCCTTTGTTTTTGGGGTTTTGTTTGTTTGTTTGTTTGTTTTGTCAGCATGTAAGCTTTGGGACCCTGCTTGGGGCTGTTCCAAACACACTGCTGACAACCTTTGCTAACTAGTTTGGCCAATGCTGGCAACATCAGGGTCACCGAAATTCTATGCAACAATTTTTTTAAATTAAATTTTTGGGTTTTTTTTTTACATTAATTACAGTTTATTTATTTTGTATCCCAGCTGTAGCTCCCTTCCTCATTCCCTCCCAATCCCAGCCTCCCTCCTTCATCTCCTGCCTGCCCCTATCTAAGTCCACTGATAGAGGAGGTCCTCCTCCCCTTCTATCTGATCCTAGCTTATCAGGCTTCATCAGGACTGGCTGCAACATCCTCCTCTGTGGCCTAGCTAGGCTGCTCTTCCCACGGGGGTCTCTGAGTTTATATTAGAGACAGTCCCTGTTCCCCTTACTAGGGAAAACCCACTTGGAACCTGAGCTGACTTGGGCTACATCCCATGGGGGTTCTAGGTTATATCCATGCATGGTCCTTGGTTGGAGAATCAGTCTCAGACAAACCTCTGTGCCCAGATATATTTGGTCTTTGTGGAGCTCCTGTCCTCTCCAGGTCTTACTAACTTCCCCTTCTTTCATATGATTCCTTGCACTCTGCCCAAAGTTTGGTTATGAGTCTCAGCATCTTCATTGATACACTGCTATGTAGAGTCTTTCAGAGGCCCTCTATGGTAAGGTCCTATCCTGCTTCTCGTATTCTCTTACTTCCAATGTCCATCCCATTTGTCTTTCTGAGTAAGGATTGATCATCTTGCCCCAGGTCCTCCTCCTTGTTTAGCTTCTTCAGGTGTACATATTTTAGTATGTTTACCCTATCTTATAGTACCAGTATCCACTTATAAGTGAGTGTACACTGTATGTCTTTCTGCTTCTGGGATACCTCACTCAGGATGATCTTTTCTAGATCCCACCATTTGCCTGCAAATTTTTTTGAGTTTATTTTTTGAGTTGATTTTGTATCCAGCTGCTTAGCTGAAGGTGTTAATAAGCTGAAGGAGTTCTCTGGTTGAAATTTTGGGGTCGCTCATGTATACTATTATATCATCTGTGAACAGTGAAACTTTGACTTCTTCCTTTCTGATTTGTATCCCCTTAATCTCCTTTACTTATCTTATTGCTCTATCTAGGGCTTCAAGTACAATGTTGAAGAGGTATGGAGAGAGTGGGCAGCCTTGCCTTGTCCCTGATTTCACTGGAATTGATTTAAGTTTCTCTCCACTGAATTTGATGTTGGCTATAGGTTTTCTGTATATTGCCTTTACTATGTTTAGGTATGTGCCTTATATCCTTGATCTCTCCATAACTTTAAACATGATTGGGTGTTGGATTTTGTCAAATGCTTTTTTGACATCTAAGGAGATGATCATGTAGTTTTCCTCCTTCAGTTTGTTTATGTGGTGGATTACATTGATGGATTTCCATATATTGAACCACCCTTGCATACCTGGGATGAAGCCTACTTGGTCAATGTAGATGATATCTTTGATGTGTTCTTGGATTCAGTTTGCCAGTATTTTGTTGAGTATTTTTGCATTAATGTTCATAAGAGATATAGGTCTGAAGTTCCTTTTTTTGTTGGGTCTTTGTGTGGTTTAGGTATCAAGGTGACTATGGCTTCATAGAATGAGTTTGGTAATGTTCCTTCTGTTTCTTTTTTGTGGAATAGTTTGAAGAGATTTGGAGTTAGCTCTTCTCTGAAGGTCTGGTAGAATTCTGTGCTGAAACCATCTGCCACAGGGCTTTTTTTGGAAGACTTTTGATGACTGCTTGTATTTCCTTGGGGGATATGGAACTATTCAATCTTTCTACCTAATCTTTTTTATTTTTTTGAGACATCACTTTTTTTGATTTTTATTACATTTTATTTTGTAATATTTTGTTACATTTTATTAACTCTGTATTCCAGCTGTATCCCCCTTCCTCATTCCCTCCCAACCCTACCCTCCCTCCTTCATCTCTTCCCTGCCCTTTTCCAAGTCCACTGATTGGGGAGGACCTTCTCCCCTTTCATCTGACCCTGTTTTATCAGGTATCTTCAGGACTGGCTGCAAAGTCCTCCTCTGTGGCCTAGCAGGACTACTCCACCCTTGGAGAGTGGGGAGGTCAAAGAGCCCGCCATTGAGTTCCTGTCAGAAATAGTCCCTGTTCCCCTTACTATGTGAAACCAATTGGTTACTGAGCTACCACAGACTTCATCCGAGCAGAGGTTCTAGGTTATATCCATACATGGTCCTTGGTAGATTATCAGTCTCAGAAAAGACCCCTGTGCCCAGATATATTTGGTCCTTGTGGAGCTCTTATCATTTCCATGTCATACTAACTCCCCCTTCTTTCATATGATTCCTTGCACTATGCCGAAGGTTTGGATACAGCTGGGATACAGAGTTAATAAAATGTAACTAATAATAATAAACAATAATAATAAAAAAGAAAAAGAAAAAAGAAAGAGGACTCAAGATGATCAGTCCTCACTTAGAAAGACAAATGGGATATGCCTGGGATGTAGGAGAAAACAAGTAACAGAACAGGAGCCTACTGAAAGACTCTACCTAGCAGTGTATCAAAGCAGATACTGAGACTCATAACCAAACTTTCTACCTAATCTTGACTTAGTTTTGGTAGATGGAATCTCTCAAGAAAATTGTCCATTTCCTTTAGATTTTCAAATTTTGTGGCATATAAGCTTTTGTAGTAAGACCTAAAGATTGTTTGGATTTCCCCAGTATCTGTAGTTATGGCTCCCTTTTCATTTCTGATTTTGTTGATTTGGACAGTTTCTCTCTGCTTTTTTAGTTAGTTTGGCTAAGGGCTTGTCTATCTAGTTTATTTTCTCAAAGAACCAACTCTTGGTCTCACTGATTCTTTTAATTATTTTATTTGTTTCTAACTTACTGATTTCTACCCTGAGCTTGATTATTTTCAGCCCTCTACTACTCTTGGTTGTGTCTGCTTTTTTTCCAAGGGCTTTCAGGTGAGCTGTTAAGTTGCTTGTATGTGATGTTTCACATTTCTTCTTGAAGGCACTTAGTGCTATTAACTTTCCTCTTAACACTGCTTCTATTGCATCCCATAAGTTTGGGTATGTTGTGCCTTAATTTTCATTGAATGCTAAGAAGTCTTTAAATTCTTTCTTTATTTCTTCCCTGACACAGCTGTCATTGAATAGTGAGTTTTTCAGTTTCGATGTATGTGGAGGCTTTTTGCTATTTCTGTTGTTGTTGAGGTCCAGCTTTAGACCATGGTGGTCAGTTAGGATACAAGGGATTATTTCAATCTTCTTGTACCTGCTGAGGCTTGCTTTGTGACCAACTATATGGTCTATTTTGGAGAAGGTTACATGAGGTGCTGAAAGGAAGGTATACTCTCTTGAATATGGGTGAAAAGTTCTAAAGACATCTATTAGGTCCATTTGATTTAGGGCCTCTGTAAGTGCCCTTATTACCCTGTTTAGCTTCTGTCTAGATGATCTGTCCCTTGGTGAGAGTGGAGTGTTGAAGTCTCCCACTATTAAGGTTTTCGGATCAACATATGATTTCAGATTTAATAATGTTTTATTTACAAATGTAGGTAGTCTTGTATTTGGAGCATAGATGTTCAAAATTGTGATGTTCTGTCGGAATTTTCCTTTGATGAGAATGTAGTACCCCTCCTCATCTTTTTTGATTAATTTTGGTTGAAAGTCTATTTTATTAGATATTAGGATAGTTACTCCAGCTTATTTTCTAGTTCCATTTGCTTGAAAAATGTTTTTCCATCCCTTTACTCTGAAGTAGTGTTTATCTTTGTTGCACAGGTGTGTTTCTCGGATGCAGCAGAATGTTGGATCCTGTTTCTGCAACCATTCTGCTAGTCTGTGCCTTTTTCTTGGAGAGTTGAGTCCATTGATGTTGATAGATAATAGTGACCAATGAGTGTTAGTTTCTTTTATGGTGGTGTTGATGGTATTACTCTGATTCATTGCTTGTTTTCTTTTGATTTTTTGTGGGAAATTATCTGTATGCTATGTTTTCTTGGGTGTAGTTGTTTTCATTGGATTGGAGTTTTCCTTCTAGTATCTTCTGTAGGGCTGGGTTGCTGTGTAAATATTTCTTAAATTTAGTTTTGTCATGGAATATTTTGTTTTCTCCATCTATGTTGATTGAAAGCTTTGCTGGGTAAAGTAGTCCAGCATCTGTGGTCCCTTTAAGTCTGCATGACCTCTGCCCAGGCCCTTCTGGCTTTCATAGTTTCTGGTGAGAAGTCTGGTGAGTCTGATAGGTCTATCTTCATGTGTTAGTTGGCCTTTTCCCCTTGCTGCCTTTAATATTTTTTCTTTGTTCTGTAGATTTAGTGTTTTGACTATGATGTGCTGTAAAGAATTTCTTTTCTGGTCTGGTCTATTTGGTGTTCTGTAGGCTTCTTGTATGTCTATGGACATCTCTTTATTTAAGTTTGGGAAATTTTCTTCTATGATTCATCTTAAAAATATTTTACAGCCTTGGAGACTGGAGTCTTCTTTTTCATCAATTCCTATTATTCTTAGATTTTTGCCTTTTCATGGAGTCTTTGATTTCTTGGATGTTTTGTGTTTGGGACTTTTCCAATTTTACTTTTTCTTTGAGAGAAGTACCAATTTCTGCAAGTGTCTTCAGCACCAGAGATTCTCTCTTCCAAGTCTTGTATTCTGTTGGTGATGCTTACCTTTGTGGTTCCTGATCTTTTCTCTAAGTTCTCCAGCTCCAGGGTTTTCTCAGTTTCTGTTTTCTTTATTGATTCTAATTCTGTTTTTATGTCTTGCACCATTTCCTTCAGCTGTTTGAATGTGGATTCTTGTCTTTCTAAAATGGTTGCTATTTTTTTGTTGTTGTTCATTTCCTCTCTATATGACACTAACTGTTCCTCTACCTGGGCAGTTATATTTTTCTGTATTTCTTTGAGAGCTTTGCTCATTTCCTCTTTATTAGCCTCCACTTGAGTGGTTATTATTCTGAGATATTTGTTCATTTCTTCTTTCTGTTCCTCTAATAACTGCATAAGCATAGCTTTAGCATCATTTTCCTATGTTTCCACTGAATTAAAATATCCATAGATTTGGGGGGTTGCTGGTGGAGCCATGATGTCCTGATTTTTGTTGGGTTTGTTTTTACGCCAACCTCTGTGCATTTGCTTATCTGTAACCTTCACTGTTTGTTCCTGGAGTCGATACTTCAGACTGGAACCGTCTTTCTCTGGTATCTGGAGTATTCTTCAGCAACAATTCTTGTTGGGAAGGTTTTTTTTTTAATTTTTTTTCCAAATGGGTTGTTTCATGAACTTGCCAGTCTAGGCTTGAAGCCTTTGTCTGTGGAGTTATTTTCCTGTCTGTGGTAACCAGCCAGTCCTCCTGATTTTCAGCAGCCCCTTCATTGTTTGTTTGTTTGTTTGTTTATTCATTCTTCTGCTTCTATGAGGAAAGCTCTGGGACCACCCACAGTGTAATCTCCTGACCTTCCTAGGGGGTGATGGAGGAAACTGCAGTGCTATGTCTTCATGGACTCCATCTTGGCTCTTTGTGTGAGCCTCACATTGTACCACTGCCACAGCCTAGGGTGGGAAGGGGTGCAGACAGTTTCTAGGAGCTGTAGAATTTTGTCTCTGTTTTAAATTTCTTTGTCCTCTGAGGGAAACAGTCTCCATTCTTGGTATTTTTCACTTTAGTTCTTTTAATGTGAGTGGTTATTCCTCCCCTTGTAGGCTTTGGCTCCCCCCAGTAAGAAGTTCCATGTCTGAATAGGAGAGCATCTTGTTGACAAGCAGCACCGAATCAAATAAACTGGCCATGCTTATTGTACCTCCGCCATGAATAACTGCTGAGTTGCATACTAATGTGAACCATGCACATACTACTTATCATATTCCACTTCAAAGAGCAAAGAAAATCACACAGTGATTCTCTATTTGTAAACCAATTCATCACCTAGGTAGCAGGTGTAAATCCTCAAGGTCTTAACACTAATAAATATGGCAATGTGATTTTACTTATACAATTTTGGGTAATTTTAAATGTCTTCCTGTGGTTACTGACACCTATTCAAAATTCATGAGCAACACAATGCCCTTATCCCTGCTTTGTTACAGTCTTTACAGGTTGTTCATGTCCAGCCATGAGAAGAACATCTCTTCTGTAATTTCTCCATAATCATGAAGGAGTTCTCCCTCCTCTTCAGGCAAGCATGTGACTAGATATCATAGCTGTCATCTTTTTAGATAAAGGAAGGGTCTGGTATTTCCCTCAGTGGCAGAGCAGATGTTTACAAGATTAGGTGGTCTTGTGTGATGGTTGCAATTAGAGCTGGTTGAGTTGGCAGCACCATGAACACGTTTAGGGGTGATGAGGATAATGGGAAACAAGACTGTGGAGGAAGTGACCAAGAAAGTAGCAGCCTTATCCCTTGATAAGCCAGGAAGAAAGAAGATACCGGGCACATCATTGCAGAGGAAATCTATGTACATGGGACAAATGGAGGCTCTTACTCTTAAGACAGAAGGGATAATGGTAAATAGTGGAGCAGCTTGCATCCTTGAATACCTGCTGAAGGCTATGTGGCAATACTGACATGTGTGCCACCTTGGTGAGTAATTCTAAGCATGTTTTGGGCTGATATTCCACACACTGCATTATTGCAACTGGTGGATTGGAAGGATCCAAGACCAGTGGCATTTAGCAATGACAGAATTTTTATGCCAGGGCAATGGGAATATTGGAGTCACTTCCTCCAAAGGAAGAAGGGGTGAAAATTAATATTTCTTTGGGTTTTGAGACACTCCCAATTTGGACAATAATCAATGTCCAAATCCCATGTTTCAGCTGTGGACATATAATATACCCTCCAGATTTAGTACTGAACTATTTGGAGCCCTTACTTTCACATTCATGGAGAGTTTGATATGAAATCCTTATACCCAGTCTTTAACTAACTTGACTGGCAAGCCTTCAGAGGCTGCTTGTGAAACTGTGTGTTGGAAACATCTGAAATACAACCCTGTTCATTGGTCTACTTGTTTTGGGAATATGGGGAAAGCATATAACCATTCAGGGTGTAAGTTTGTTGACTAGGGTTCACAAGGCTAATTTATCACTAGATGATCTGAAGTTGCTTCTAGATTCTGCAATATTGTCTGTGTAGAGTGGAACATTTCACAAAGCAATTTCTAGAAAAGTGACACAATTACTTGCCTGGCATGATGGGGGTCTCACACCTTCTCCTTGAACTAGAACCTTACTACCCAATGGATAATTGGGACCAGAACAATGGCATATTTGGAAGCTTCCAGCAACAACTAGCTCTGTTTCTTCTCAGGCAGAAAAGGCATGATTTTTCTTATCTAATAACTATATTTTTCATAAAAATTATACCTGATACCTTCAAGCATATGTGAAGTTTATTATTATTAACCTTGGGATATGGAAACCTGTCAATTTAACACACCCCTGGAAGGAAGGACCTACTGCAGCACTTATGATACAAGTGTTGCTAAGTTATCACACAGAGGCAAACTATTTATAGAACAGATTATACTGGGTTTGCTAGGACTAACTGTGCAGTGGCAGCTAAAGCAGCTATAGCTGAAATAGCATTACAAACAGCTGTGGAAACTCAGGGTTTCTACATGAAACAATGGCTGGGGGCTTCTCATGCCCTTTCGGCATATCAAGCACATATTGATGAATAATTAGAATCTAAACTACAAGATTTACAATCACGAATTTTATAGTTGGGGGACCAAGTGTTAGATTTACAAAAACATTTACTCTTTCAGTGTGATTGGGACATTACTAGTTATTATATAATCAGAGCCTATACAACTAGACCACAATCAAATAACATTTACAAGATGTGCATGGAAATTTGTCTCTTGATATCACTGCCTGCAAGGATGAAATCTTCCATACCTTCTCTAAACAATTGCCTGTAATTTCAAGACATGGAATAGCAGAAGGAATTGCTTATGCCTTACAGGACATGGACCCTCGTTCCTGTGGCAAATGATCATGCACAGTGCTTTTGCTTATAGCCTTGCACTTATCATATGCCTTTTCATGCTTCTCTTGTGATACTGATGGTTTCAAACAAGAATGAATGCCCAAGAGCACTCAGCTTTATCTAATGCACTAGCTATACTGCTCCATTGTGGATGGTCATGCAAACTTGTACAACTACTTTGGAAATCAATCTGCTGCTTTCTCAGCAAATTGGGAATAGTTCTACCTCAAGACCCAGCTCTACCACTCCTGGACATGTACCCAAAACATGTTCCACCATACAACAATGATATTTACTCAGCTATGTTCATAGCACCTTTATCCGTAATAGCCAGAAACTGGAAACAACCTAAACATCCCTAACCAAAGAATGGATAATGAAACTGTGGTACATTTACATGATGGAATATTATTCAGCCATTAAAAACAAGGAATTTTTCAGGCAAATGATGGAAGTAGAAAAGATCATCCTGAGTGAGGTAACACAGACTCAGAAAGACATATAGGGTATATATGCAATTCTAAGCAGATTTTAGTCACATAGTACAGGATAGACATACTACAACACACAGAGCCCAAAAAGATATGAAGCCTAATATTGGCATCTTAGGCTTTTTGTCAACCCACAAGTTATGGGAGTCAGGGATATTTCTGACACAGACTATATTGCCTGCCTCCTGATCACTTCTTCTTGATAGGACCTCCCTACAAGGCCAAAGGGAAGGAAGATCAATTCAGTCCTAATGTGAATAGATGAGCTGGGATGTCTGGGGTAATGGGGCTCTGCTATTCTGAGTAATAGGGGAGAGGGGATGCAGGAGGGAGGGTGGGACTGGGAGGAGAGGAAAGAGGGGCCTATGACCAAGATGTAAATTGAATTAATTAATTTAAAAATGATTTATCTTTCAAAAGAATTAAAGAAGGAGACTATGTCAGAACTCAGTCAAACAAATGGTACATGGCAAACAATGCCTTGGGAAAGTATGAGAGAAGCTCCAGGATGAAGATAGAGGGTATTTTTGCCTCAGGTACATTTTGTTTCCCGGATTGTTGGATGTGATTTCCTGCCTCCTGTGACATTTGCATTCAATTTATAAGACACATTTATTCTTGCTAGATGTCAGAACATAGCTAAAGAACCCAGTCTGGTGTGAGGATTTGCTGACTGCTGTCCTTAATACACCCTGAATCTGCATATGGCCTTCTGCTTTGCTTTTGTGCTTTCCTAGTTATAATCTATAGGACATGCCAGGAAATTGTGTTTGATTTGGTCTATCCTGAGAACGTTTCTGGAAAAGGGCTGGTATGTTTATATTTAGTATGTGCTTACTGATGTTTATTTACATGTTTTTCTGAACTCAAACAACCTTCTTTGGATCATTACTCTCTTTGTTTCTCACAAGGAGACCAACAAAACTTAAAGATCTGAGCCCGGGGTCCTACAGAGACTGATTCACTAGCGGAGGACCATGCATGGAGAGGGACTAGATAGTCTCCACATGGATTTCTGAGTGAAGGGAGCAGGGGCTGCCTCTATGATGAACTCAGTTGACTGCTCTTTGATCACTCACACCTGATGATGCACCCTTGCCAGGCCACGGAGGAAGAGGATCCAGGCAGTCCTGATAAGACTTAACAAGCTATGGCAGAGGCAATAGTGGAGAACTCACCCTTTCTGTGGACTAGGGGAAGGGGATCGGGGGAAGAGAGAGGGAGGGTGGGATTGAGGGGAGTCGAGGGAGGGGGCTTCAATCGGGATATATAATGGATAAATTGTGAAGAAAAAAAAAGCACGCTGCAGCTGAAATGAAGTTGTCTATAGACTGTAGCCTATCCCATTCTTTCAGCTCCTTAGATTCCAGGTCCAACATACAAAATCTGCACAGGTCGACAAAAGACGCAGAGTAGGTTCTGCCCGGATACTGAGTAAATGCACAGGCTTGTAGAGGCTCTGTTAACTGAATGATGTTAGGTTTGGAAAAGCCTCCACCTCAGAATGCAGAGAGTATGTGCCTTAATAATTACAGCAACACCTTTTCTATTCTAGAACTGTGGGCATGCACACTTGCTATGTGCAGGGCTGCATGCCTGTAATCCCAGATCCTGCATAGCTAGTACAGAAACTTCAGGAGATAAAGGCTAGTCTGGTTTACATAGGAAGTTCAGGGTCAGTCTAGCCGACATAGTAGCATCCAATCTCAGAAACAAACAAAACAACAACAACATAGCCCACATTTTCCAATTCTAGAGTGATCTGAGAGGCAAAGTTAAATCTATAAATTTACTTTTTATTAGTATTTTTAGCTCAGAAGAATTTCCACAATCCTCAGGACACATACACATAACTTGAACTAGAGATAGGGAGTTGGAGGATTTATAGGAAGGAATGGGGGTGATATAAACACACTGCTCATTTATGAAATTCTCAAAAACTACTGTTAAAAATAGAAAACTTCAAAATGAAAAAATCAATTCAATGCATTTTATTTAACCACAATATTTAATTTTTATATATTCTTCTCTCATACAATAATCCAGACCACAGCTCATCTTCCCTCCACTCCTACCAGTTTCCCTCACCTCCCCTCTCCCTCAGATCCACTACCCACCCACCAAACCCCATCCCCCACCCCAGAATGGAGCTGGCCTCCCAAATGTAGCAAAACAAGACATAATAAGACCCGGCGCAAACCTTCACATCAAGGTTTGGTGGGGCAACCCAACAGGAGAAAAGGGGTCCCAAGAGATAGCCGCACTTCCATTTTCAGGAGGCCCACACAAATATCAAGCTAACAACTACAACATATGTGCAGAGGACCTAGCTCACACCTGTGCTTGCTACTTCAGTCTCCTTGAACCACAAGAACCTACAGAGACTGACGCAACATTCACATGAGTGCACAGGTCTGCTCCATATGGTGTCCTAGAACTGAAAGGGGAAATGGACACATAACCCCCAATCCCTAACCCAGAAGCTATCTCCAATTGATCACTACTTGCAAATGAAAATTGAGTTTTTTTTCAAGGGAGTCTCACTATGGAAAAACAACTAGTCTTAAGGGTAAGCCAAGTGTGCCTAGCAGTAAATTAACAACAGAAAATTAATTCAACAACATCTTTGGAGGTTTTTTTGGCTCATAATATTGGGTCAGAGCCTTTTTAAACTTTATCATTTTTAATTTATTTTTATTTTCTTTCTCTGTTTTTTTATTTTTTATTTAACTTTTATTAATTACACTTTATTCCTTTTGTATCCCCCCATAAGCCCCTCCCTCCTCCCCTCCTGGTCCCATCCTCCCCCCTTTTCTGCATGCATGCCCCTCCCCAAGTCCACTGATAGGGGAGGTCCTCCTCTCCTTCTTTCTGATCTTAGTCTATCAGTTCTCATCAGAAGTGGCTGCATTGTCAGGGTTCTAGGTTATCTCCATGGATAGTCCTTGGTTGGAGTATGAGTCTCTGGGAAGTTCCCTGTGTTCCAATTTTCTTGTTCTGTTGCTCTGCTTGTGGAGTTCCTGTCCTCTCTAGCTCTTACTACTTCCCACTTCTTACATAAAATTCCATTCACTCTGCCCGTCAGTTGGCCATCAGGCTCAGCATCTGCTTTGACAGTCTGCAGGGCAGAGGCTTTCTCTTTCTCTGTTTTTAACCTATATGTTTTTTTGCATCAGAAAGAAAAGAGGACAAGAAAAGGCACAAGAAACACTAGTTTTCACACTTGGGAAGTTTCTTGTCCTCTTTTCTTTCTGATGGTTTGCTTTGTCCTATAGGAATGTGTTAGTTTTGTTTTATCTTATTGTATTTTTTTGTTATTATTCCACTGAAGCCTGCTTTTTCTAATGAGAGACAGAAAGGTGGTAGACCTGGATGGGAGGAGAGGTGGAGAGGAACTGGAATAAGTAGAGGGAGGGAAAACTATAATCAGGATATGTTACATGAGGAAAGAAATGTAAGCAGGGAAAGATGAGGACCTGAAAGTGGGAGGAGGTCATGTGGGAGAGTACAGGATGAGTCGAAGTGGGGAACTGGGAGTGAATAAAATGAAGACACATTGTATGTGCTTATGAAATTGTCAAAAAAAACATAAAAATTATTTCAAAGTAACTAAGTCTTAAAAAATATTTATGGGTACAGAAATTGTGGTATTTTTACACAATGGAATACTACTCAGCAATCAAAAAGGAGGAAATCATGAAATTTGCAGGCAAATGGTGGGATCTAGAAAAGATCATTCTGAGTGAAATATTCCAGAAGGAGAAAGACAAACACGGTATACACTCACTTATATAGACCTATAAGATGCGATAAACATAATGAAATCTATACACCTAAAAAAGATAATCAAGAGAGCGGACATGGGGTAAGATTATCAATCCTCGTTTAGAAAGACAGATGGGATGCGCATTGAACATATGACAGGAGTCTACTGAGCGCATTTGAAAGACTCTAACTAGCAGTGTTTTCAAAGCAAAGACTCATGACCAAACCTTTGGCAGAGTACAGGGAATCATAAGAAAGAAGGGGAGTTAGAAAAGGATAGGAGCTCCACAAGGACCAAATATATCTGGGCAGAGGGTCTTTTCTGAGACTGACATGCAACCAAAGACCATGTATGAATGTAACCTAGAACCTCTGCTCAGATGTAGCCTGTGGTAGCTCAGTAACCAATTGGTTTCCCATAGTGAGGGGAACAAGGACTATTTCTAACAGGAACTCAATGACTGGCTCTTTGGCCTCCCCACCCCCCAAGGGAGGAGCAGTCCTATTAGGCCACAGAGGAGAGCTTTGCAGCCAGTCCTGAAGATACCTGATAAAACAGGATCAGATGAATGGGGAGGAGGTCCCCCCTATCAGTGGACCTGGCAAGGGGCACGGTGGAGATGAGGGAGGGAGAGAGGAAGGAACTGGGAGGGAATGAGGGATCGGGACATGGCTGGGATACAGAGTTAATAAAATGTAACTGATAAGAAAAAATAAATAAAACCCCACTGAGAAAAAAAAATATTTATGTAACACACATTGGCACTGAAATTTTTACATACATGAGGCTGGCCTTGAACATGTGACTCTCCTAATTCTACCCTTTAAGTGTTGGGAGAAAAGTGTACATCACCATGTCTGTTTCTCTGTACTTCTTAATGATTGGTCTGCATATTTACCTGTATGTCCATTGTTGCTTCACTCAATCAAAATTCTCCAGAAAATATAAGTCTAGTATGTCTTTGAAGAGCACAAAGAAGCAGTGATGGTGGTATCTCAGGAAAATATTATGGTCTACTTGCAAGCAAGTGGACATTAGGAGAACCTTGAGATTCTGGGGTGAGGGGCATTGCCTTCAACAAGACAATACTGGGATTCACTGGGCAACTTCAGGAGGAATACTAACAGCCACATCACAGGTTGATGGTAGTTATGAAACAATTTTGACTTTTGGTGATGGATTTCAACAACTTTTGGTGATGGTTTTGGAACATTGAAAAGTTACTAAAAGTGGCCAGCTGGAATTAATACACTAAATGAATCCTTGATCCAAGTTCCCACCTCTGATTACAACATCAAAGCAGACTTAGATTCTCTCAAAGGAAGCATGAAAAAAACTTTTCTAGCCTTTGCTCAGCTGCTCATTAAGATCAAATTGCCAAACATCATTAACTACTAAAAGTTTCTCAGAGTGATTTGCTGTAGGGATCAAATTCACTGGCAGTCTCCCAAACTCTCCATTGTTACTGGCATGACATGGCATGGTAATGAGAACTCTGTGGGGTATCAGGTACAGGTACATTGTCCTTTTATGAGTTCCAGCATCCTAGGCTCATTCTGTAATAAGGATGGCCTTTACTTAGCTCCAAGAATAAAAAGAACCAGGTGTACACTTCCTTGCATTCTGCCTTAGGGAGATAGACACAGTGGAGTCTTCTCTTGGGGAGGAGTCAGAACTGTCATTCTACAATGACTGTTTCCTGGTACTAGACACCAGTACCTGTAAGCAGCATGGCCTTGCTGAGACTGAGCAGATTGAATTCTAGCAATTGTAGACTTTATTAAAACTCACTTCTCCTTTCTGCACCTCACAGTGTCTTCTGAAGCCAACAGCAGTAATTGTTACTTCTGGAAGTCTCTACAGTTTAATAAGAATAGTTAAGTGCTTGTTTGTTATCTCAAGGAACTTTCTATCTTACTGATTGGCACTTAGATGGACATGGCATTGATGTGGCATCTTTGTGTGGGTGGAAGATTTTAACAGCTGGCTGGAACCTGGTTCTCCTTCCTACACCCAAGTAAAGATTCAGACTAAACAGAAGCACTCAAAAATGTAGCCTTGACCATATAAACAAACTGAAGGAGAAAAACCACATGATCATCTTCATAGATGCCAAAAAAGCATTTGACAAAATCCAACACTCATTCATGTTTAAAGTCTTGGAGAGATCAGGGATAAAAGGCACATACCTAAACATAGTAAAGGCAATATACAGCAAGCCTATAGGCAACATCAAACTCAACGGAGAGAAACTTAAACAAAGCCCACTGAAATCAGGGACAAGGCAAGGCTGCTCACTCTCTCCATTATCTCTTCAACATAGTACTTGAAGCTCTGGCTAGAGCAATAAGACAAATAAAGGAGATCAAAGGGATACAAATCGGAAAGGAAGAGGTCAGAGTTTCACTATTCGCAGATAATATGATAGTATACATGAGCAAGCCCAAAAATTCAACCAGAGAACTCCTTCAGATGATAAACACTTTCAGCTTGTGTTTATCATCAGTGGATAGATACAAAATCAACTCAAAAAAATCAAAAGCCCTCTTGTATACCCAAGACAAAAAGGCCGAGAAAGAAATTCTGGAAACAACACCCTTCACGATAGCCACTAATAACATAAAGTACCTTGGGGTGACTCTAACCAAGCAAGTGGAAGACCTGTTTGAAAAAAAAACTTCAAGTCTCTGAAGAAAGAAATTGAAGAAGATATCAGAAGATGGCAAGATTTCCTGTGCTCACGGATTGGCAGGATTAACATAGTGAAAATGGCCATTCTGTCAAAAGCAAACTACAGATTGAATGCAATTCCCATCAAAATTAAAATAAATATTATTAGCTTAAAATAAAAATTATTAGCTTCATATGGAGAAACAAACAAACAAACAAACAAAAAAAACCCCAGAATTTCCAAAATGATCCTGTACAACAACAGACCATTTGGAGGTATCTCTGTCCCTGTTCTCAAGCTGCAGTATAGAGCAAGAATAATAAAACTGCATGGTATTGGCAGAGAAACAGAAAGGAAGATCATTGAACCAAATAGAAGAAATAAAACCACACACCTATGAATATTTAATTTTTGAAAAAGAAGCCAAAACCAGTCAATGGAAAAAAGACAGCATGTTAAACAAATGGTGCTGGTCCAACTGGATTTCTACATGCAGAAAAGTGAAAATAGAGTCATATTTATCACCCTGCACAAAACTGAAGTCCAGGTGGATCAAAGACCGCAGCATAAAATCAGACTCATTAAGTCTGTTAGAAGAAAAAGTGGGGGAAGAGCCTAGAACTCATTGGCACAGGAAACAACTTCCTGACCAGAACAACAACAACACAGGCTCTAAGATCTACAATCAATAAATGGAACCTCATGAAATTGAAAAGTTTCTGTGAAGCAAAAGACACTGTCATGAGAACAAAACGACAGCCTACAGACAGGAAAGGATCTTCACCAACCCTATATCTGACAGAGGGCTATATCCAGAATGAATAAAGAACTAAAGAAGTTAAAAAGCAATAAATCAAGCAACCCAATTAAAAAATGGGGCACAGAGCTAAACAGAGAATGCTCTGTAGAGGAATATAGAATGGCAGAGAAACACTTAAAGAGATGCTCATTATCCTTAGCCATCAGGGAGATGCAAATCAAAACGTCCCTGAGATTTCACCTTATAACCATCAGAATGGCTAAGATCAAACACTGAAGTGACAACACATGCCGGAGAGGTTGTGGAGAAAGGGGAACCCTCCTCCATTGCTGGTGGAAATGTAAACTTGTACAACCACTTTGGAAATCAATCTGGTGCTTTCTCAGACAATTAGGAATAGCACTTCCTCATGATCCAGCCATACCAGTCCTAGGCATATATCCAAAAGATGCCCAACTATACAACAAGAACATTTGTTCCACCATGTTCATGTTTGTAGCAGCTTTATTTGTAATAGCCAGAACCTGGTAACAACCCCGAAGTCCATCAATGGAGGAATAGGTACAGAAATTGTGGTACTTTTACACAATGGAATACTACTCAGCAATTAAAAACAAGGAAATCATGAAATTTTCAGGCAAATGGTGAGATCTAGAAAAGATCATCCTGAGTGAGATATCCCAGAAGGAGAAAGACACACGGTATATATTCACTTATAAGTGGGTACTAGACCTATAAGATAGGATAAACATTCTGAAATCTATACACCTACAGAAGATAAACAAGAAAGAGGACCCTGGGTAAGATGATCAACCCTCACTTAGAAAGACTAGTGGGATGGACATTGGATGTAGGAAAAAACAAGTATCAGGATAGGAGCCTACCATAGAGGGCCTCTGAAAGTCTCTGCCTAGCAGTATTAAAGCAGATGCTGAGACTCATAACCAAACCTTCGGCAGAGTACAGGGAATCATATGAAAGAATGGGGAGTTAGTAAGACCTGGAGAGGACAGGAGCTCCATAAGGACCAAATGTATCTGGGCACAGGGATCTTTTCTGAAAATGATTCTCCAGCCAAGGACCATTCGTGAATATAACCTAGAACTCCTGTTCGAATAGAGCCCATGGTAGCTCAGTATCCAAGTGGGTATACTAGCAAGGTGAACAGGAACTATTTCTGACATGAACTGAATGGATGGCTCTTTGACCTCCCCATCCCCCCAAGGGAGGAGCTGTCCTGCTAGGCCACAGAGGAGGACTTTGCACCCAGGCCTGAAGATGGCTGATAAGCTAGGGTCAGATGAAAGGGGAGGAGGTCCTCCCCTATCAGTGGACCTGGAAAGGGTAGGGAGAAGATGATGGACAGAGGGTGTGATTGGGAGGGAGTGAGGGAGCGGGATGCAGCTGGGAAACAAAGTTAATAATCTGTAACTAATATTAAATATATAAAAATTTAATTAAAAAATAAATACTACAGACAGTTAAAAAATGTAGCCTTGAAATAATATCTGTACAGTGGATTTAAGAGACAGTGAATGTAATTTGAATACAGCTAGGGAAAGCTAGTGATGACTCAGGAAAATCTCAGGGACCTGACTCCTTAACAAAACAATTAAGATACAGAAAAAGATAAATGACTGAAACTGTGGCTGCTGGATATTTTTTCCATTACAGAAGAGGATATACGTGGAAACCTAGGTCCATCTGTGTGATCAGAACACTAATGACTTTTTCAGAAGTACATCGGATTCTGTCATGTTGAAGAATAGTGTGAAAATGTCTCAAAAGCTGATGCAATATTCTCTCACTGCTTAACTCAGTTACTAATTTTATACAATGCATAAACTTTGTATATGTATATGTTTTATTAATACATTATTATAACATAAAGAATGACATGGAAATAAACTATAATAGTTGAACAAGTCACTGTCTGTTAAAGCACATGTTATGTTCCAATGTATGTAAGATTGTTGTTGGCCAACATATTGTTCTAATAGTCACATATCTTCCATTTTAAAGTAGGAGAATGTGCAGGAAGTATAAATCATATTCTGAGTTAGTATCTTTGTAGTGTTTGCTTGGTGAACTGCCTATGATGTAATATAGTAGTATATCACAGAAGAAGAAACTCCTCTAAATCAATTTATAAGCTTAGACAACTGAGAAGAGTCTCCACGTCGATACTGTCCCATCTTATTGTCAACCAGTGTACACTGAAGCCCACTCCACGTCCTCTCCTAGTGAGGCCCTGAAAACCACTGAGATCCTCTTGGTATGCCAAGTTGGGATTGGGACTGCAGGCAATGTACTTCTGTTTGTGCATAATTTCTCTCCTGTCTTGACTGGCTCTCCACAGAGGCCCACACAAGTGGCTCTCTCCCACATGGTTGTGGCCAGTGTCTTGATTCTGCTCATCACCGCATTTCCAAACAATATGGGTTTTGTTCCAAGGAAGCCTCAGACTGACCTGAAATGTAAATGTGAGTACTGTACTCGAATGGTAGCCTGAAGCACAAACTTGTGCTCCACCTGTGTTCGAGCACTTATCAGTTTGTAACTGGGGTAGGGTGATGCTCTGAAGAAGAACTCCCAAGTTACTGGGTTATTCTTGTTATATTTACTGGTTCGTCAGTGTTTTAAATAATGTCTGCATTCCAATGACAATCAATGGTCCACAGAACACAGGCAAAGATACTGACAATAAACAACAACAACAAAAAAAAGTGGTCTACTCTACATCTGGTTTCAGTTTAGGCATGGTCATCTTGCAGTTTTCCCATCATGCCATGTTCATCAGTATCATGGTCTGGACCAGTGTCTCCATGGTGATTCTCCTGCACAGACACCACTAGAGATTGCAGCAAATTCACATCTTCAGTGAAGACCAGAGAGCACCCTCTGAGAGCAGAGCAGCCAACACCATCCTGATGCTGATGGTAATATTTGTGAGCTTTTATGGGTTGTATTTGCATTTTTTTCGCATTTCTTATGTGAATTCTCATTTCTGGTTGGGGCATATCAATGACGTTTTGACTGCAGGCTTACCCACCATTGCCCCCTTGCTGTTGATTTTTAGAGATCCTAAGGATCCTTGTTCTATGTTCTTTGGGTGTTGAAAACCACAGTAAAATTTTCAAACACAGAAAACAGGATTAACATTAATAAGCATAAATTAATCAATAGGAAAAATTAACAAGTCTATTTTAAATTAATATTCTTTATTGTTTATAATTTTCATACATGTACACAATATGTCTTGTTCATATCCACACTTACTCTCTGCCCTTTTCACTTTCCCCAGGACCCTCTAAAACATCTCCTCCTAACTTCATGTCCTTTTTCTAAATTTATTTATTCATTTTCTAACCCAGAGAGTCAAATTAGCATTATCATTTGCACATGGTAATAAGCCCATCATTGAGCTATGAGAAATTCGTCAGCATTCATAGCTCAAATAAACTGATCCTTTCTCCCCTCCCCAGCAACTGGCCACTGCAAATAGCTCCCTAGTTAGGGGTGGTACCTCAGGAACCTCTTTCCCATTATTTCTGGAAATTTTAGCTTTCTTGATTTTGTGCAGCCTTCCAGACTGCTATGCATTAATGTGTGTAATAGCACTGTCATGTCCAGAAGTTCACACGGAGTCTAATACATGCAATCACAACGCTTGGAACACTGAGTAAGGAAGATAGATCGCCGTGAGTTCAAGGCCAGCCTGTGATGTACACTGAATTGCAGGCTGGCCTTTGATACAGGGTGAGATGCTGACTAATCTAATTCTCACACATGTTTTATCATGATTTATTTTGAACTTCGTCAATTGCCTTTTGAGCATCAAATGAAATGGCTATGTCGTTTCTGTCAGTAAGTTTATTTATATGTGTGCAATATCTATTAATTTACATAAGTTACACCAGAGTTACTTTTTCTGAGTAAAGCCTCCCTGGTCATAATATATAATTTTTCTACTGTGTTTCTAAATTGTTTGTAAGTATTTTGTTGAGAATATTACATCTATTTTCATCAAAGAAATGTAAACTGTAGCTTTCTCTTTTTGTGCTATCTTTACCTCATTTGGGTATCAGGACAATACTGACTTCATAAATTGAATTTTGATCCATTCCTTTGTACTGTAGAATAAATTACCCTTTTACTATTATTACTAATTAACTTACTGTACATACCAAACACAGCTTCCCCTCCCTCATCTCCTCCAACTTCCTTCCTCTCACCTCACTCCCCCCACAGTTTACCCCTCCTCCCTTTCTCCTTAGAAAAGGGGAGGCCTCCCATTAGCATCAACCCCCCTTGGCATATCAAGTAAGACTAGGCAGATCTTCTATTGAGGCTAGACAAAGCTGTCCAGTTAAGAGACACAGACCCAAAGGCAGGCAGCAGTGTCAGAGACAGTCCCTGTTCCTGCTGTTAGGAGTCCCACATGAAGACCAAACTGCACAACTGTTACATATATACAGAGGGCCTATCTCTGTCCCATGCATCCTCTCTGGTCAGTGAGTCAGTCTCTGTGAGCCCCTATGGCTCTAGGTTAGTTGATTCCATTGGTTTTCTTGTGATGTCTTTGACCTCTGTAGCTGCTTCAATCCTTTCTCCCCTTTTCCTTTTCCACAAAATTCCTAATTAGCATAAAGAATCCTTGAGAGTTTGGTAGAATTCAGTAGTGAATCCATCTGAGCTTTTCATTGAGGGGAGGTGTTTAATAACAGCTTCAGTCTCATTGCTTGTAATGGGTCTGGTTAAGTTATTTATATCATCGTGGCTTAATTTTGGTATGTGGTTGCATTTAGAAATTCTTCCATTTCTTTTGTGTTATCCACCATTTCAAATATTATTTTTCATAGAAATTAGTGACTTATTTCATCATAGTCCATTGTAATGACATCCTTTTGATATCTAATTTTATGAATTTGCATCTCCTCTTTCTTTCCTTTGGTCAGATTAGCTAAGGGTTTGTAAATTTTAACTTTGTCACAGAACCAACCCTTTAGTTGATTTCTTCCCTAACTTTATTACTTGTTTTATTTTTGGCATTGGGATTGGTAGCTTACTTTTGGAGAGCCTTGAGTTTAACATTAGGCCATTTATTTGATACAACTCAGATCACTTAATATATGCACCTATCTCTTTAAACTTTTCTTTCATTATAGCCTGAGCTGCATTCCAGAAATTCTAAGAGGATGTTTCTATTTTTTTTTTCTAGAATTTTTTTCTCTCTGATTTTTTTTTTAATTACCCACTGTTCATTATTATCTTTCACCTTGTAAAAAGTCAATTCAAAGTAGAATAAAATCTGAAACTTCTAGAAGAGAACATAGGAGATAAGCTTCATCCTGTTTGGGTAATCCAGAAGCAATATCCAGTTTATAGCCATTTGCAAATAAAAAATGTAGTCTCCAAGGGAGTCTTACTGGGGAAACAAACCACTCTTAATGGCAAGTGTTATGATGAGCAGTAAAGCTAATTAGTTAGTTAGTTAGTTAGTTAGTTAGTTAGTTAGTTAGTTAGTTAGTTAGTTAATAACCCCAAACTAACCAAACAAAAGGAATAGCAAGTTATTCATCTTGCACTTAATATCTACATGTACTATCTGAGATCCTTCTGAACAGACTCATTTCTTCTTTGCAAGTCACTTACTCAGTAATGTTTACAATAATAATGATTTAGAGATGATTTTTATATATTTATATATTGAATTAAAACTCAACACTGTTTTTTTTTTAAATGAACTCAATGGCATCTTTGGAAATTCTTTGTCTCATAATGCTAAGTCAGAGCATTTTTTTCTGCCTTACAGGCTATTTTCCTGTATATTCTGGCTTCTGAATTGGTGTTCTTATGGAAATCCTCTGTGAGCACATGTGTGTCTCTGTGTCTATATGCATTTCTTGTGATTTTTCTTTGGCTCCTTTTCTTGTTTGGTTGTTTTGTCATATTCTGGCTTTTAAATTTTATCTTATTTTATTATTTGTTTTCCAAGGAGAGACAAAGAGGGTGTGATCTGGATAGGAGGGAAGGTGGGAAGGAACTGGGAAAAGTATGGGGAAAGGGAACTGTAATTATAATATAGTATATGAAAAAAATATATTTTCAATAATAGAACAAAAGATATTGGATTACTCAAGAACTTTTTAAATAAAACATCAACAGCACAGGAGCTAACCCCAGAATCAACTAATGGAACTTCATAAAAATGTAATTGTCTTTGTACAGCAAAGGAAACAACCATCAGAGTGCGTGGACAATCTACAGAACAGGAGAAAACCTTTGCCTAAGTGTATCTTAAGCTACACTTAAGATAAGGGACAAGTACCCAGAATTTACAAAGTATCACAAAAAGTAAATGCCAAGGAAGTGAAACCACCCAACAAATGTGCAAATGAACTAAACTGATACCCTTCAAAAAAAGAAAAACAAATGAGCAATAACTATTTAGTAAAGTATTCAATATTCCTAGCCATCAAGGAAATGCAAATTAAAACTACTGTGAGATACCACCTCACCTCAGTCAGAAATGGCTATCACCAATAAATCTGACAACAAATATTGAAGAAAATGGAGATAAAGAATTCTCTCTCAGGCTGGAGAAATGGTTCAGAGTAAGAGCACCGACTGGTCCTCCAAAGGTGCTGAGTTCAATTCCCAGCAACCACATAGTGGCTAAAACCAGCGATAATGAGATGTGGTGTCTTCTGGTGTGCAGGTGTACATGCAGGCAGAACACTATAAACATAATAAATAAATAAATCTTTTAAATTTTTTTTAAAAAGAACCATCGTCACTATTGTGGGAATGCAAATTAATACAACCATTGTGAGAATCCGTTTTGAGATTTCTCAAACTACCATACAACCCTGATATTTCTCTCCTGGGAACACATCCATAAAGTGCTGCATCCCATCTTAGAGATATTTGTACCTATATGGAGTTTTTCTGCTTTATTTACTATATCAAAGCACTGGACTCAGCCAAGGTATTCATCACAGATAAAATGGATAATGAAAACTTGGTAAACATATAAAATGCAACACTACTCAACTCCAAAAAATGATGTAATCACAAAATTGGCAAGAAACATGATGTACTTTCAATGTGTAGTAATACATAAAATTACACAATCTCAAAAAGGAAATGAACATGTTCTCCCTCAAATATGGAACCTACCCAACACCTTATGAATATATACATATATATGTAAGACCTATATATGTCGGTAGTATGTAACATGTAGAAAAGAAAAGAAAAAATTCAAAATATATGGGATGAAGGGGGACTGAGTGCAGATAATGGGCACAAATCATGAAAGAGAATCTAAAGTCATTGTTTTGCTAGTTCTAACTCTCTCATGATTTTGGGGGAGTTTTGGTGGTAGATAAGTATGTAAAAAATACATCCAAACTGAAAGTGTAAAATCGAATGTGAAGCTCCATAACTTCCATTCCAACTGGTTACTCTATCCATACAGAGGTTTTTGACCCTTTCTCTGAGAAGGAGAAGGGGAAGGGGAGGAGGCCATGAGGGTGGAACTAAAAGGAGAGGAGGGAGGGGCCTGCTATCACACTGTAAAGTGATTAAATAAATAACAAAGGAAAAAAATAAGTTTGTTAAGTTGTATAGTTTTGAGATCTGATTAATTTTAGTGTTTGATTTTCTTTATTGCAGAGGTAGTTTTTATAGTCAAGTTTAAAATTACTTCTTCACATATAACTCACAGAAGTTATGTTTATATATCTATGCATATGTGTGTAGTAGTAATAATAATAACCAAAGAAAAGAGGCTATCAATTTGGGAGAGAGAGACATGGGAGAGACTTAGGGAGATATCATAGGAGGGGCTGGAGGGAGAAAGGGAATGATGGAAGTGACGGAATTATATTTTCATTTAAAATGTATTAAAAATAAAATTCATAATGGTCTTAGAAAATCAATGTGGTTTGGATACTGCACTGGATATTGCCAGTACACTAAAGAGGACCGAAAAAATTCGGCCTTTGTCAGGGGGACATGTGTAAAAGATATATTTCTTACACTTATTTAAAATATCGCCACATTTTTTTATTTCTGTGTGTCTTATGCATATATGCATGGTTAGTTGATTGTAAACTGACTTACCTAAATTTTACTAAAAAGAATTTGTGTGTGTGTCATTGTGTGTGTGTGTGTGTGTGTGTGTGTGTGTGTGTGTGTGTGTGTGTAGTCTAATATAAGAGTATAGTCTAAAATAAGAGTATATGAGGGCTGGGAAGATGGTTTGGTTAAAGTGCTTGCCAGATACCATTCTTAGTTTTCTCAACTGAATTTTACTTTACATCATTAAAGATCAAATCTAATTTAGACTTTTTTTTTTTTTTTCGTCTTTTAGAAAAACCAGCTCTTCGATCTGATTTTTGGGTGTTGTTTTTTTTTTTTTTTAATTTCAACTTTGATTTTGTTTATTTCTTCTCATTTTGGGGAAAGATATATTTCCATGTTTTGTCTTTGATCTAATTCCCTGTACCCAGCCTATTTTTTCCTTTCCTTTTTACTTATTCTTCTGTCATATAATATATCCCAACCACAGCTCTCCTCCCTCCACTCCCCACTACCCCCTACCACCTCCCCTCTTCACTAGATCCTCTCCTCTCTTTCCCTTCAGAAAAGGGCAGGGAACCAAACATGGAAAATTGAGATGCAACATGCAGGCTCTATCATTGCCACTTTGGTCTCTGTGAGACCCTAAGAGCCCTGCATAGTTAATTCTGTAGGTCACATTCTCCTGGTGACCTCAACCCCTCTGGCTCCTATTATCCTTCTTTGCCCTCTTCCTTGAGTTCCTCTTCACCTATTGGTGTTAGTCTGCACCTACTCCCATCAGCTGTTGGAGTAAGCCTGTCTGATGAGAACTGGGTTGGGCACTGATCTATGGATATAGCAAAATATTACGAGAAATCATTTCATTGACTTTGGGGGTAGGGTAGAATTGCTGAGAGAGAAATCAGGGAAACAATGCTCTTAACAACAGCCACAAATAGCATTAATGATCTGGATGTTACTCCAAATAAGCAACTGAAAGATCTATATGACAAGAACTTTAAGTCTTTGAAGAACAAAATTAAAGAGCTATCGGAAGATGGAAAGATCTCCCATGCTCACAGATTGATAGGACTAACATAGTAAAAATGGCCATCTTAGAGAAAGCAATCCACAGATTCAATACCCATCAAAATCCCAACACAATTCTTTACAGACCTTGCAATAACAATTCTCAACTTCATATTAAAAAACAAAATAAACAAAAAAAGGAAACTAAAACAATCCTGTACAATAAAAGAACATCCAAAAGTATTACCATCCCTGATTTCAAGCTCTATTACAGAGCTATAGTTATAAAAAACCACATGGTATTGTTAAAAAAACAACAACAAAAAACAGGTTGATCAATGGCATAAAATCAGAGACATAGACACAGATATAAATCCACTTGTGTATGTATACTTGATATTTTATAAAGAGAAATACATAGTGTAAAAAAGAAAGCATCTTCAACAAATGGTGCTGTTCTAACTGGATGTCTACATATAGAAGAATACAAATAGATCCATATTTATCACCCTGGACAAAACTCAAGTCCAAGTGAATCAAAGACCTCATAATCATAATCATAACCATAATCAACATAAAACCAGATACATGGAACCTGATATAAGAGAAAGTGGGGAATAGTCTTGAATGCATTTGCACAGGAGACAACTTCCTGAACAGAAAACCAATTGTGCAGGCACAATCAATAAATGGAACCTCGTGAAACTGAAAAGGCTTCTGTAAGGCAAATGAAACCATCAAAATGACAAAACAGCAGCCTACAGACTGGGAAAAGATCTTCAAAGTTGCTACATCTGAACAAGAGCTAATATCCAAAATACATAAAGATCTCAAGAAACTAGACATCAGCAAACCAAATAATCCAATTACTTTATCCAAGGACCATGCATGGAGATAACCTAGAACCCCTGCACAGATGTAGCCCATGGCAGCTCAGTCTCCAAGTGGGTTCCCTAGTAAGAGGAACAGGGACTCAGTAGCTGGCTCTTTGATCACCTTCCCCTGAGGGGGGAACAGCCTTACCAGTCTACAGAGGAAGACAAAGACGCCAGTCCTGATGAGACCTGATAGACTATGGTCAGATGGAAGGGGAGGAGGACCTCCCCTATTATTGGACTGGGGGAGGGGCATAGGAGAAGAAGAGGAAAGGAGAGTGCGATTGGGAGGGGATGGGAGAGAGGACTACAGCTGAGATACAAAGAAAACAAACTCTAACTAATAAAAAATGGAAAAAAAGAGAATAAAACGGGGTACAGATTTAAGCAGGGAATTCTCAAAAGAGGAATTTCTAATGGCTGAGAAGCACTTAAAAAAATGTTCAACACCCTTAGCCATCAGGGAAATGCAAATCAAAACAACTCTGAGATTCCATCCTACACCTGTCAGGATGGCTACTATCAAAGACAGAAGTGACAGCTCATTATTGAGAGGATGTGGAGCGAGGTGAACACTCCCGCTTTTGCTGGTGGGAGTGCAAACTTGTACAAACACTTTGGAAATCAATATGGTAATTTCACAGAAAACTGGGTATCAATCTACCTCAAAATCCAGCTATGCCACTCCTGGGCATACACCCAAAGGATTCTCTACCATACCACAAGGACACTTGCTCAACTATGTTCATAGCAGCTTTATTCATAATAACCAGAAACTGTAAACTGTATATAATATAATTTTAATCTTATATATATATAAGATTATATATAATATAAATTTTAATCTTATTATATTTTATTTTGTTATATATTATTACTGTCCCTTAGAAGCCTGTTTATTTTTCTAAAGAGAGAGAGAGAAAACCCAGGTGAGAGAGAGGTGGGAAGTAGAGGGAGGGGAAACCATGACCATGATGTGCTATGTGAGGAAAAAACACTCTTCTCAATAAAAGGGAAGGAAAAAAAGCAGGGGACATTATTTTGATGAAATGAAGTGACAAGAAAAAGGCAGCATGTGGCAGGGAAGAGTGCAGTTGGAGGAAGATGAACAAAAGTAACATGACATGTGTGTATAAAATGTCCACATGAAGCCCATTATTGGAATTCTTAATAGAAATTTTACTGTAAAGGGCTGGGGAGAGACGACTCAGACTTGCTGCTCTTGCAGAGAACCAGAGTTCAGCTATCAAAGTCCGTCTCGGTCTCCTCACATGCATCTGTAACAACAGCCAGATTATTTAATGCTGTCTTCTAGCCTCTGCAGGCACCTCTCAACCGCCCACCCCAACACACACGTGCATATACACAACTAATAAAATAAATCCATTTTTTAAAAAATTCTGGAGATGGCTCAGATGGCAGTTCATAACCATTGTGTAGCCGCAATCCCAGGGATCAGTCCCCCTCTTCTGGACTCTGCAGGTGCTGCATGTCTGTGGTACACAGGCAGACAAGTAGGCAACACACCCATGCATGCAAAAATGTAAGGACTCAAATTTTTTGAAAGACACTAAAAAATATTATTGGAGAGGCAATTAAAGAGAGGGTGAGGTAGTATGGTAGAGAATATGCTTAATGAACTTTATGCTTGAGTGCAAATGTCCCTTTGTAACACAGTCATGTACAATGGACAGACACAAAGGAAATTCTTTAATAATCAAAGAATGTAAGTAAGCAAATAAACAGACAGAAAGAAATATTAATAGTGAATAGGTAAAACAAAAACTGAGGAGTTAGGAGGGTAGCTCAGGAGAGTGCTTGTCAGTATGCATGAAGTCCTGAGTTCAAGGCCCAAGTATTACATAAACCAGGGTGGTGGTGCACACTGCAATCCCAGCACTTACTTGATGAGAGGAAGGGGAATCAGGAGTTCTAAGTCATCTTTAGCTACGCAGAGAGTTCAAGACCAGCCTGAGCCACATGAGAGCCTGTCTTAAAACAACTTTTAATTAAATAAAATAGGAAATGAACAAGCATAAACCCAAAATATTTAAAAGATCAATGTATTAATCTAGCTAAACCGAACTTAAGGGAAAATATGGAAAGGGAAGGTAAAAAGTAAAGAAGACAGAGATTACATGGACACTGAGAAATAAGAGAAGGAACATGGCTAGAAATCCTATATAAGTCAAATAACTATGGGCCTGGAGAGATGGGTCATTAGTAAGAGCACTGGCTGCTCTTCCAGGATACCCAGGCTCCGTTCCCAGCACCCACATGAAAGGCCACAACTGTCTGAAGTTTCTGTTCCAGGGGAACCGACTCTCTCACACAGGCAGGCAGAAAACCACTGTACGTAAAAATAAATAAATAAATAATAAAAATTAAGTTCACAATTTTGTAATGGGTCACATTCAGAGGTATCCTTAGATATAAGTGTCTTCATGCCACAGACTGGACACACTTCCGAGGCCACAAAATTCCTCACAGAGAAAAGAATAAAAGATAATGCTGCCATACCTAAGCATTTCTGGGCCAGACTGGGTACCCAAGAAGTCTTGCTCACTGCAGGTTTTCACAGGATCTCCTGATTGAAAGATGATCCTCTCATGGATGATGATGTCAGGACTGCTGAGGCATCAGGAAAGAATCTCACGGCAAGAGATCTCGAGGGCGCACAAGGGAAGGAACTTCACACAGAATCTCATATAGCTTCAGATGGCAAAAACAACATTAGGGAGTAAGCTATGTTGTCACTTGCCAAAGTTCCGTGTAAATCTGAATAATTTCATAAATATTGTGGAGGGCCAGTGAGATGGCTTCTTTATTAAAAGTGTTTTCCATTAAGCCCAATGACCTGAATTCAATTCCCAGGACCAACACTTGTGGAGGAGGTGTAGACATAAGTACTCCCTAGATCAAGGTTTCTCAACGTATGAGTTGTGACCCCTTTGAGGGCATTGAATGACCTTTTCACAGGGTTGCCTATCAGATATCCTGCATAACATATTGACATTACAATTCATAACAGGGACAAAAGTGCAGTTATGAAGTAGCAATAAAAAATAATTTTGTGGTTGAGGGTCACTACAACATGAGAAAATACCAAAGAATTAGGAAGGTTGAGAACCACTGGTCTAGGTCCTTAAGCCAAGAGTCAACAGACTGAAATTCCCTGGGCATCTGGAACCATCACTGAGGGCCTGTTGCCACCTTCAGCAGTCTGCTGAACTCAGCTAAGTTCTGGGTAGCATTGATGACTCCTCCCATCACACACAACACAGGAAAAGTGATGGTCCTCTCAGTAGGTGCAAAAGGGAGAAATACAAAAGATGTGATATCTATTAGTACTCCCAGGTCTTTGTAAATTACAAACAACCCAATAAAGATATCCAAGACAAAAGCACCAAAAACCACACGATGAAAATACTTTAAAATGATATTTTGTGTGTGTGTGTGCACGTGTATGTGTGCGTGTGTGTCCATGTCTATGTGTGGAGGTCAGAAGACAACTCAAGAGAGTTCTCTCCTTCCAAAATGTAAGTCCAAGGGATCAAACTCTGGTTGTGAGGCTTTGCAGCAGCTCTTTGTTGTTGTTGTTGTTGGGTGGGGGGCCATGGCATGACAATGACAACACTGAACCAGACAGGACAGAGGACAGGAATAGCTCTAGCTCTGTGGTGAAATACATGCCTAGCATGCTCGAGGACCATGCTTGTTTCCCCCCACCCACTCAGCCATACTTTATATATAAAACGTATATATTATACATACACACACACACACACACACACACACACACACACATATACATACATATACATATACATTGGTCTTCTATGTCCATTCAAAGCTGGCCAATGGTTGGGTGAGACTCAGGATGGAACCTTGTTTGTTTGTTTGTTTGTTTGTTTGTTTTTCATATATACACCTACAGAAGTTTAATATATATGTTAGGCATAACAAATAGTTAATAATAACAATTAAAAAGAGCAACATTAATTATATACAGTAAAAGCCATTTGAATGACTAACAAGTTATTTATTTCTGGGATTTACCACTTGTTTATTTTTTTTTATTATTACACTTATTTATTCACCTACATATTCTGTGTGAGTGGATCAGAGCACAACTTTCAGGAGTTAAGTTTTCTCCTTTCACCAAGTGGGTCGCAGGGACTGAACTCGGGTCCTCAAGGCCTGTTGTCAACCAGCTGAGCCTTCTCAGTGCTAATCTTTCCCCCACTTAATATTTTCAAACTGCAAGTGCCACTGTGTAACCTAAGCCAAGGAAAGAAAAGAAAGAACTTGAAATTGAGCTGCAAGTGTTGGACACCCCTGCAATCCTACCTAGCAGTCAGGAGGCCAAGGCAAGAGGAGCCCGAGTTCAAGTCCAGCCTTGTACTACACAGAGGGGGAAGAGAGAGAGACTGCCTACACTCATTTACATGCGCTCCTTAAATGCTAGATAGTGATGGCACACATAAAATGATAACACGCAAAGATGAAAGGATCCATCTCAGCTTCCTTCTGGGAAATACTGGGGTGGAGGTGGGGGTTCCGTACAGTCAGAAGCTTCAGAAAACCCTTGTCTGGAGCTCATCTAGGATCCTATACTCAGATTCACTGAAATACCGGCTACTTTGTGAAAGCTAGACCTGAGAGCTCTGAGCCACATCCAACCTCAAACATCAATCACATCCCCCTTCCTTTCACCACACTCCCCTCGACCAATGAGAAGGATTGACACATTGGCCAATCACATGGCACCATAGACTTTCTCCCCAGTTCCACCTTCCCAGTGTTAAGAAGTAACCTGGACGCTCCCAGGCTGTGTGTGATGAATCTTGTCTTCCTCTTCTTTTCTCTTGTAGGCATTTATGTTCTTTCTTACTTGAGGAGGGGTTATGTTTTTTTCTCCCTTTGCTCTCTAGTGTCTTGCCCCACCAAAACCACTTTCAGTGTCCAAGTGGGTTCCATAGTAATGGGGACAGGGACTGTCTCTGACAGGAACTGATTGGCTTGCTCTATGATCACCTTCCCCTGAGCAGGGAGCAGCCTTACCAGGCCACAAAGGAAGACAAAGCAGCCACTCCTGATGAGACCTGATAGACTAGGATCAGAGGGAAGGGGAGGAGAACCTCCCCCATCAGTAGACTGGGGGAGGGGCATGGTGGGGAAGAGGGAGGGAGGTACGGGGGAGGATACAAAGTGAATAAACTGTAATTAATAAAAATAATAATTTAAAAAAAAACACTTGACATCCTATGTCATGGCTACTTGAACTTAGTTTAGCAGGGTAGCCAAGATGCTTTGTGGTTCTTATATACTTATATTTAACTATTTCACTTTTTTCTTTGTTTGTATGTTTATTCGTTTCAACTTTTTTATTTTTAAAGGAAAACGAAAATCATCTCTAGTCCAAATCCGAATCCTCCACTTGCTCGGTTTGGAGCCACAGAAGGCCCCGCTGACTTTATCTAGCTTGTAGAGGGAGCAAGCAAGATTGTTAACTGGGCGGCAGACAACGGAGGAACACTCATAAGGCCTCCCAGAAGCAGGGAGAAAATAAATAACCTGCGTAGGTATCACAAGGGTTGGATTCTTGAGAATGTAGGGAGTAAAGATATGTTTATATATTTATATTCCATGGGTGTGTGATCAAGGGCCAGGAGAACCCACAGAGAAGCAGATATGTATGGACAAACCCAGTAGTTATGTCTAAACCCTTCAAGTGAGTTCAAGGCCTAGTGCAGAGACACCGTTGATGTTCCATTTCTGGTGTATAATCCTTTAAAGACCTCGTCCCTGGCTTGGCTGTTAGGTAAATATATGGGCAAAGACTGCCTTTGCATATCAATAAAAGTTGGTCTTTACTGTGGGCTGGAGTGTTGAATTGTGGCTCCTGGGGTAAACAATTACAGCAAAGTCCTGACCCCTAGTACCTCAAGAAGTGGCAAAAAAAAAAAAAAGGTTGTTGTAGATTTAGTCATTCTAAAGTTGATCTGTGGAGACCCAAACACTAGGAGAATGTAATGTGATAATCAAGACAGATACTAGAGTTAAGTAGCCCAAAGGAAAAGAGACAACAAAGATTTTCATTTGTTATTATTTTCTTTCTTCTAGTTTGGTTAGCCAGTTTCTTGCTTCTCACTTCAAGAGTATATGTAACTTGCTTGTAAAATTTCAAATTAAGAAGCCATGTGAAGCTAGTCCGTTTTCCTCCATGGCTTCTGCATCTGCTCCTGCCTCGAGGTTTCTGTCTTGCTTGAATTCTTGTCCTTCTTCCTTTTGTGATGAGCAGCAATGTGGTAGTGTAAGCAAAATAAACCCTTTCTCCTTGCCCCCCGCCAAAAAAAAAAAAAAAAGAAAAAAAGAAAAGAAAAGAAATTTCAAGCTAAGTGTAGTCCACTTATTGTTGCCCAGATGTGCACAGCTGTGGGGTCACTCGCGTGTACACCGGCAACATATCAGTGACCACCCTTCCCCAAGAAAGAAAGATTCTCAGGAGCTATCAGTACCAAGAACTTCTCATTTAGGAGTAGAGCCTTATCACTTCTTCTCTCTTCCATTCATTCTAGAATGTTGGCGGCTTCATCTTGTTCAGGCCATCACTGCCACTGTGAGCTTGTGTGTGCCACAGCTGCATCATGTCCAGGAGACAGCTTTTCACAGTTCTGCTTTCCACATTCTGGTACTTAAATTCTTCCCCAAGTTCCCCATCATATTATTTCAGGAAGCAAAGCCCCATCTAAGGAATATTCATGGTTGAAACTATCCACTTTTCAATGGGTAGCTTTAATTACAGGGAAGACTGTGTGTAACTTTGCGATTTTACAAAGTACCAGCCACCGGTTAGAAGAGGGAGAAGCTGGAGCCTCCTGGTTTCAGTCTGTGATTTTCTGATGATCTCTGAGGTCACACCACACTGAACATGGACCAGAACAATTTATTTCTTACAGTGACCCTGAGAGAGGAAGGGCTGCTGCAGGTGTGATGGCTTGAGCAGAATGCTGGTCTGGATGCTGAGAGTTTATCTCAGTGTCTGATCCAACTGGGTTGTCACTAATGATAGGAAAACAGCTCCACATCCCATTGGAAGCTGCATGGGGAATTCTTGTCAGAGATTTCCACCGAGGCAAAACCAAGATTTGTGGCTTCAATGAAGAAACTAAATTCAGAGCAAGCTGGATGTGAAGCCAAGTTGGATTTATTAAAATATAGGAACATGGCCAGGCAGTGGTGGTGCATGCCTTTAATCCCAGTACTTCTGAGGCAGAGGCAGGCAGATCTCTGTGAGTTGGAGGCCAGCCTGGTCTACAAAGCCAATCCAGGACAGTCAACGCTCTAAGAGGTCCAAATTTTAAATTTTGAATTTTGGGGCAACATGACTGAGGTCCTGGATACAAATTTAGACACAGGACCAAGTGGGCAAGTGGAGACAGACTCAGCCAAAGAGTAATCAGGCTTGCTCTTTGAGCTTGGGAGATAATGTTGCCTGGCAACCCACCCAGACAGCCTCTAGCTGGTGACCAAGATCGCATAGCCCTCCTACTAAGAAAAACCACAAGATGTGCTAATCATCCCAGCTCCCTAATAACATCCTAATCAGTATTCCAGACATTGTTCATGAGCAGATACCTTCCAGATGGCTAGTTCCCTGAAAGTGATGGCCTTGGCACCAATAGACCTAGGCTTGGAAATTCCCTGATTTCAGTTTTGTCCTTTAAAAACCCTGTTCCCCCAGACCTCAGGACTGGATATCTCTCTATTTCCACAGAGATCTTGCAACCTAGAATCCAGCTTGTATTGAATAAACATTCCTGTGTTTTGCAACAGATTCCAGATTCAACTCCTGTTGGTCTTTTGGGGTCTTATTATCTGGGCACTACAGCTACACAGAGAAACCTTCAAAAAAAAAAAAAAAAAAAAAAGGAGAGATAAGAAAACAAAACAAAGAAGTTTGCTGCTCTTCCACAGGACCTATGATTGGTTCCCAGGTGAGTGGTGTCTCCCAACTGCCTGGAACTCCAACTCCAGGTTATCTGATACACACATCACATACATGCACACATCACACACACACACACACACACACACACACACACACACACACACACACAGGCTTTCAAAATACTTTAAAATATTATTTTCAATAAGGTTAAAAGTTAAAGGCTTTTTCTCAACACACAAAGGTTTGCGGTGGCTTGGGAGGGTTACCTTCTAGGACAGGAGAAAGATTATATGTTATTTTACCCCAGTGGTACTCAACCTTCCTAATGCCATAACCCTTTAATACAGTTCCTTATGTTTTAGTAATCCCCCAACCATAAAATTATTTTGTTGTTACTTCATATCTATAATTTTGCTACTGTTATGATTCATAATGTAAACATCGGATATGTGAACCACTATGAAAGGCTCACTTAATCTCCAAGGGATGGCTACCCACAAGGTAAGAACCTCTGTTCTAGCCAGAGGTAAACACAGCCCAATTCCTGTCTTTGTTATACTGGATGGGGATGTCTTCAGGAAGGCATCACCTGCTCCTAAATGACAGCTTATTTATCCTCTCAAACAAGCTGTTCTTTGAAGAAATTTACCATGTCAGTGGGCCATTATGTCCTTGTCAGTGAGTCTGATGTTGGTCTTTTTCAGCAGTCAAAATAGCATACCAGGTCTCTGGAGCATAGCATCTTTCTTCAGCAAGTCCCTCTCTCCCTGCCCTGCTTCAGACTGTCTGACAGAGAAACATCTGCTATCTACTTGCCCTAATAGAACCATGGAATTCTCTCCCAATTTTTCTGTGTCTCGATTTCTTAGTTTTCCTGTAAAGAGGCTACATGGATTAGTTTTGCCCCTTGGGCTTCTCATTATGGTAGATTGATGATCTCATCAGTTGTTTCCAAGGACCCAGTAGTGATCTTTCCAGATAAATGGATTTCTCAACTTACACTGAAGTTGCAAAGAGGGAGAGAAACCCAAACAGGGATTGAAACTATTAAAAATTGAATATACAAGTGTAATTTTAATTTTTATTACACTAATTAATTTGTGTGTGAGTATATACATAGAGGTGCACAAATGCCACGGAGTATCTGTGGGGTTGAGAGGCCTGCTTTTAAGAGTTGGTTTTCTCTTGTGACTGTGTACTAAGATCTGAATCTTAAGAACACCCAAGAGTAAGCTCTATATTCATTCATTCATTCATTCATTCATTCATTCATTCATTCATTCATGTGGGTTTGATGCTAGAATGAAACCAAAGCTGCCTGCTTGTTAGGCCAGCACTCTACAAACTGAGCTATATCCACAGTCCCTAGCTCATTTCCTTATGAGGCTATTTCATTGTTTCATTTCTATATAGTGATGAATAATGTTGAACATCTTTTCATGAGTGAATGCATGTGTGTGCACAGGTGTATGTGGGTGAACAGAAGACAAACTCAGGTGCCATTCCTTAGTTGCCAGCACATAGACTTTGTTGTTCTAGTACCATTTGCTGAAAAAATATTCCATGTATGGTCCCACTACTTAAAGAAAAGTCTGTGTTTTAGGTTATAGATGTGCTACGTAAAAATAGGTTAACTTCTCATGTTTTCTGGATGAGTCTATATTTCTGCATCTAATATTATCTGGTGAGGGTGATAATATTATCTAATAGTATCCTCCTTTCTGTGTTTTTGTCTTAGTTAAAATTCTTAGACATTATAATTATGTTAAGCCTTTCTTTGGATGGTTTGGGCATGTCTGATTGTTTGTTTTTTGCAGTACTTGACTGGATCAACTAGAGTACACATACTGCACAAGCACTCTACTCCTGATCCATAAATCAGCCCTCTTAGTTTTTATTTTTTCTTTTTTTAATTCTTTATTAATTACACTTTATTCACTTGGTATCCCCCCTGTGGTTCCCTCCCACCTCCCTTCCCAATCCCTCCCTTCCTCCACCCTCTGCATGCATGCCCCTCCCCAAGTCCACTGATAGGGGAGGTCTTCTTTTCCTTCCTTCTGATCCTAGTCAATTAGGTCTCATCAGGAGTGGCTTCGTTGTCTTCTTCTGTGGCCTGGTAATGCTGCTTCCCCCTCAGGGGGGAGGTAATTAAAGAGCAGGCCTATCAGTTCATGTCAGAGACAGTCCCTGTTCCCATTATAATGGAACCCACTTGGATACTGAACTGCCATGGGCTACATTTGTGCAGGAGTCTTAGGTTATCTCCATGCATAGTCCTTGGTTAGAGTATCAGTGTCAGGAAAGACCCCTGTGCTCAGATTTTTTGGTTCTGTTGCTCTCCTTGTGGAGTTCCTGTCCTCTCCAGATCTTACTGTTTCCCACTTCTTTCATAAGATTCCCTGCACTCTGCCCAAAGGTTGCCCATAAGTCTCAGCATCTGCACTGATAGTCTGCAGAGCAGAGCCTTTCAGAGGCCCTCTGTGTCAGGCTTCTGACTTGTTCTCTCTTTTCTCCTTCTTCTGATGTCCATCCTCTTTGCCTTTCTGGATAGGGATTGAGCATTTTGGCAAGAGTCCTCCCTCTTGATTTTATATACTTCAAAATTTATATTTATTTATTATGTAAATGAGTATGTCATTTGTGCACCACATAAATGCCTGGTGCCCAGGGAGACCAGAAGAAGGTGTCAGGTATCCTTGAACTAGGGTTACAGGTGTTTGAGAGCCATCTGATGTGGGCTCTGATAAACAAGTTGGGTGTTCTACAAGATCAGCAGGTACTCTTAACCCCAGAGCTGCATCCCCACCACCATCATAAGCCACAATCGCATATGAACCCAGGTTCTCTGGAAGAGTATCCAGTCCTATTAAGCACTGAGCCATTTCTCCAAGCTCACTTTTTCTTTGAGCTAGGGTTTCACTAAGTTTCAGGGTTGCCTTGACTTCATTACGTGTGTAGGCAAACCCTGAACTTGTAGTCCTCCTGGCTCAGTCTCTGAAGTAGCTGGAATTCCAGGCTTATGCCACTGGACTCAGCTACCTGTTGATATTTACAGCTGGTTTATGCCAGAAGTATATTGTGTGCTATAATACTGTTACCATAATAACCATTGCACCTGATGTCACCAGAATTAGAAGTATCAGTAATTCTCTTAAGATTTGTTTATGAAAAAAAGAAAAAGATTTGTTTATGTGTATGCATTTGCCTGAGTGTATGTAGGTGCACCACATGTGTGCCATGCCTGCAGAGTTTATAAAAGGGTGTCTGATGCATTGGAGCAAAAGTTACAGGCAACTGTAAGGCCCCCTGTGTGGGTACTGGGAACCAAACCTGTGTCCTCTGCAACAGTGTGGAATGCTTTTAACTACTGAGACATCACTCCAGAACCATCAGTAAGGCTTTACAGTACTAAATATCGCTTTGTTGGTTTCCGAGGGTTGTTTCAGTGTACTCAACCTGTGGGTTGTGACACCCCCCCCCACCTGCTTTCTTCTTTCGACATTTTTCACATTTATTATTTGTGTGTATACACATATGCACTTCCATACCATGGTGCACAAGTTGAGGTCAGAGAACTACTTTTGAGAGTTAATTCTGCTTTTGTCATTTGAGTCTGAAGGACCAAACTCAGGTCATCAAGCTTGATGGCAAATGTTCCTAAGATATCTCACCAGCTCACATCTGTTGATTCTTAAATTTAGTTAAGACATTTTACATATGAAATTTGTCTTGGTTTTCCTCAGTCTCCACTGAGTATCCAACCTGCCTTTTATTTTTTTTGAGCACCTTTTAAAAATTGCTATACTTGACATAGAGAAAATTTCAGTATAAAATATGTGTGTGTGTGTGTGTGTGTGTGTGTGTAACATTGTGCTTTGCTTACAAATTTTCTCCCACGGTGACTCTCCTCTTCTCTCTATAGTTCCCTCTGGTCCCCTAAATAGTCCCCCTTTTTGCTTTTATGCCATATTATATGGGAGATTGTGTATGCTGAACATTTTAAGGTATCTTTTTAAAACTGCATGTATTCATGTATAGGTGTGGGATTATACGTGTGCCTAAAGAGGTCAGACCCTCTGGAGCTGGGTCACACATTGTTGTGAGCCACCTGGTGTGTGTATTAGAAACCATTCTCAGGTCCTCTTCAAGAGTAGTCAGTGCTCTTAACTACTATGACATATCTCCAGCCTCATTATTCTATACTTTTCATGACAGTGTAATAGTACCTGTTTTCATTATTATGTAGTCAATCTTCTGTAGATAGTAATAGGGTTTTTTTTTTTTTACAGTTTTGTGCTGTAATGGCAGCCATCTGTAATCATCCTTTCTTAGTTGTGTGCATCTGTGTATGTGGCAAGGGTTGACAAATGTCCATGTTTGAGTTTGGGGGCCATGCAGTCTGCCATACCTAGTTAGTCCTTGGTATTTCTTTGTTCTAGCAGGACAGCTTTGTGCAGCACAGGGTTCTGTTGGTCCAGAGAATTATCTATGATATCCATGCTTTTGATTGTGAATGAATATATTTATTAAGTACATAGAAAATCAAAGTAAAAGAATAAATAGCAAATGATAGAGATAAGTGGTAGGTAGGTTGGTAGGCAGGTCAGTAGGTAGGTAGGTAGATAGATAGATAGATAGATAGATAGATAGATAGATAGATAGATAGA